>NC_090448.1:194116665-194429040 GCF_031143425.1 Pleurodeles waltl | reverse complement strand
CAGTGGGCAGGCCACCCACTGTATGGACTGTATGGACTGTGGCTTTGCTCTCCCCAGGATGGCCCAGTGGGCAGGCCACCCACTGTATGGACTGTGGCTTTGCACTCCCCAGGATGGCCCAGTGGGCAGGCCACCCACTGTATGGACTGTATGGACTGTGGCTTTGCTCTCCCCAGGATGGGCCAGTGGTCATGGAGTCCCCTCGTGGATCTGGCGTCGTGTACTCAAGTGGCTGAGGTGCCCCCCCTTCCCTTCCCCCTGAGGTGCCTGTCCTTTTTTCTTTCTGATGCCCCTGCAGTGTTCTCTCCGTGGAGTTCTTGTCGTGGGACTGGGCCTTGCCCCTTTGCTCAGGACCCCTGTGGTCCACGGACAGTGGTTGGACTACATATAGTAGATGTATATATTTTGTACATAGTTTATTTATTTATTTGAATTACTGCTGTCCATTTTTCAATATATCTGCCCGTTTAAGATCTCTTCTTTTGGTCTTTGCATTATTTCGGAGGGGGGGGTTTGTGGGTTGTGACAGTGATCTGTGGGAATGCATTGATGTGTGTGTTGTAGTGGGTGTGGGTGGGTGGGTGTGTGCCGGTAATCTTTTCCCTCCCCTGTGTCGTAGGTGCAGTACTCACCGATGTCTTCCGCGCCGCCTGGCGTGCTCCTGGTACAGGAGCAGGTATAGGAGTGCGGGGATGACCTGTAACTCGGGTTCCATACTGCCGGAATCTCGCGTGGAGTATGTGGAGGTGAGCGTTTTCCCGTTCGTAGTCTGTTTCCGCCGTGTTTTTATCGGCGGTGCTCCCGCCCCGGAAAAGGTGGCGGATTGGTGGGTCGTGATAGGGTGGGCGGTACATTGTCTGCCGCCTGGCTGTTGGCGGGGACCGCCGCGCTGTTTGTTTGTTCCGCCGTGGCGGGCGGAGTGTTAATGCGGCGGGCTGTGTTGGCGGTTCCCGCCAGGGTCAGAATTGCATTTTTTGGACCGCCGGCCTGTTGGCGGGTTGGCCGCCGCTTTATCACCGACCGCCAGGGTCAGAATGAGGGCCATAATGTAGACACTGGGAAAACTCTACCTGTCAAACAAAGTGTACAGGGTGACTGACAAGGTTAAGGCCAACATAAAGGATTAGAAATCTGAAATGTTAGCTCTTGCGGTTATTGAATTCTGCAGTTGTGGTCTTGGTCCCAAAAGTTGCTGCCCCTGGTGCTACTCCAGAACTAAGGTTCTGTGTGGATTACTGGAGACTCAAGGCGGTCACTAAAATTGACACGCACCCAATCAGCCGAGCTGATGAGCTCATTGATTGGTTGGGGGCTGCCAAATATCTCAGCACGTTTGACTTAACGTCTGGATATTGACAGATTGCTCTGGCTGAGGGGGTCAAGGAGAGGACTGCATTTTCTACCCCAGATGGGCATTACCAGTTTAGGGTGATGCCATTTGGGATGAAAAATGCCCCTGCCATCTTTCAGAGGCTGGTTAACTAGGTGTTGGCTGGATTGGGTGATTTCAGTGCAGCCTACCTGGATGACATTGCCTTGGTTTCAGCTCTACATAGGAGGAACACTTGCTGCACCTCTGCAAAGTGCTTGAGGCCCTGCAGAAGGATGGCCTCACTATTATGGCTAGCAAGTGACAAATAGGGAAGGGATTTGTAGTGTACTTGGGGCACCAGGTAGGGAGTGGCCAGGTGGCACTCCTACAACCCAAGATTGACACTATTCTGTCTTGGGAGCCTCCCAAGACCCGGACTGAGATGAGAGACTTTTTAGGTCTCACAGGTTACTATAGGAGGTTTATTAGGCGTTATGGCACCGTTGTTGCTCCCTTAACAGAGTTAACTTACTAGAAGCAACCAACTAAAGTGATCTGTACTGAGTCTTGCCAGACAGCATTTGATGCCCTGAAGACAGTCATGTGCACGGCACCCAGGCTAAAGGCACCTGACTTCTCTCAAGAATTTGTCATGCAGACTTGTTGAAGTAAGCCTCAGCAAGGCCTACTAGTGCAAGGGGTTCGCCCTTCTCTGCACAAAGTCCTCAGACCATATAGGAAGAAGTTGGCACAGAAACTGAAATAAAAGACAAAGTTTATTAAACATCATGAGGTGGTACTACAGTTCAAACAGCACCCTTCGGTAATGTTTGAAGTAGCACAATGAACTGAGAGAGCATGGTCCTTTTATACCCACGCAGGGGCTAAAAGGAGGTGGTACAATTATAGAAGCAAGACTTGCATACATGTAAGGTCATGTGGAAATGCACAGTCGACAGGTAGGAGGGGCTAACAGTTTTCAAGGACTAACAGCTGCAGACCTTACTGGGCATGTGCAAAAGTGGGAGATGCTAAATATAACTTGTCACTAGGCAGATTTTCAAGAGTATGGGACAAGACGGCCACAGCACACAGAATGTAATGTCCAACAGTAAAGCAAGAATAGATATTCCTGATGTCGTTCTGTAGGTTGGAAGAAGTATGAAGTTGAAACGAGTCTCAGATCCTGTTTGCAGATGGTGTCTTTATTTATAGTTGTTAGAAATCATTGAGTCATCATGGAGATACAGCCAACACGTGTTTCGTCACACAGGTGACTTCATCAAGGCTGTAATACAGTAATGAAAGCAAACATTGGATGTATATGTGTGTTTTTAAAAAAAATTGTGTGGAACCCAGAATCTGGTAACCAGTGGTACGAGCTTGAGTAAGTGAGTAATTAGTGAACATGGCTAGAAAGGTAAGTAGTAGTTGGGACCCAAATTGTGAAGCATGAAGATACAGAGTAAATCACCGTGATCAAGTGGATAGTGTTGGAAAAAAAAAAAAAAGTGTTGGAAAGCTTATACCTTAAGTATTATGTAGGTAGAAACAGTGTTATTTAGTAATAAGTATGCAGGTGGGTGACTCGTGCAGGATTAAGACAAACCAGGAAGAGAAAGTGAGTAGAGACTTCAAAGAAAGGGGAGCTACGGCTATGCACATGGTGGGAAAGCAGAGAGGTAATAGGGGCGGGGGGCCCCGGAGGGCACACAAAAGTAACTCATACCTGTGGCAGCTGGCCGATGTGGGTAAGTGGTGATGCTAAGTAGCAAAATAGCTCAGAGATCAGTTGAATGGGCTGGAAGGAAAGTAAAAGAGATGAACCAAAGAGAGAAAAAGCAGAGACAGGGGGGAGGGGATAATTACAGCTGTGAATAGCTACTTATGTTGAAAAGGGGTGATTAGAAAATAAGCGTAGGAATATACAAAGAAGGTAGTCTGGAGGAGAGATTTATGATAAAAATTAGACTTGAAAGAAAGAAAAGAGAGAAAAAGAAGTGGGTCAAATAAGAACATACCTTAGTAAAATGGTAAACCTGTAAGTAGTATTGCTGCGCCAAGCAGCTGCAGGTGCGTAAGGTAGAGAGCTTGTGTGATAATGCAGATATAAGAGGCCCTGATACGCCTGTGATCATAACCTATGAAAGTACCAGGAAAAAATAATGAAATCACGTTGGGTTTTAACCTGGATGAGGGGAACAATAGGCAATGTAATATAGATATGTGATATAGAGCAAGATCCGAGTCAGGGGTTGTGTAATAAGATTCAGGGCTAGTGGTGAGTCTAGTATTAAAAAAGGCAGTAAGAAAGTCCTGATAAGGTGAGAGATAACCAGTAAGTCTAAAAACAGGGAGGAATGCAGGCACGGGAAGACTAACCACGGAGATTAGTGTGGAAAAGCAGGTGGGCTTAAAGCGACATATTATCGTGAATGTGAATTGTACGAAGAATATGGACATAAGGAAGCCAGCGTGGTCAAAATACAAGTGAAAACAGAACGTGCGGTCGGATAGTGAAGATTTAGTTACGTGGTAATGTGCCAGTAGTTAAAACGAAACTAGTTTGAAAAGGCAGAATCGAAGCACCCAGTAATGTCGTGTTGGGCACGTAGCTCAACCATAAATAAACCGTGGTTAAAAAAGTAGAAACAGCCCATATGGTGGTGGGCAGCTAGTGAGGATTTGAACAAAGTGTATCGAGATTTAAACAGTGAATGCAGGAGCGTGGGCAAGGAATCAGCGAGTAGAAATGGCAGGAATTGTCAAGTAGTTTTCGCGGTAAGGTAAACGCTACAGAATACATTGTGAATACGAGTTACAATAAGTGGAAATGGCCGGAACTATAAGGTCATGTTAACGGTGAAGTAAACTCTACAGAATACGTTTGTAAAAACGAGTTGGTCACTTACCATGAAATAGAGTAGCGGTGAGTTTCCCGTAGTCGCGAGATCGTGTAATGGTCTGCGAGGGATGGTGCTCGCTAATGAAATAGGAAATGGAAGTGCAGTAGAGATAAAAGAGGGACTGGGCTGTAATGGCTAAAACGGCGGCCATCTTGGGTGTAAATGGGAGAAAGTGTAATGTAAAGGAAATAGGTACGAAAAAAACGCTGTCAAGATGTGAATGAGGATGCGGCAATGATAGTATTGATGCTAGGCACCGGGTAAGTGCCTAAAGCAAAGGTAAGGAAGATAAAGTCACACCGTAAGTGGGAAAAGGGAAGTAAGAGGAAAAATGGGAAGGAGATGAGGAGAAAAATGGTAACAAAGCACACACAGTGAGACCAATTAAAGTTATTTGATAGTGGAGAGTGTGAATAGAAACTATAGCTGGCTATAAGTTATAGAGCGTGACAGTGTAAAGGTGTCCAATGATATTAAAAGAATGTAATAATGCAACGCTGGGCAAGGACACCAGTAGACGATAAGTAAAACATATAGGAGCCATTACCATGAAATGCAGTGAAAAGGTGCAACTGTCAAATCGTAGTATATAGGTTTACAGTTGCGACAATAAATAAAACATGTAAGAGCAGAGACCAAGAAGTGCAATAGTTAGGTGCAACAGTTAGAACATTGTATATATGCATAATTACATTAGTGGGATACACGGTAAACCACAACATTGTGAGAGTTAGAAAATAATATTGTGTACATTGTTGCAGACAGAGGAAAAGAACAATCATGCGAGAAAGAAGTGTAGTTCACGATCCGTGTTCAGGCCTAGTTCCACTGCGCGGAGTTTTATAATCCATTTGGATTCGCATCTACGCAGATCTCTGGTTCTGTCACCCCATCTCGGTGAGTTGGAGACCTGAGTGATGCCATGGAACCTGATGTTCAGGAGATCCTGTTCCCCGTGTGAAGTGTTAAAATGAACTGCCAGAGGATAGTTAGTGTTGACATTTCCGATGGCTCTGACATGTTCCTGTATGCGTTCCTTCAATGGGCGTATGGAACTACCAACGTAGATCAGACCACATACACATATCAGGCAGTAGACAGTAAACTTTGTGTTACAATTCATGAAAGTCTTAATATGGTGTGTGGTCACTGTGTTGTAGGAAAAGGAAATGGTTTTGTTAAGGGCTAGTTGGCAGGATATGCAGCAGCCACATTTGTAAAAACCATTCGTTTTCTCTGGAAACCACCCTGTAGGTTGTGTCTGAGGGGAGGGACAGAGAAAAATAGGGCACAGAATGTTCCTAAGGGTCCGACCTCTGCTGTGTACGATGGTAGGTGACCTGCCTATTGAGTCCTTGAGGCACGTGTTAGATTTTCAAGAGTAGTTAACAGGAAGGTAGGACAGAGCACATGGTGAGCACATGGCAACATGTGGCAGAGAAAATGGCTGCCATGAATACAAAATGGATTCCGCGAAATGTTCACAATAGTTACTAAATACAAGATGTCTTCTGCTAATGCTTAATCTAATCGCTGCTAAACTACAACAGACGACCCTTTCAGTATTAGCTGAAGACATTCGTCTTTCTGGGATAATCTAAATATTCATCCTGTATATAACACACTGCAGAAGCAGCAGGAAACTAAACAGGGGTTCTACGCAATCAGTGGCTTCCCACACGTCCTTGGTGCAATCGACTGCACACATGTACGTCTTGTGCCACCTGCTGCAACTGAACACCTCTACCGCAACAGGAAGCACACACATTCCATCAACGTGCAGGCCATAGTCGATCACCGGGGATTGATCACCAACACCGTGGCTAAATATCCTGGGAGTGTGCATCAAAAATTTTGATGCACAATCAGCGCAAACGTTGCCCCGTATTTAAACTTTGATGCTCGAGCCCGCGGATGACAAAAATCTGCTGCGTGCATCATTTTTTGGATGCGGCAACCCACCTTGCGTTAATTATATGCAAGGTAGGCGTTCCCATCCAAAAAATGGCTTAAACGGCTGTGCGTCGTTTTTATGCTTTCGAGCAAAAATGACGCACGGCCGGTAGGCGGAGACAGAAAATGACGCACAGCCCGGTTTGCGTCAAATTTTAACGCCTGGGTCAGGGCAGGCGTTAAAATGGGGCAAACACACCTGTATTTAATCAGAACACACAGAACAAACAGCAGAGCAGCAGAGCAGCAACAGGGAGCCATGGAGGTGATTCTAATCCAGCGTGCACGCAGACGCAGAGCCCAGCGGCAACAACAGCAGCTACAACAACACCAGCAGGGACCCCAAAGGCAGCGCAGAAGGCAGGAGAGGATATTCTGCCCAAGAACAACCCTTCATGGCCTCAGGGAACACAACATCATACAGAGGTACCGGTTGAACTGGCAGGCCATTCAACAGCTGCTGCAAAACATTGAACAGCAGTTGGCCCCCACTTTGGTGACAACCCACACCATCCCAACAGAAACAAAGCTGCTTGCCGTACTTCATATGCTGGCAAGTGGCTCTTTTCAAACAAATGGTGCCCTGGTTGGCGGAATATCACAACCATCATTCTCCGCCTTTTTGCCCAAAGTACTGGACACCATCATTCGACTGACACCCCGCCACACCTGCTTCCCTAACACACTGCAGAAGCAGCAGGAAACTAAACAGGGGTTCTACGCAATCAGTGGCTTCCCACACGTCCTTGGTGCAATCGACTGCACACATGTACGCCTTGTGCCACCTGCTGCAACTGAACACCTCTACTGCAACAGGAAGCACACACATTCCATCAACGTGCAGGCCATAGTCGATCACCGGGGATTGATCACCAACATCGTGGCTAAATATCCTGGGAGTGTACATGACTCATACATCTTCTGTCACTGCACCATCACTGAATACTTCCAGGATGGACGATATGGCAATGGACTACTTGTTGGTAAGTACAAAAACCTACATATACATACACTGCACAGCAACCCTCTAGGACACACAACACATACACCACTACAGCAACATGTGAACAGGAACACAGGGAGGTTGTGACATCGCTAGCCATGTTTCTTAAGTCACCATTGAACCTGTCACACATTGGAATTTACTGTACAGCCTAATGTGAAGATGTCAATGAGTGTGGTTGCCTAAATGTCACCTTGCAAATTGTAAGTGTCCCAATGACCTTTACATTAATACATTGCATAAGTCTAAAGGTATGGGATGTCCAGGGTACTTTGATATGAACGTGTTAACAACACTTTCAATTTTAACTGTGCATGGAACTATCATCTCACCCCCAGTGAAGACACACGGACACCAGTATCACAAGTCACAATGCTAGGGGGGGCACACTGTACTGAAAATCCCAAAACATACTGCTGACAAACGGTCACCAGGCAAACACTCGTTCAGCCAAGGAAACAACACAATGCAGATGGTATAGCCTACAAGCATAGGATGTCACATTAGTACACAAAAGAGTCACAGACAACACAAGACAACTACTGCCATTAAAGGTCTTTTCAATAGTGCCAGCTATATCAATTGATATGATCCCATTAATTTTCTCTTGCAGCTGATCAGGGGTATGGCATCCAGCCATGGATTATGACCCCAGTTGGCAACCCGAGTACAGCTGCAGAGCGTGCATACAACGAGGCCCATAGGAGGACACGCAGCATTGTCGAGCGGACCTTCGGCATCCTCAAGTCAAGGTTCCGCTGCCTCGACATCACTGGTGGTAGCCTCCTATATTCCCCCGAGATGGTCTGTAGGATCATCCTCACATGTGCAATATTGCACAACATTTGCATCAGAAGAAACATTCCCCTCCTGGAACCAGAGCCACACATGCCTGAAGAGGAGGAAGATGAAGATGCTGGCCTGCAACAGGAGGGGGAACTACAGAACACAGCTGCTGGTATACGCAGGCGGCAACAGATTGTAAATAATTTCTTCTGAATATGATCACCTTCACCACTTTAGTTAACTATTTTAAATAAACACCTATTATAATCACCATATCATGGTCTGGCTATTCCTTTTTACACACCTTCATCTCTACTTATCAGAATAAGAGTGTTGCCTCATGGAGCATTGCTGAGATACTGAGTAGGACATGGAACATCCCAGAGCTCATGGGATGCCTAACATACAATGGTCACATACACACACACTCTTAATGACATATATCATGTACATATCTCCTTTGAAGGCCTATAGCAGAGGACCACAACTATTTCACACATACATGTTGAAAGCAAGGTCCAACGCAGCATATGGCACACAACTATGACACCATCACTCAATAAGGGGAAAACAAGCCTCATACAAGAGGCAGTCAATGTGCTTTGGCATCACTAACAGGAATGTCTGACAAGACCCTTGACAGCAGTTAGTCCAACTGCATCCTATATTAGCAAGGATTATCTGTGACTAGAGTTCCATAGAAGCAGAACATAGACAGCACAAGTGCCACACATATGACATGCATTGTGCACATGACATTCCATGCACATTTCATCCCATTTCCTAACTCCTGACACACCAATGCACCTGGTCACAACCCACCTGTCGGAAGAGGTCCCTGGAATACTAAGATGTGTACCCTGATAATACCTCCTCTACACACACAGATCAACATTAGCAAACCAGTGTACTACACCCTTTCCTAAGGTATGCCATTGTCATAGAACATCTGACTGCATGGATGTCAGGTCAATTTATACACTGTCTTCTAGTTTCAAAGCCCTGTTAGCACATGTAGATTGCTTCCCCTTGTGAAAATGTCTGTTGGCCCTTAGAATGCAAGTCTCACCTACAGGACTGGTGAGAAACAGATGCAGCCCACACCTGTGATCACCTCCATGCACACCACCCATTACAAAAAGCACTGCCCCTGATGATGCCTGGAACAGCATAGTAGTAGCCATTATGTCAAATACATCGTCAACCATTGATAGTAATTAAGCCGTGTAACACAGCCCTTGGGTTCATTTGTCACCTTCAAAAACACAGGACATACACAGATTGACATGTCAACTGTCTAGTTTGTCCTCCAAACAGTCTCAGTCAGACCACTGATTATGTAACTTGTCCGGTAGCTGGCTCCTGAATCATCTTGCATTCTGTCAGCCTGACTGGCAACTGTCTGTGCGTCACACTAAGGTATCCCTGTGTCTACATATATACCACACTTGAGTTAGCAAACCTGCCATTCATCATGGGGCATTGGGCATGGGCTTCTACCATACATACACAAATACATTGTATAGCATCATCTGCCTTTTAACTGTAACATTTGAGTTATATCCTCTTGGAAAAGCAAAATTCATGGCCCATCCCTTGTCTGTGTTGCATTTATGCATGAATGACAAAGTGTGACAGTGTCCCAGGGTCATAGGCAGGGATTGGGTACGGGGCTTTCAGCACAACCAGCAACCTCTGATAATGTCCATGAATAATTCACAAATGTCAGAACCATGACAGTTCACACACAGCATCACAGTGCGCACAACATAGTGATGGGCCGTGTGTGGTGAATAGCTGCGAGAATAAACAGCACAGAGGCTATGATGTTCCCAGATGCAGTGGTAAGTGCAGAGGCCAACCTGTGTACAAATGTTGTAATGACACCTGCCGGAACATGACAATTGGGACATTATTTCACTCAGCAAACCAAGGTTGCCCTGTTGACTGTCTCATTACACGTCTTTAGTGACAGGGTGGGACCATCCACATGTTGGTTCACATGTCCACATCTACTTTACTCACATTGATCAACTAAGGATACTCAGGGCCTTATTTATACTTTTTGGTGCAAAACTGCACTAAGGCAGTCTTGCACCAGCTTGCACCATTTTTAGCACCAGCTGGGCACCATATTTATGGAATGGTGCAAGCCAGTGCAAAGGGTAGGCTAGCTTAAAAAAAATGACGTTAGGCAGTTTTGAGTCAAAATAAATGATTCTGACCAGATTAGCATAATTTTTTGACGCTAAGGGGCATATTTATACTCTGTTTGCACTGAATTAGCGTCAGTTTTTTTTTACTCTAATTCAGTGCTAAACTAACTCCATATTTATACTTTGGTGCTAGACCCGTCTATCGCCAAATTTATGGAGTTAAAGTCATTTTTTGGAAGTGGAAACCTACCTTGCCTCAATGAGATGCAAGGTAGGCGTTCCCGTGCAAAAAAATGACTCTATGGCCTTAACACCATATTTATACTCCCATGTAAAAATGGTGCAAGGGAGGGAGGAGAGGTCAAAAAATGGGGCAAAGCTTGCTTTGCCCCATTTTTTAAGACCTGGGTCAGGGCAGGCGTTAGGGGACCTGTGGCCCTATTTCCATGGTGGAACACCATGGAATAAGCCCAGAGGTGCCCTCCCTAGGCCCTAGGGGCAACCCCACCCACACTAGAGGGACTGCAAGGATGGGGGACCCCATCCCAGGTAAGTACAGGTAAGTGCATTTTATTTTTGAAAGTGCCATAGGGGGCCCTGAAATGGGCCCCCATACATGGCACAGGGTGCAATGTCCATGCCCAGGGGACCCCTGTCCTCTGTGCTGGCCATTGGGGTGGTGGGCATGACTCCTGCCTTTTCTAAGGCAGGAGTCATGTGGCATGGTAGGTTTAGCACCATAAAATGACGCTAATCTGGTTAGAGTCTTTTGTTTTTACTCTAACCTGCCTAAAGCCATTTTTTGGTGCTAAACCCTCTTCTTCTATACTGCCAGCCCCACCTGACTAAAGTCATTTTTTAAACTCTAGCCTACCCTTTGCACCGGCTTGCACCATTCCATAAATATGGTGCCTGGCTGGTGCACAGAAATGGTGCAAGCCGGTGCTAAACTTTTTGGTGCAAAACTGAGTTAGTGCAGTTTTGCAGCAAAAAGTATAAATAAGGGCCAATATTTTGTAAGTTTGCGCCACTTTTGCGTCAGAAAATGAAGTTAATGTGGTGCAAAAAAAGTTTAAATCAGGGCCTTGGTGCTAGATGGGTCTAGCACCAAAGTATAAATATGGAGTTAGATTTGCACCGAATTTGAGTTAAAAAAAATGATGCTAATTTGGTGCAAACAGAGTATAAATATGCCGCAGAGTATAAATATGCCCCTAAATATGGCGTTAAGGCCATAGTGTCATTTTTTGCATGGGAACGCCTACCTTGCATCTCATTAAGGCAAAGTAGGTCTCCACTTTAAAAAAATGACTTTAACTCCATAAATTTGGTGCTAGAGGGGTCTAGCAGCAAAGTATAAATATGGAGTTAGTTTTGCACCGAATTAGAGTAAACAAAAATGACACTAATTCGGTGCAAACAGAGTATAAATATGCCCCTCAGTAGTTACAGGAATAGCTGCCACTGACTCATGATGAGTCCTGGTCTGAACTGTGACAAATTACACCCCAAAAAAGCAACAGGATCATCATTGGACCATACACATGAACAAGACACCTATGTGCAATTGATCACTGGAAATGTGGACACGTGCTGTCTTGAATGCTGGTCCACCACAGCCGCTTGATAGTTGGGGCTTACTTCTATGGCCTCAACTTTGGTGTCATCATACATATGAGACTGACCCTTGTCTGTCTGTGCAAACAACATGGTACCCACTTCCTGAATGTGTGTGTATGACTCACTGTGGGATTAATCAACTAGTGCCTAGGAAGCTGTTACCAATGCTCTAGGACATAAGATGTAGAAATTGTGGACCTTTGACATGAACATGCGTCTGCCATCCATCTGGTGCATGCTATGTCACATGTGGTGTCTACGTGACCCTAAAACTTGGAAGTATACTTTGCGGGTGTTGTTACATGTATGACTAACACATGCCCTTGCTCATTCCAATTTTTACTTGCATCTTAGGGTTGGACACATGGCGGTCGCATTCATACAACCAAATGTACAATAATGCTTCATGTGATGTACACACACACTTGGTCAACCAACAAATTAGTTGTCAAAGCACACACTTTGAGCCAAAGGCAATTAGGTATTGTACATATGTGTGTCACATTGCTATCCTCTCCTTATGGCAAACATGCACAATTTGTGCCACACATATATGTAGGGCACACTTATGACCATCTATGACGTCAGCCAACTGTAAACATACTGTGAAGGGTGTAGTGGATGATGTTCCGCTGCAGTATGATGTCACACACCATCAACACCATTCTGTCTTCAATTAGCCAATCTCTGATGTGTTCCAAATGTAAAATAACCAAAAAAGAAGTAAAAATGTCCCAAACCAGTTAATGCACTGTAATTTTGACGTCCCTAGGGGTGTGCGTCATTTTTTTGTTTCCCAAAACTGTATTTGCGTCGGTTTTTTTTGACCCACAGGAGTGAAATTTAGCCTGCATCCAGATATTTGTACAGTCCATGTATCAATATGGATGGGGGAAGTGGAGTTGGGGGGCTTCATCTGGCTGGTGACACATTTCTTGCCGCTCATGATCCAGGCAGGGGGCAGGGTCATACAGGGGTACCGAACAGAGGCGCGCAGAATCCGATGGGGAAAGGTGCTGGATCACCTGCAGCGTGTGTATGCCAGCCAGAGGAGTGACCACCAGCTGAAGCACCAGTGGGCTGACCTCATCACCAGGGAGCAGGATCTCTTGGACCACCTGGGAATCATGATTGGTGGCACTGTTGGTGAGTACGCCTATTGTTATTGTGCACAATTAAATGCTCTCTAGTGACATCAGTGGATTAGTGCAATGTCTGCCGGCTAACTTGATGACTGTGTGTAATTTTGTGGAAATATAAGGGGATCATTGATGCACTATGGCAAGGATCACAATTGCTAGCTGTCAGGTAGCACGTGCTCAGCAAACTTACAGGTAACTTTACCATGAAGGAAATTGGTGCAGCCTTTTTGTCAGCACAGCTAACAAAATAGGAGCCAATCTTGTCTATATAGGGTATTATTGACAGAGAAGTACAGATGTACCAACATTTAGGCCCTACTATGTTGACGCAATTGCTAGACTGACTTTAGAATCACTACATGATGCTGAAAACGAATGCTGCCTTCACGTCAATTGATAATAGCAAAGGGGCTCAAACATTGGTCTCATGTTAGTCTGGTGAGTGTGGAAGGAAAGCGTTCACCGAAGTACTATGAATGTGTGGGATTATTGTGTTTCTTGATCTTTTTGGATACATGTCAGTTCATGATTTGAAAACATCGTGAAAAGGTGTAAGATGCCCTCAGCTAACATCTTAAGATGTTGGTTGGAATTGGTTGAGCCACAATCCAAATATGGATGGCAGTCCAAGTGTATGCACATGGCTTTACATCTCCATGGTTGGTGCAAATCACCATAGCTGGGCCATATCAATTGACTATACTGTAACAACAACAGGATGGCTTACAGGAGTCCCTGCCCCTCCCTCTGTACATTGGGCCTATGTGCACTAAATGTGTCATGGCCACAAGGCATGTTTGACTGGTAATGCAGTCCTCAAGTAACCAGGCGTTGGATGTTTCTCTTGGATGCACATGATAAAACGATTACACTCCATATTTTTTTGTGCTCACCAATTATGGGGCAAGTTTGCAACCACATGATAGTTAGGGCCAATGTATGTGTGCAGATATGTGTGTAACTGTCACAGGAGACCCATGCTATGTACAAGTTGGCCGTGAAATATTAGATGCAGTACCATCATGTCTGAATGGCTGCCATTTCCTTATTCAGCCTACACATTGTAAATGATACTGAAAATGTTGCACTGTGCACAGATTTTGAGCGCATTTCTTCCTTTCATACCTTACAGGTGGACCAGCGCCCTACACTGTGGGAGAGATGGCGACATTTGAGGACCCCGACCACTACAGTAAGTGTTGATATGTCTGTTATGTGTTGTGTTTGCTGGTTATGGACTCGTGTGAGTTGGACGCATAGCAAGGTGTGATGCGGTGGGCAAGTTTTTCACTTGTTCCATGAGTGGGAATGTAGTTCTCACATGTTTTGAGTTAGCCAATGCGTATCCAATGGTATCATGTAGGGATTGTAGGACATCCCTGTAGGCCCCACTGTGAGTACAGGGGATAGTCATGTCTCTGACACTTGTATCACCAAGAGTCACAATGGAAGTCAGCCCCTATTTAGTCAGCCTGTCAGACCCAGATTCTCTAAGATTGGTGGAGCTAATAGCTTCCCAATAGACATCTGCTTCCCTATTTACCTACGTAATTTTGAAACAGTAGGTAGAACCTCCTAGCAGCATGTACTTCCACATGTAGTGCATCAAGTCTGTGGAACCTGAGTGTAATGGCCTAGGTGTGCATGCAATTCATGATCATGGGTGTTCTAGCAACTCTGTGTCTGATGTAAGTCAGGCCTCACTGGAAGTATATGTTGTGTACTAAGTTCTGATTTTCCTGACATGTCTGACCCTATGAGTGCTCCAGGGTTTGCTGACTCCAAATTGTAGATAGACCTTACCTGTGGTGTGTCTGTAGAGACAAACATGTGTGGATTATCCTATACACTCCTCGGTGTACATGTTGTTGGCAAATTATAGTTGTGTATCCACCGCCCCCCCTCAAACACGGCCATGGGTTTGTGAATGGGGTACCTAGTATTGATGCTACCAGTATGTTACACATACTGGTGAATAAGTGACGGTTTGGTTGCATAGTAGTATACACACTCAGGTTTGGCACTTGGTACCATACTGGAAAGTCCAGTTACAACTTGCAGACCATGTGGCTTTAGTTTTGCTTTCCGTACACTGACATTTGTAGCCCAGCTCTTGGTGGAGGAAATGCAGCATGATTCTTAGATGTTTACTCTTAGAACTCAGATTGCAAGTCAAGGCCAGTTGTTACCCATCTTGTGGGTTATGAATGTGCTTTGTGTGATGTGACCTTTGTAGTCTGGCCTGCCATGTACTTCCTCAGGGACATTCGATGCTTTGTATCGTGATATGAGCTGTTAGAAGTACAGTAGATGTAATGTCTGATTAACTTGCTGTGCCGTTTCACACAATGCAGTTACTAATGTGGCATATCTGCATTTGTCTTCACAGCAGCTAACTTGACTCCAGACCAGGTCCGTGAATTTCAGCGTCGGGCCATGCGATACCAGCACATCCTGCTGGTGGAGTCGGGGATCCGGAGGATGGCCCGGCGATATCGCCATGAACGTGCCTCCGGGGCATGGCGAGCCTTCCCACAGGGTGGGCCTACTGTGCCTACCACAGCCACCACAGAAACAACCACCAATCAGAGCCAGGTGGCCCCACCCACAGCTGCCTCTGTTGAATCTACATCTGCAGGACTTCCTGGCCCCAGCATTGCCACCGGTGCAGGACAGCCCACACAGACCTCCTCCACCGGTACCCAGACTGCCACTGCTCCAGCTGTTGACCCTGCAGCCTTCAATAGACTTGAACACAAGATGGACAAAGTGCTACGCAAGGTGAGCCACCTGAGCCGGGACGTGCGGCACATTAAATTGCGGGTGAAGGATATCAAGAGGACCCTCCGGAGGGCCAACCTCTAGACAGTTGACTAGATGGACATGATACCCTCCCCTCCCTCCTCTTTCCTTGTTCTTATAGTTAGTGGGCTTAGGTGGCCTAGTGTTAGGTTCGTATAGGCTGTTAGTTTAGTCAGTGTCAGTGGGTGGGGGTAGGGTATCCTGCTTATTTCATTTTTGACTTATTACATGTGTGGGTGGGTGGGTGCGGGGCTATGTTGGGGTTATTGTGTGTAAAAAAAAAAAAAAAGAAAAATACCAAAAAAAGAAAAAAACATTAAAAAAAATATATATATATATATATTTGTTTAGGATAGTATAGTATGTGTTTAGGTTAGTATGTGTTGTCCTCAATGTGTCCCGTCTCATAAGGGGGGTGGGGGGAAGATGTTTAGAACGTTCCGTTACATGTGATAAGTACGTGTAGCTTAGGTTAGTTAGGGACAGTTGTGGGTAATGAGTAGTCAGGGTAGATTAGGGTACATAAGATTTTTCCTTCAGTTTCCTCATCTATGGTTAGCTTTTAATAAATATTTGGTTACCCCTTAATAGTATGTGTTGAATGGTACTTGATCGTGGGTTTGGATTCCGTGTACATCTCTTTTGTACTATACCATCTGTGTCCAATGCTACAAACAAATCCCAACTGAGCTGTACGATTGGCAGCTAACCCAGAGCTACCTTGCAAAGTGTCTACCCTTTATTGCAAACACCAATCACAGTTAATATGGATGACAATGTGTTTCTGTTGATAAGTGTGTTTTCAAAGTCACTAACAGTGCTTCCAGACTTGATATTGGGGAAACAGTTTTAGGTCTGACTGTAGTGTGATGATCATGCACACCCTTATAAGATGAGTTCTCATTGGCAATCTTGTATTCTTGTCTTCATGACCCTCATACATCATTTGTGACACAGTTCGGCATGATTACCTATTTGTATGTTAACTCAGACACCTTCATTTATGCAGTTTTTTTTTGTATTTACTTAGATTAGTGTGGCATGTTTATTGTGTTATTTTTGCATGTTGACAACATTTAGCGGGCACTATTTGTTGAGTTAGGTATCCCCTGAGGAAGCATTCTTCTGTCCAACACAGCATGGTGGTGTATGGTTTCTCACTTCATCAGATTATTCCCTCAGGATGGGCAGAGTATGATGCAATCATGGTCACTGTGCAGATTTCTCTAACTACATAATATCTGGACAGTTGTATTGACAAGCTACGTTATTTGACAGTAGGGACATTTCAATTATCTACTTCACAGTTGATATGTCACATTACCCAGAGACAGATTTGTTGTGTAAGTGCTATTTATTGAAAAGTGCTGTAGTTCTATATGTACATTGTCCATGCTTGTGAGTCCATTATAGTGATATCTTCCAGTGTGATCCAACACAAGGGTTTACCAAAATGCTTTTGTCATGCTGGGGTTGCTGTTTCAGACAGTGCAGAGGGACAGACTTAGCCAATGAGTAGGAGAGAGACAATCACTGGGCTGGGTGACAAGTTATACAGTGGTTAGCAGAACAGTGCTTGAGTACAGTTGTTGTAAGACTGTCATGTTTCAAAACGCAGGACTTTGGTAATAGTTGGTCATGTGGCAGGGACTAGTGCTTCCGGGTACTTTTCCTTGTGAATGTGATCTGTTCCATGTCTTCTTCTTCTGATGTGTGTGTTGCCTGGTTTGTCCTTGTTGTTGTTGGTTGTGAAGGGGCAACACACACCTCAGTGTTAGAAGACGTGTAGTCAGACATCCCGGTGGCTGCTCCCTGTGAAGGTCTTAAGGGCAGTACTGCTGCAAGGAGGGCCTGCTGGTTCTTGAGAATAGCAGCCACATCACGATGGTAGGCAGCCAGGTCGGCCCTAAGGGGTTCAATGTTGCATTCGTGTACGCGTTGACAGGATTGCTGTTGTAGGTGTTGGGTCAACTGTATTACAGCTGTGCTGATTTCCTTCTGGGTTTTCTGCAGTTCCTGCAAGATAGATGTTAGGGCTTGCATAGCTGCTGCCTGATCTGCAGATGACATCATGCACGAACGCATCCCCTCAAGGCTGGCTACCATATTTTGCATCCCCACCGCACCTCCTTGGCCAGCTCCCGCTGTACTCCAACTACAGTTCTCTCAAAGCTGGTGCCAGGGTCGTCTGAGTCCTCAGCTGTATTGGAGCTGGCAGGTCTTACAATTGGGGTGGTGGGTGGTTCCTCTGCGATGGCTGCTTGTTCTGTGCTCCTCCTTGTGACTGAAGGTGGGGTCTGGAGGGTTTCAAGGACCTTTTGGATAGTCTCCTGGGGAATTTTTATCGGCTCGTCATCCATGTCATCAGGGAAATCTGGGACAGGCATAGCGGCAGGAGATCCATCTTCCTCTGCAATGAAACAGGGTACAATTAGTGTGTCTGTGTTGTGACAATTTTGACGTGACGTGCCTGCCTTTTGATTAATTCACTTTGTGATCTTGTTTTGTATTAATATCTGCAGTCCTTCAGATGGGCATTGTTTCAGGCCTATGGCCCACCTGTGTGTCACATGTATGTTATTGAGTTTTCAGACTTGTCAGCCTCATCGCCTCTAGGTGTTGGTTTATGCCAAATAGAGAATTGCCACCTTCTTGTCCTACTCGACCCTCCGTGTATATCCATTCTCATGGTGAGACCTTTCACTGGCTGTGGGTGTTCTGATTGCCCTGGCAGCAGACTTAACTATCAGGACCTGCCCCAGTCCCTGATCGTTCACATCAACTTAAATGTAATTGACATGTTGCATATCCTATGCATGGCAATGTAATGATCTGATATGGATGTTGACATTGTTAATGGGTCCTGCTGATGTTGGGTAATGTGTGTTACATTGGATTGCCCTGATAGTCGTATCAGTGTCCTATTTCGTCCTCTGACTGTGCAGGTGTATTTCAGTGACCAGTTACATTTGTCCCCTCCTCAATGCTGTTGTCTGAGCAGTATGACATTTGGGATGTTGCCTTGTTACCTAGGCACAGGATGGATCCTGACATATGCAGCATGGGTGTGTCCTTAGTGCTGTGTCGCTCCTATTGTTGTTTACTTTGGCTGATGTTTGTGACAACTATGGGCATTGACATTTGAGTGTACTGGGGCCTTTGTCTTGTTTCAGGGGATTGTTGCAGATGTCATCCTCACCCCCTTATTTAGGTGTGTATGTTCCATGGGGAGGTTACTGCCATTGGCTACTTGAGCTGCACACAGATCAGAGGTGGTAGAGGCAACTGTTGTCGCAGTTACATTGCAGTTGTTGGTTTGGCTAGAGGATTGCTAATAGGGCCCTAGTTAATGTAGGAGGTATGTTGGCTGACGAGTGCCAGGATGTCAGTTTGACGTAGTGGTCTTCCCTCCTGTCGTGGCTTTCTCTTTGCTCCATCGTTGGCATGACAGCATGCCCCCATGGGACTGTTGTTGGTGTTGTGTAATGGTGTGCCCCAGGTCTTCTCAGAACGGGCCATACTCCCATGCCGTGCCCCTTTACCCATGCCACTCCATGTATTAGATGACTTCCATGCATTTAGTGGTCGGTATCCCCCACATGCTCACAGTTAACATTATTGCATTATAATTCCCCATGCGACTTACCCTTCATGTGCGTTGTGTATTGGTAGTCTGTGCTGTCCTGTCCTTGAATCCCTGTGACAATCTCCTCAGGGATGACGGCTGCGACCATCTCCTCCATGTGGTCCAGGGCCTCCTGGTGTGCTGGACTCTCCCCTTCAGTCTGCAGTGCTGCCTTCCTGTTCCTGGCCATCTTTTCCTTGGTCCTGCGTTTGCAGTCATGCCAGCGTTTCTTGAACTTGATGACTGTTCTGCGTACTTCTGCCACACTGTTTATCTTGTCAACAATTTGTTGCCATATAGCCTCTCTCCTATTAATTGGCAACTTTGATGTTACAAACAGTTGGTGCTGGTGTTCCGTCACCTCTTTAACCAGGATTTCCTGCTAATCTGCACTGAAGCGACACCTTCTTTTCTTCTTAAAAGTGTCCTGGTTCTTGTGTGGGTACTCCTGGCTGGTTCCTGGTCTGCTGTCATCTTCCTGGGGTCTGTAGTGGCATCTGGGATCCATTTTGGCTCTCCTCTGGTGAAATGGCTGTGTTCGCTGTGTTTTTTGACGCTATTGCGTCAAAAAAACGGCGCATACCCAGTTTGCGGTGTCGTAAATTGACCCACAGTCATTTCTGCAACGTTAATGTCGTTTTCCTTTACGACTTGACGCCGCGGTGTGCGTCAAAAATAATGACTCTCACCTGTTGTTTGTGCCGCCGTGCTTCAAAGTATAAATCTGACGCCCGCACGGCGCACCAAAATGGTGTTAGCCGGCGGTAATATTTTTGACGCAAAACTGCGCCGGCGCAGTTTTGCGTCAAAAAGTATAAATATGGGCCTTAGTTCCTTTGGCTTGGGGATACCCATCTTTGTCTTGGTAGCATACTTTATTAAGGCGAAAAAGAAGTCCGTCCTCTGTACGTTTTCCAGATGCAAACAAAAGCGTATACCAAGCTTGACAAGAACCATTGTGTGAAAAAGGAAGAGGAATGAAAGGTGTTCCTCCTTTCTTTTGATGCGCAGGTATCATTCCACATACCCAACAGTTAGTAGTATTTGTAGCATTATGAGTATGATGCAACATCTGAATGAAAGTATTATTGTAGTACGATTGTCGGTGCTTCTGCTCATGATAGGGAAGCGTAAAGTAATAGTGATCCTCTGGTACTGGAGTAGTGGCAACAAAAAACTCACGAGCAGGAGCCTTCTTTTCAACAAACCAAGTGATTATTGCTATAATCACCAAAACAACAACAAACCCCATAGTACTAATGATCAGTTTGTTATTCATTTTAGCAACAGTGATAATCGACTCTTTCAGAAATGAATTAAAAACAATCATTGGAGCTCTTATCCCTGGGCAGCTGCTGATTTCTTCACCACGGACCAAGACGTGTGTCACTACTCTAAAGCATGGCTGATCCCCCCCCCTTGCTACATTGGCACTCCGTTTCACTAACCGAGGGCGGTAGCTCAACCAGTTTTCTCCAGCACTACGGGGTCTTTCCTCGGTCTCAAATTATATCGCAACACTCCAGAAATCGTATGGTCCGGGAAGGCCTCCGCAGATTCGTCAGGTGATATAGCACGGCCTTTCTCCGTAGTCAAAATCTCTCAATGATCGGTCAGCACAGCAGGTTCCACCAAGGTAGGTAGCACTCTCTTGCAGTGAGTACTATGACCCAATTCTTTCTGTTCGTCACTCGAACTGCTGTCCTTGTCACAAGGAGCACCTGTTCTGTGCCTCGCCACCTTGGTTCCAAGCTGCTTGATCTTTCAAAGGACTTAATCATCACCTGGTCACCAGGTCGGAGTTCACCTGTAGATCTGTCAGGAAGTGCTTCTCGAACCTGTTGATGAATAGAAACCAAATTGTCGGTTAACTGTGCCAAATAATCATTCATCAGGACACAAGGTACATCATATACAGAATTTGGCTTAGGAACTCCCCAAATGTTCATTGGCCTCCCAAAAACCACTTCATAAGGACTAAGGCCGATTCTAGAGTGTGGCACTGAACTAATAGACAATAATGCCAATGGTAATGCATCCGGCCAAGTTAAGGATGTGGGAGCCTGTATCTTCGCTAACTTCAGCTTCAAACTAGCATTATACCTTTCCACCAACCCTGCTGATTGTGGGTGGAAAACCGCATGGAACTTCTGTTTGATCCCTAATCCTTTCAGGACATACTTAATAACTTCCTCAACAAAATGAGGTCCGTTATCATTCCATAAAAGTCTGCAAACACCAAACCTAAGGAAAAATTATTTCAAAAGAACCTTCGCTGTGGTAATGGCAGTCTTATCCTTTGTGGGGTACGCCTCTATCCATTTACTAAAGGCACATACCACCACCACAACATACTTTAAATTGTTGCAGCGTTCAAGCTGAATATAATCCACTTGTAGAACTTCAAAAGGTGCAGTTGGTGTAGCAAACCCTCCCACAGGAGTACGTGTCCCTTTTCCAGGATTGTATTGTAAACAGATCAAACAAGACTGTACTACTCTCTTAGCTGTACTGGAAATTTCTGGATGCTCCCAAACTTGCATAAGCAACTTTGTTTTTGTTGAAGCTCCAACATGTGCCAGCCCATGTGCCATCTGAACCATAGATTGTACAAAAGCTATAGGCAATTTCCATTTATCCATCTGCTTATTCCGCCAACAGCCCTCATCATCCAATTCTCCTTCTTCAGACCGTTGCTCACGTTCTTTCACAGAAGCAGATTTATGTATATCTAATACGTCTTGTCTAGCATTATGCCAACGTTCAGCTTGTGACTTCACTACATACATAGAAGTAGTATTTCGCTGCATCACAGTCTCACGTGCTACGCGGTCCGCAAGAGCATTACCTTGCCCTAGCTTATCGGTCACTTTCTTGTGTGCACTACATTTCACAATAGCTAGTTTCTTTGGATATTGCAATGCAGTCAAGAGGTTATGCACTAATTCTCCGTGCATTATCTCCATCAAGTGGGATGTGAGAAAGCCTCCCTCCTTCCAAAGCAAACCAAAATCATGAGCCACTCCAAAAGCATAGTGGCTGTCTGTCTAAATGTTCACACATAAGTCAGTACTAAGCTCACATGCTCGTGTCAAAGCTATTAGTTCAGCTGCTTGAGCTGACTTCTGTGGTATACAAGCTGTCTCCACTACCGTGTTTATCGTGGTGATTGCATATGCAGCTGAGGTCATACCGTCTGGCAATTTCAAACAAGACCCATCAACCCACAATTCCCCGTCTACATCTGAAAGGGGCGTATCTTGCAAATCAATACAACCCTTTGTCTGTTCTTCGGTAAGGAATATACAATCAAGTGTTTCTTGTGACTGAGGCCAAGTCACCGGATATGGCAACAAAGTGTCTGGATTTAGTGTTGCACATCTCTTCAGTGTAATGTGAGGAGCAGCAATGTCAACTCATATCCTGTCAGGCGAGCGCTAGTTAAATGTTGCGTCTTTGTTTGATTTAAAAGATCATCAACCGCATGGGGTACTAACACCAACAGCTTATGTGACAAAACTATCCCTTCACTCTGACGTATCGACACAGCTGTTGTGGCAACTGAACGAAAACACCCAGGCAACGCTCGAGCGACAGGGTCAAGTACTGCTGAAAAATATGCACAGGGACGCTGCTTATCGCCATGTGTCTGTACTAAAACTGACAATGCACATCCATCTTTCTCATGTACGTAAAGTGCAAAAGGCTTCATGTAATCTGGAGTACCTAACACTGGTGCTGAACAAAGGGCTTGTCGTAGATGCCGGAAAGCAGTCTCACATTCATCTGTCCATGGGAGGGGCATTGGAGTATCTTTAGTCAAAAGTGCTAGCAAAGGTTTGACAATGTGTGAAAACCCTAATATCCATTGCCTACAACAAGAAGTAAGACCAAGGAATGCACGAACATCTTTCTGAGTAGAGGGTACTGGTGTGTCTAAAATTGCTTGAATACGATCTGATGTAAGTGCACGGCCCTCCTTAGACAAAAGGTGGCCTTAATAGGTTACCTTTGGTCTACAATATTGCAATTTCTTTCGTGACACTTTATGATGGTATGAAGCAAGAAAAGAAAGTAAGGACAAAGTGCACTTTTCACATTGCTCAGGGGTATCAGTTGCCAACAACATATTGTATGAGAGCCACACCTTCAGGTAAAACAAAAAAATCAAGTTGTCGTTTTAACGCTTAACTATAAATACTAGGACTCTCAGAATAGCCTTGAGGAACTTTGCAAAATCTATATGATCGTTTATTCAAAGTAAAACCAAACAAATATCGGCTGTCAGGATGAATGGGGATCGAAAAGAAAGCATTCTTCAAGTCTATCACAGAGAACATAGTTGCTGTCGGGGTAACCAAAGTAAGAAGTGTTGTGATGTCAGATACCACAGGATATTGTGGTATCACAATCTTATTGCCTTCTCGTAAATCAATAATGAATTGGTAAATCCTAGTATCAGTATCTTTTTTCAGAATAGGAAGAATCGGACTGTTACAAACATTGTACGGAACTTCCTCAACAACTCCAACTGCAATAAGATCATGCACAATTTGTGTGAGTGCTTCTTCGCCCTCCTGTGAAATTTTGTATTGAGGCAAACGTGGCAATACAGCTCCCTCCTTGACACTAATATGTACCGGTGGAATAATCATTTGTCCCACATCAGTATCTGAAGTAGCCCACAAAGTACTAGGGAGTGAAGCTAATGCAATATCCTCTTTAACAAGACAAACTCTTTCCATCACAGGATGATTATCATTCAAAATAACACGCACCCCTTCAGGAGAGCATCGTATTGTAGCCCTGAAATACTTGAGCATATCAAGACCCACAATATTGTCTGGTGTATTTGGAAAAAGCAAAAATGGACATGGAGCAGTAAATTTATCAACATGGAATGCAAGTGGTTGTGACAATGGGCTAGGGGAAGGTGTTCCATCGAAACCTATCGATGTAATGGTTAAGCCAGACAGGGGAGCCCTTGGAATCAATTGTTTAGACAAGGCGCTACGAGTAGCTCCTGTATCAACCAGAAACTGATCAGTAGAACCCAAAACATGTGCTGTAACATAGGGACCCCGCTGATCTACTGGAACTTCAACTGATTCCTTACCCCATCCTAGGCAATCCTATGCATAAGCAGAATCTTGGAAATCAGGCTGCACATAGTTAGATATCTGGTATTGGTTCCGTCTATCAAAAGTGTTAAACCCATCCTGCCCTCGTACATTAGCATCAACCCTAGCATGATCATTTGTGCTTCTTCTAGGCCCTGAATATCCTGAGCAATTTCTCATTAGTCACCCGACCACGTGAACACTGCTGAATACGTAGTGCTGGACAATCGGCAGCCCAATGCCCAAATTTCTTACAATACGTACACTGATCAACAGACAAATTCGAACGAGTGTAAGAAGAACCATAAGATCCACGTCCACCTCTATCACTACTTCTAAAAGGCGGACCATAAGCTTGAGCCAACATAACCTTCGTCTTTAATTCTTTAATCTTTTTATCCTCGCTACCTTTTGCTTCTAATTCCTGACGTTCATAATACTGAGCCATAGTCAAAAGAGAAAGCGGAGTAGAGGTAGTCCATGAACTTTCTCTAGCTTTTAGACGACTAGCTATTCCTGGTAACAGATTTGCGACATATTTATCGACAAACAAATGTCTGCCCGTATCATCTGACAATAACTAGCCGCTAAAATCATGAAATGCTTCTTCAAAGCGTGTAAAGAAATCAGAGACCGATTCATCTGCCTTTTGCTTACAAGACGCTAAAACAGTCCAATCTATCTTTTTAGGGGGACTAATTGTTTTTAACTTAACTAACATGGCTGCGAGAAGATCTAGAATCAACTGATATGACTTTTTCACAGGTTCCCTATCCCCGTCCATCTGTTCTAATTCTTTCCATGATGCCTCAAAAACTACACGATCATCAATTTTACGAACAGTTCTCCACATATCTGGCGTTAATATAAATCCGAAAAATAAATCAATGTCAGCCAAAGTCACAGTACAAGAACTAATTGCTCCCTCAACTTCCTCATAAAAGGCGGCTGGATTTTTCCACGGGTCAGGTAATGCTGTTTTAAGTGCCATTACATCTGCCCTATTCCAAGGAGTATACACCCAATTATAAATAAAATAACCCTCAGCATCAACAGAAGTTTTACCATCACTTGTACCCAATCCTTTAGGAGGAACATACTAAGGCGCGGCCTCCCGCATTGGTTTCGCGTGAACTATCATAGTCTTATCTGTTCCGAAGATGGAAGCTTGCACCCCGCCGGTCTGAGATGTCCATGCAACTACGTCCAACGCCCTTTTCTCCTCTTGCAAATGGACTGCCACAACACATAATTTCACCAAATGCCTGATTGCATCAGCCACCTGGGAGAAAACAAAAAGACCATCACGCATTTGCTTATGATCATCTGCTACATCATCGGGCTCTAACTCATCAGAATATTTCCGATATAGTTCAATAACTTCTGTGCCAAATGCCTCAGTAAAATATAGCTGCTCCTTTTCCGTCCACCCTTTCATGTTGTCTAAAAGTTCAGAAGCAGAGACAACGCTACAAATTGTTTTACGAGCAATAGATCTAAGCTCAGACGCACGGTCAGCAGGCAACATAGAGCAACTATCTTGCATCTTCTGTTGCTCCGAATCGGAGACCTTAGCTAACTCATGAGGGGCAGAAGGAACGACATACGGATGTAGAGGGTGATCTAGTAACAAAAAATCATCGTGTGGTTTATTAAGGATAGGATAGTGAGGTTGCCTAACGGTGTATTGGCCAGTTACCTGTAATTTACGTTCTTTCTCTTCTAGCTCCTTTAAGTCATTTATTTCTTTCTTTCTCATTTCCAGTGCTTTCACATATACATTCTTCCGCTGCTCTTTCTCAAGCAAGGCTTGCTCACGCTTCACTCATCCACGCACCTCTTTCTCCCACATTTGTACACAGTCAAACATATCTTGCCTAGATTTTCACTTACACATACATTGTTCCACATACTCAATCTTTCGCAAATCAAATGACCCATGCATAGGCCAACATAACTCAGGATCCACACGAGTGTATTTATTCCATAATGTGCTGTACATTATAGAAGAAAGATACATATCTCTATTGGGCGTCCCCTCTGGGGGTGCTGGTTGCGATTCTTCCAGTCTCAAATTGGTACCATTAAAAAAGCAACACATCCTACGAAGTGCGCTAAAAACAGGCATGCCAAAAATAGTGCAGAATATGCAATATTATAATCAAAGTAGCACTTAAGGTGCCATTCAAATCAAAATTAAATTGGAGAACATTCTCCTCATTACCTGCCTATATAAATTGCAATTTATATATCAATTCAAAGGACACAAATTGACTAGTCACCCAAAACACGAAAGCCACAGTAAGTAGTGCTAAACTTCATTACCAAACAAAGGCATCAAAACCCACAGCAAGTGCCGTAAAACAGCTCTTACCAATCACAGGGTGTCCAGGTTCCAACTGCCAAGTTCTAAAATCGACCAAATGGTCACTGCATGACGAATTAACAAAAAGGATCTCAGTTGAGGACTGGCGCCACCTGGATGGTCAAATCAGAAAGAAGGGAAAAACGCAGTGGTTGCCAAAACTCGGGTCTCTTCAGGCATTGATCGTCTGCAGCGAGATCCCAATCCTTCGTCGCGACCAATCCGTTGGGCGTCCGAGTCGCCGATGAGTCCCTGTTCGGGCGCCAATTTGTTGAAGTAAGCCTCAGTAAGGCCTACTAGTGCAAAGGGTTCACCCTTCTCTGCACTAAGTCCTCAGACCATATAGGAAGAAGTTGGCACAGAAACTGAAATAAAAAACAAAGTTTATTAAACCTCATGAGGTGGTACTACAGTTCAAACAGCACCCTTCGGTAATGTTTGAAGTAGCACACTGAACTAAGAGAGCATGCTCCTTTTATACCCACGCGGGGGTTAAAAGAAGGTGGTACAATTATAGAAGCAAGACTTACATGCATGTAAGGTCATATGGAAATGCACAGTCGACAGGTAGGAGGGGCTAACAGTTTCAAGGACTAGTTGACACATAACTGTCTGTTACTGATTACTAACAGCTGCAGATCTTACTGAGCATGTGCGAAAGTGGGAGATGCTAAATATAACTTGTCACTAGGCAGATTTTCAAGAGTAGTTAATAGAAAGGTAGGACAGAGCACATGGCAGAGAAAATGGCTGTCATGAATACAAAATGGATTCCGCTAAATGTTCACAATAGTTGCTAAATACAAGATGTCTTCTTCTAATGCTTAATCTAATCGCTATTAAGTTACAACAAATGGACACCCACATACAAAGCAACACTATATTGGACAATTCAAACAACACACACCTGACACCCATACACACACCACACCCACACCGTTATAAAACACCCACCCACAGAACTCACAACCCTTTACGACTACAATGCATTGCTACCAGACAGACACCTAGACCACTGACACAACTAGAGTCGCACACTACTCACACCTATACACCACTCATGCACTTCACATCACACACCCCAACACATTACCCAACACACCCTCACCAGCACACCACACAAAACAGTGTTGGCACTATCAAGACACCCCCATTTCACAGAGGAGGAGCTAAGGGTCATGATGGAGGAAATTGTCAGGTTAGAGCCACAGCTATTTGTAGCACAGGTGCAGCAGATATCAATAGCCAGGAAGATGGAGCTTTGGCGTAGAATTGTGGACAGGGTCAATGCCGTCGGACAGCACCCCAGAACTAGAGATGACCTACGGGGGAAGGTACGTTCCATTGCAGCAAGACACCAGCTCGCTATCCAGAGGACTGGCACTGGACCTCCCCCTTCTCCACCACAACTCACATTATGGGAGCAGCAAGTCTTGGCAATACTGCATCCTGAGGGCCTGGCCGGAGTCGGAGGAGGACTGGACTCTGGTAAGTCAACTTAAAAAAATTATCACCCCCATACCTGCATGCCATTACACACCCTTACCCCCACTCCCATCACTCCACCACATCCCACACACTCCACCATCACATCTCACTTATCCCAATGCCCAGCCCTGGGGCATTTACCAATGCATGGACACTCCTCACTGCCCTGCATGGACACTCATCACTAAAGAATGCACAGAAGAGAGAACTAACAATCCCACCTCAGACTAACATACACAAGTAAAAGCTGGCAGGGCAAAACCAACCATAGAGGGGAAACCATGGATGTACAATATGTCAGACACATAATCCATAACACATCATTGACATCACCACAAGTACCCCAGCCAATGTCAGCGGAGAGGAAGTGCCAGCACGATTCAGCCCCCCCAACAGAAGAGGCCCACAGTGATGACAGTAACTCTGGTCTTTAGGATCTGGACGATCTACCTGGCCCATCAGGGACCACTGGGCAGCCAGTTACCCAAGGCCAGTCCCACACCACCACAGAGCCTCCCCCATCTATAAACACCACCAGAGCACCCACCCAGTGTACCCACATCTCTGTCCCCAGGACACATCAATCAGCAGTGTGCCCACCTCTAAAGGGACCCCAGGCCAAACCTTGCCCCCAAGACAAACAGAGCCCTGGGGTCAGTGGCAGTGGGAACACAGTTCAGGGGACAGAGGCACAGGCCAACAGGGAAACTGGGAGGAGTGCTGTGCGCTGGGGAGGACAGGCCCAGGGAGCTGACTCTCCAAGAGGCACTCTCTGAGATCCTGGGAGCCTATCAACATTCCCAGGACACGATGGGCCAGATCCTGGACAACGTACAGGAGAGCAGGTGGATACAGGAGGGACAGTAACTGGGGATCAGGGAGGCCTTGCAGGTCATCAACAACACCCCGATCTCCATAGCAGGGGTGCTTGCAGACATGCCCAACATTATGAAGGAGACAGTCTCACACCAGCGGGCCCCTGCCACTAGCCAGACATCTGAACAACCTTCCACTTCCACTGCCGCCAGTGGCCAGGAGGCCCCACCACAGGACTTACAGGCCACCAGCACACTTCTGCCTGCAGAAGTTAAACTACTCCGCAAATGTTCCCTGTGATCCAGACAGAAGCCAGAGACACTTGCCAAGACCCTCGCCAAGAAATGAGACTCTCCTGATTGTCACGCTTGTGTCCCACTCAGTCACTCTGTCTACTGCCATTGCTCCCCTTCCTTTGTCCCCTTTGACAATGCACCTCTGCTACAAACAGACTGGAACAATACCCTAGACTTTCCTCCATCATCACCCCATCCCATTGCACTTTCCCTCTATATGTTACCAATTTAATAAACACCCATTGAAAAAAATCCATTTGGAGTATGTCATGTATATCAAATATGTTTTCTTTGAAACAGGTACAAACATTGCAAAATTAACTCTACATAGAATGAGTATAAATTAATGACCTGTAGCTGGCTGTAGTGATCACATATGGAGTATATGTCAATTCACCAACATCTGCAAAATGAATTCCCAGAGGGAACAGTAAGTGGGCATAGTAGTTGGAAATATCAGCATGCCATTGCCACACAGAGTATAACCAAAGTCATTGAAATGTAAAGTTACACCGTCCATCCTGTGTGTCATTGGAAGTATTGTTGTATAAGTGATATTCTGTTGTCCTCATCCTCATCCTCCTCATCCTCACTGTCCACAGGGTCTACTGCTGCCACACGTCCTGGCATTCCTCACAGGGATCCGCAGCCATGAAAGGTTTGGGTAACCAGAGTCACCTGCAAATATTGAGGGACAACATTTAACCACACATGATCATATATGGCCCACACCATACCCATACACCAACATATACTGGGTGGGAACGAGGGCTCACCTATTAGCCACACCCTGTGCCTCTTAGTTGGACCATCACATTTGGGATGCTGCTATTCCTCAGGACAAATATATACAACCAAAAGGGGCCAGTCCATATAACCCCACTACAAGTGGACTGGAAAACAACCTCACTAAGAATCAACTGTAGTCGGGACAGATACCTTCACATTCTTATCAAAAGTGACATGTAAATTAATCACCTGAGTGTCCTATATTTCTTTACTCTCTATTTACTAGAGTCTCTTTTACTATTTATACAATTATCTATTAGGGCCCACACCATACCCATACACAAACATCCACTGGGTGGGAACCTGGGCTCACCTATTAGTGACACCCAATGCCTCTGGAGTTGGGCCATCACATTTGGGACGCTGCTATTCCTCAGGACAAAGGCATCATGCACTGACCCAGGATACTTAGCATTGACGTGGGAGATGTACTGGTCTGCCAAACACAGCATCTGAACATTGATGGAGTGGAAACTCCTATGATTCCTGAACACCTGTTTATTCTGTCGGGGGGGGGACAAATGTCACATGTGTACCATCAATCGTCCCAATTATGTTGGGGATATGTCCCATTGCATAAAACTCAACCTTCACTGTGGCCAAATCATCAACCTGGGGGAAAGCAATGTAGCTGAACGTGTGTTTTATCAGGGCAGCCAACACTCTTGTCAGCACTATTGACAACATTGGCTGTGACATTCAATAGAGTATAGATAGCACTTGCATGAGGGGGGAGATCCCAGTGGGGTGACGGATAGCAGATTTAAGGTCAGGCTGCAAATGGGCACACAGCTCTGTGATTGTGGCCCTGTCAAGTCTTTAGGTGAGGATAATGTGCCTGTCCTCCAGTGCTGCCAAGTCCACCAGGGTTCTGTACACGCGGGTATGTCCTACTCTTCTGCAGCGGTAGGTATCTAAGGGACACAAGAGTGAGGAGGATGTCACAAACTGAACATTAGAGCCACAACAGGAGTTTGCAATCTGTGAACTTGTAATGGGTCAGTGTGATTTGGTCAGTATGTGCCTATTTCTCCTGTGACGCAGCATGAATCCATAGGGCTGCCCCCCCCCCCAATAAAATGGCATCCGCCTGTCCTGTGTGGAGGGACAGGTGGAAGTGAGGTAATTCTGCTGACGTTGTGCACCACGGCAGGAGGTGGTCAGGGACCCCTGTGCAACTCCTCTTTGGTTAATATGTGCCCTATGGGTTACATTCACAAATGGTGATCTACGCCAGCAGTGACAGTATGCGCCGCCGTAGACGTGACCGCCGTTTTCTATCTGATTACTCACTTGCTACCTGACCTTCCATAGAAGAGGACCTACACTGCATGTGCTGCTGTGCCTTATGTCTTGAACCTACCATGGCCTGTGTGACCAGGGAATGGTCCCCAGCCTTCACTTTGGAGGACTTAGAGTGAATGGTGGATGGGGTTCGACCCCAGTACGGACTGCTGTATGGGCCTCCAGAGCTGGATGGGCACTTGGGGGCATCACAGCAGCCACAAGGGGGTGAGTGCAGTGGCTATCATTACAACTTACAGCTGGTGGGGTGGTATCTGGGTGGTAGATGTATGTTAGTGGGTGCCCCTAGGCCAGGTTTGACATAGCATCTTAGGTCCTCTGGTGGCTAGGGTTCTGAAGGGATAATCCTACCTACCTAGCTTGTAAGCATCTACTACTGGCCAGGGCTGCGTGGATCCCAGGTGTGCTGCAGTTGGCAGTATGTGCCCCTCTTCATGCCTTGGTGACTAGCAATATCAGTGGTGGTTCAATGAACAGTGAGTAGGGATTTTCCCTGTGTGTGAGGTGCTGTGTACGCCAAAGGTGGTGTTGGTGCAGCCATTGACCCAGTGTATCCTTTGTCTCTCTCCCCCTTTCTTGTTTTGTCATCCTGTCCTTATATGCATTAGCATCATCTGGCAGAGAAGCAGGGGCACAGGTGACAGAGGGAGCTGCATCCCACAGGACCCAGGAGGCAGAGTCCACTGACGCTGAGGGCACCAGTGGGACAGAGGGCGAGGGAAGCACCATCACATTGAGGCCCTCATACCATGTCCGCAGCAGAAATCCGCTATGGGTATTTTGAACCACACTTAGAAATCCTCCACAATACAGACACCCACACAAGTCTGCCACACCAAAGGTCAGTGATAAATTGGCGGTACCAAAACCCATACCGTTACGCCAACAGGAGTACGCCCACACTATCACGACCCATGAATCAACATCGCGGTCATTCAACCGCCGTAAACCATTGGCAGTACACACCGCTGTGCTCAAAATACACACACATTTACAAAACACAACCACATTCGACAATTCAAAATACAAACACCTGATACACATACACACACCACACCCACACAAACAATCCAATATAAAACACACACCCACATTACCCACAACCCCTTACAATGAAAATGTCTGAAGAAGCAGAGAGAGAGAAAAGCAAAGACAACACCACTATCCAGAGGCACACAACACCATCACTCATACACCATCTACGCACAAAACACCACACACTCCAAAAAATCACCCCGCACATCACATCAACCATCACCTCACACATTACTCACACCACATCATGGCACCTCAACGACACCTCAGGTTTTCTGAGGAGGAGCTCAGGGTCATGGTGGAGGAAATCATCCGGGTAGAGCCACAGCTATTCAGATCACATGTGCAGCAGACATCCATTGGCAGGAAGATGGAGCTATGGCAGAGAATTGTCGACAGGGTCAACGCAGTGGGACAGCATCCAAAAACACAGGATGACATCAGGAAGAGGTGGAACAACCTACGGGGGAAGGTACGTTCCTGGTAGCCAGATACCATATAGCCACAGAGAGGACTGGCGGTGGACCCCCGCCTCCTCCCCCACAACTAACAACATGAGAGGAGCAAGTCTTGGCGATCATGCATTCTGAAGGCCTCGCAGGAGTAGCAGGAGGACTGGACTCTGTTAAGGCAAATCTATACTACTATATCCCCCACCCTACCTGCATGCCGTCACTAACTCCTACCCCTACCCTCACACCCATCACTCCACCACCTCACATATACCCCACTATCACAACCCACACATCCCAATACCAAGCCCTGCATGTTACATCAATGCATGGACACCCATCACAGACCTGCATGGACACCCATCACCAAAGCATGTTCAAGGGAGATACTCACCCAGGGCACACAATCACCACTCACACAAGGGCCAAGGTGATGTTGCAAGCACAGTAGTAGAAGGGAACACACCCATTGCACAATATGGCACACACAGATACAATAACATACAATAACAATGCATTTCCACCTCAACAGGATCTCTACACAAAGTCAACGGACAGGAGGTGCCAGCCATATCCAGTCCCCCCACAGAAGAGGCCCACAGTGGCCACAGCAGCTCTGCACGCCTGGATCATGATGACCAGTCTGGCCCATCAGGGACCTCTGGACAGTTGGTTCCCCTGCCAAAGTCCCAAACCACCACAGAACCTCCACCCTCAGGAAAAAACACCACAGCACCCACCCAGCGGGCCCATGCCACTGTCCCCAGGACACGTCAATCAGCAGTGTGTCCACCACTACAGGGACCCCAGGCAACCCCACAAACACAGGACAATCAGGGACCTGGGGTCAGTGGCAGTGGGCACACAGTTCAGGGGCCAGAGGCACAGGATAACAGGGAAGCTGGGAGGCCTGCTGTGCGATGTGGGGAGTACAGGCCCAGGGAACCCACTCTCCACGAGGCACTCTCAAACATCATCGGAGCATACCACCATTCCCAGGAGACCATGGGCACAGTACTGGCCAAGTTTCAGGAGACACAGCGGCTGCAGGAGGGACAGTACCTGGGGATCAGAGAGGATTTGGAGTCCATTAACACCACCATGGTCACCATTGCAGGGGTGCTGGCAGACATGGCCAACACCATGAGGGAGACAGTGGAATACCACTGGGCCCCTGACACCAGCCCAAATGATGAACAGCCTTCCACGTCTGCCGGCGCTAGTGGACAGGAGGTCCCGCCACAGGACCAACAGGCCACCAGCACGCCACCCCCTGCAGAAGGAGCACCACCCCACAAATGGTCCCTGCGATCCAGGCAGAAGACAGAGAACATTGCCAAGACCCCCGCCAGGAAATAAGACTCTCCTGATTGCCTCCCTTCTGTTCCACTCTATCACCCTGTCCACCTTGAACTGCCATTGCTCCCCTTCCTATGCCCCCTTGTACAATGCACCTGTGATACAAATACTCTGGACTCTATCCTGGACATTCCTCCACCATCACCCTGTCCCTTCCACATACCCCTATAAACATTAGCCCATAAATAAACACCCTTGAATCACAAAACAATCTGGAGTCAGTCTCTACTTTCACAAATGTATAATTACAACTTCTTCAACAAATATAAATTTAAATGTTCATTTGCACATACCAATGTATGACAGTTGTTGAGCAGAAGTAAACAGAGCAGAAGGCAGAATGAGGTACCCAGATCTGTGAAGTTGAAAGCCAAAGTGAACTGTCAGGGTCCATACACAGAGGTTAAGAGGCTGACCTATTCAATGTCCTACAGTAGTCAGATATGAGATGAGCAGTGCCATTCTCTAAAGTGTCTCACTCGAAGTACTGCATGATGATGTTGTTTCGGTTGTCAATATCTTCTTCCTCTGCCTCCACTTCCTCACTGTCCACAGGCTCCACAGCTGCCACAATACTATCATCAGGCCCATCCTCCTGCAGATAAGGCACTTGATGTCGCAAAGCCAGGTTGTGCAACATGTAGCATGCCACGATTGTATGGCACACCTTCTTCGGTGAGTAGTATAGGGAGCCACCTGTTAGATGGAGGCACCGGAATCTGGCCTTCAGGAGGCCAAAAGTCCGCTCAATAATTTGCCTAGTTCTCCATGTGACTCATTGTAGTGTTCCTCTGCCCTTGTCCTGGCATTCCTCACTGGAGTCAGTAGCCATGAGAGGCTGGGGTAACCAGAGTCACCTGCAAATGTCGAGGGAAATCTGTTAGACACACACTAACCCTTAGGGACTGCCTCATACCCAGACACCTATTCATACTGTGTGGGAAACTTGGGCTCACCTATTAGCCACACACAGTGCCTCTGGTGTTGGCCCATCACATAAGGGATGCTGCTATTCCTCAAAATGTAAGCATCATCCACAGAGCCTGGATACTTTGCATTCACATGGGAGATGTATTGGTCCGCCAAACACACAATCTGCACATTCACAGAATGGTAGCTTTTTCGATTTCTGTGGGGGGACAAATGCCTCATGTGTACCATCAATGGCGTCAATTATGTTGGGGATATGTCCCAGTGCATAGAAGTCAGCTTTCACTGTAGGCAAATCCTACACCTTGGGGAATACAATGTAGCTGCGCATGTGTTTCAGCAGGGCAGACAACACTCTGGTCAACACGTTGGAGAACATTGGCTGAGACATCCCTGATGCCATGGCCACTGTAGTTTGAAAGAAGCCACTTGCCAGGAAATGGAGCACTGGCAGGACCTGCACTAGAAGGGGTATTCATGTGGGATGGTGGATAGCTGACATCAGGTCAGGCTCCAATTGGGCACACAATTCTTGGATTGTGGCATGATCAAGTCTGTAGGTGATAATGATGTGTCTGTCTTCCATTGTCAACAGGTCCACCAGGGGTCTGTACACCGGAGGATGCCACCATCTCATCATCTGTCCCAGTAGTTGGAGCCTATGGAGGAGAACGGTGAGCAGAGGTTCATTTACCACATAGGTTGCACAACTGTGTCCGCAGTGATGTTAGCAAATCCGTGTGTGAAGTAGTTAGTCTGTATATGTGCCAAAATTTGCTGTGACGCAGTTAGGTGCCATGCCATGTGCCCCCCTGAAATGGCGGCTGCCTTACTTGTGAGGAGGGACAAGGGGAAATGAGGTAACTGCGCTGGCGTTGTGCAGCATCGCAGTAGGCGGTCGAAGACCGCTGCACAATTCAGCATTGGTTATCATTGTGCCCTATGGGTTCCAGGAGCCAATGACGATGTACACCGGCGGTGACGGTACGCACCACCGGGGATGTGACCGCCATTTTCTATCTGTTCACTCACTTGATACCGGACCTTAAACAGGAGAGGACCTACACTGCAAGTGCTGCTGTGACCTGTGTCTGGAAGCGACAATGGCTCGTGTGTCTGGGGAAAGGGCCCCTGCCTTCACTTCGAAGGAATTGGAGAGACTAGTGGATGGGGTCCTCCCCCAGTACACACAACTCTACGGTCCTCCAGACAAACAGGTGAGTACACTGTGAGCATGATGCGTGGGCCAAGAATATATGGGGTGGTGTGGATGGAAGATACGTGTGGGGGTGGGGGCTGAGGCCTGCATGTGAGGATGGTGAGTGTATGTGTGTCGAGGAATGGGTGGAAACTGGTGGGCAATGAGTATGACTAACCGGACGGGAGAGTAATTTCCTTTCATTCTATACCTTTCCTCTAGCTCAGTGCCCACCAGAAGAAGGGTATTTGGTGTGCCATCGCCAAGGAAGTGCGGACCCTGGAAGTCTATCACAGATGCAACACCCACTGCTGCAAGAGATGGGAGGACCTGCGCCGCTGGAGCAAGAAGACGGCAGAGACCCAATGGGGATGGCCTTCCAACGTGGAAGGGGTGCCCGTCGCACCATAACCCCCCTGTTGTTCCGGATCCTGGCGGTGGCATATCCAGAGTTGGATTACACTTGAGGGCATCACAGCAGCCAAAAGGGGGTGAGTACAGTCTCATTTATCTGACTCTGCCCGCTTTACGGGGTGTCTGGGTGGGTGATGTGGGCTGTGTGTTCCCATAGGCCAGGGCGAACTTGGCAAGGTAGGTCCCTTGTTAGGCAGGCTCTGAGGCACTCCAACCCTAATAGTGGTAGTGGGCATCTACAAATAGTCAGCCTCCTGTGGGTTTCAGATGTGCAGCAAATGGTGTTGGGCATGGTCGCCCATGGGCAGGTGATTTTACTACTAACTGGTAGTGCATGGTCTAGTGAATAGGGCTGCTCCCTGTGTGTTGTGTCCGCCAACCATAGTGGTGTTGCTGGCATTGACCATGTGTTTCCTCTGTCTTTCCCCCCCTTCTTGTTTTGTCACCCTGTCCTTGTGTGCATTAGCATCATCTGGGGGAGGAGCAGAGGCACCGGAGACGGAGAGAGCTGCATCCCACATGGCCCAGGAGGGTGAATCTACCGACGGTGAGGGCACCAGTGGGAGGGAGGGCGAGGGGAGCGTCACAACGGGGACAGAAGGGGACACCAGCAACAGTGACTCCTCCTCTGATGGGAGCTTCCTTGCGATGGCGGGCACCTCTGTGCCCACCGCAACAACAGGTACAGCAGCCCCTCCCCCTCCCAGCACCGCCCTCCCAGCAGCCCCTCAGCTTGTTTCCAGTGACTGCTCGCCCAGGAGGGTGGGCATCTCCTTCGCCCCAGGCACCTCAGGCCCTGCCCCAGTCAGCCCTGCTGCCCTCAGTGAGGAGGCTATTGACCTCTTGAGATCTCTCACTGTTGTGCAGTCAACCATTTTGAATGCCATCCAGGGTGTCAAGAGGCATTTGCAGCAAACAAATGCATACCTGGAGGGCATTCATTCTGGTGTGGTGGCCCAACAGAGAACATTTCAGGCTCTGACCTCAGCACTGATGGCAGCCATTGCCCCTGTGTCCAGCCTCCCCCTCCAACTTCCACTACTCAGACCCAATCCCCTCTACCTCAGCCTATCCCAAGCACACCTTCAGACCAGCATGCACACACATCAACACACAAAAGTGGCTCAGGCAAACATAAGCACCACACATCCCACAGGCACTCACACGAGCACCATACCCATGCAAACACACCAACATCCATTGCCTCCCCTCATCCATGTCCTCTACCTCCCTCCCTGTCTTGTCTCCACTCACACCTGCATGCACTACATCCTCAGGTACTACCTCCATCACCAGCACGTCCATCACTACAAACTGCTCATGTGAAATCACCACCCCCACTACCACTCACACGTCCCTTGTGTCCTCTCCCAGTGTATCTGTGAGCCCTCCTCCCAAAGTACACAAACGCAGGCACAGACCCACTCAACAGCCATCCACCTCACAACAGCCTCCAACCCATGCACCTTCACCCAAACTCAGCAGACGTACACCTCCTACACTACCTCTTCCTCTACTCTCAAACCGCCTCCATCTTCCCGTCCCAGTGTGTCCAAAAAAATTTACCTAGCTAACCTGGAGCTCTTCCCTACACTTCCCCCTGTCCTTCTTCTAGGGCCAGGATGTCTATATCCCAGCCCAGCACCTCAGCCACCAAATCTGCATCCGCTGTGGTCCCTGCTACTCCAGTACGGTCAAAGCTGCCAGTGTGCCACCGACAGAAAAGAAGGACCACCATTTCCACCACCTGCAAAGCTCAAAAAGGGACCGGTTTCTAGCAGGGGACAGTCACACCACCCACCCAGCAAGGCCTTGCACAAACACAGAGTGGACAGTGCCAAGGTCCCTGCAGTGGCTGTCAAGACCACAAGCCAAAGGGCACATCACCTCCGGGCCCGATGTCACCTGGGGAGGGGCTGGTGACCACCAAATCATCAGGTATGGCAGTCACATGCACCCCAGTCACCACCGCCTCTCCGACTGCCACCTGCACCGCCACTTGCACCGCCACCTGCACCACCACCTGCAACGCTGCTGCCACAATGTCAGTCTGCAGCATCCTCCCAAAGGATCAGCCATCCAAGGCTGCCGGAGACAGTATGGTGTCTCCATCCACCCCAATAGTCACTTTCACCATGGCTTGCACTGGCAGCATCTCCGCCGCAGTCACCACTGCCTGCACCACCATCAACACTGCCACGTGTACAGCCGATGCCACTCTTTCGAACGTCAGCCCCATACCCAGTGTGCAGCTGTCAGAGTCTGCAGGTGACGTCCTTGACCCTGGACACACCACTTGAGACACCACCTCCAGCACTGACACGAACCAGCAATTGGCAGCCTAAGTCGCTGCAGGATGGAGTGTGGGTGTGCCTCCATGGAGTATTATGCTACCTGTTCCGGGTACCCTCTGTGGCTGTGACAGAAGTTGACGATACCCAATTTCTATTCGGAGTCTAAAGAGAAACAACAATTTTGTTTGCTCTGTGTTGTTCAATTCACATAATTTTAGGGGAAGGACACCACTCTGCTACCCAGACCTCTTAAAGTCTCCTAGTTGTAGTGAATATGTTTCATAGCTAGACTGAAGCCTACCATGTGCCTGAACTCACACAGTTACTGTAGCTAAGAAACTGCTCTCAGATGTCAGGTAAAGTCTACTGATCATGGATTCCAATGGGGGTGGTCCCGTGATGCTGACACATTTGATTAGACTGACCAATGTAATGACTTGCATGTGCATGACACTTCATATCTGAATGCAGCCATCTATCATGTTCCTTTCATGTGCAGAACAATGCATCATGCCCCTTACTGTTAATCTAGTTGCTGCCGTGCAAGGGCTAGCCTGTGAAGTCTACATTGTAGTGTCTCCATAAGATATAGGGAATGTAACTTGAACTTACTCAAGTGCACTGATCTAACTTACTGATTCTACTCAGGTGAATGTGACATGAACAATGTATCCCTCAGGAGCCCTTCTCGCATGTATTGGGACTGAGGCGGGCTGGTACTTATATATGCGGGAGCAGAGGTTATGTGTAGTTATCCAACGACTACTCTGGATCATTATATCACACCTACATTGTGTCCTCTATCAGGAGTTTCTTCAAAACCACTGTGATCCCACTGAAGAATGTGTCTAGTCTTTCTGGTTCTTTGCTTTTCTACAGAGTGGAGAATTTAATCTGTGAGATATAGCCATTTTCTAAAGTATTGGATGAAGTCACAAAATGAGAGGCTGGTTTATATTTGGAGAGGGGCTAGTGCTCCAACAGGTTGACTGAGCAAATTACTCCAGTGCCCTGATGGAGGTGCCAACCACCAAACCTTGGAGAAAATTTCAAGCCTGACCAAATCCAATACATTTTAACTTTGCTGTACTTTTCAGTGAAACATAATGGGATAGTCCAGCAAACTTATCATTTTTTTATTTTAAATAAAATCCCAAAGTCTGATTTAATTTTTGAAACTTCCCCACTCACCATGGAATGAAACTCCCATGGTGTGGGGGCATTGAGCACTTTTCAATGATTTTTACTGCTACATTTTTCTTGGGAGTGATGAACATTGAAAAACAGCTATATGTCGGCCCATCTAATCCAGGTGGTGTGACATATATCCAAATCTACAATCCTTACTCCATTGGGTCACTTGAAATGTTTGACAGAGGACATGGGGTAGTCTCTCTTGTCGCCAAACTATGATCCACTCAAATCAAAATTGGGTGGGCTGACCACAGTTAAGGCAGTAAAGGAACTCTGTTGCCATTGGAGTTGCAATCACTTTAGAGTTGTTCTCTGACCAACAAGTGGCTTAACAAATTGTTATTTTATGGATTAAAATGACTCTTGAGTGTCCTGGTAGTCCAGGGTGGATTTTGTGTTGTTATAGATATAGAATGTTGTACCTCTATCCCAAACATTTCTCTTGGCATCCATGAGCAAATATATTATGTTAATGGAAATGGTAAAGGATTATATACTATAGACAATTGATTTGCAATTGATAATGTTTGGTTAAGTTTAAAAGGCAGTTATGGTGGTTTGGAAATACAGATTTTATAAACTGTGTTGAGCCTCTTTAATGCACTTACACTAATCTGCATCCTTTTGGGTCTGTATAGTGCCCAGATAGCCAGCTCTGCCAGAGGCAAAGGTATCTTTAAATATATTTGATGGTGTTAGCATATGCAGTTAGTGTGGGTTTATAATGTGTTAGTTCATCTGTTTTTGTAGTATTTAGCTTGCACTCTGACAAGCTCCCATATTCAATAGCTATTTTCTTCTATAGCTGGTATGGTTGCCTCCTCATAACTAGAAACAATTACTACATCATCTGCATATGCACCTATATTTAATTCACAATTGTTTTAGTTGACTAAAGGTATATGTGCATTGTATTGAACTGTATTGTAGATTTGTATTTTGTATTGTATTGTACTTCGGATTTATAAGGTGTGTGGCTACCCAAAGGCTTCCCAGTGCTACGCTAGTCAAAGAGTGCATCGGTGATCATCTGTGGGGTGTATGACACGGTTAATGGGGGTATAGACACGTTTTAAGTAATTTAATGAAAATGGTCTCATTGGGTTCATTTCTTGGATATGTCAGCATTGATTTCCATAGTTTTGAGGTCAGATAAGAGAACGATCCTTCCCCCATCTGGTTCTAATTCGCGAGACCATAGGGAGTCTATCAATACAGGATCTTAAAACCCTACTGGGGGAGTAGGGAGACATAAGGGTCTTAATCAAAAAGGGTCCCTTGTGATTGATTCTCTGTGTGCCAGACACAGTGGCCCTCATTATGATTTTGGCAATCTCAGGACTGCCATGTTGGCGGCGGTGGTCGGACCACCACAGGCTGGTGGAGAAGACCGCCAATTTATGACCATGGTGGTCTTCCCAACACAATACAGCCAATTCACCTCTGGCACCATGAGTGCGGTCATGATGCCATGGACGGTGGTAGCCACCTTCAGGCTGGCAGACACCATGGCCCTCAGTTGCCGCCTGCCAAGTTGAAACCGCCGGACTGCTGCCAATCCGGCTGCACTCCCACTGGGCCTATTTGGAGATCCCCGCTGTGCTGGCAGGCGGAAACCTCATTTCCAGCCGCCGGCCCAGCGGGGATCTCGGCCGCAACACAGGAACCAGCTCCAAATGGAGCCGGCGGTGTTGCGGCTGTGCGACGGGTGCAGTTGCACCCGTCGCGCTTTTCACACATGCAGACAGTGAAAAGCTGCATGGGGCCGTGGCAAGAGGCCCCTGCACTGCCCATGCCAGTGGCATGGCAGTGCAGGGGCCCCCAGGGGCCCAAGACTTCCCTTTCCGCCAGCCTTTTCATGGCGGTTCAAACCGCCATGAAAAGGCTGGCGGGAGGGGGACTCGTAATCCCCTGGGCAGTGCTGCAAGCAGCGCTGCCCTGGGGGATTTAAACAGCGGGGAAAAAAGTGGTGGGAAACCACTGGTCCTGGCGGTGCGACCGCGGCGCTTCCGCTGCGGTCGTAATTCCCAAGGAAGCATCGCCAGTCGTTTGGCAGTGCTTCCGACTAAACAGCCCTGGCGGTTAAAGACCGCCAGGGTTGTAATGACCCCCCCATGTTACTGCTGGACAGATTACAAGGCTGCACATTACCAAGGTTTCCGCCACAGTCGCACCACCACAGAAACCCTGGCGGAAACCAACTCCATAAAAGAAGACTCATCTTCTGGAACACATACCCATTCGGAACTGCCATGGAACCTGAACTGTATGTCCTCCCACTGCTCCTGCTCACACAACAACTCCAGAACCAGCCATGACGACAACAACGGTGAGTACACACACCTACCTGACACTGTAGGGAAAGCCAAAGTACCCACGCACATACAACATACACATCCGGGATGGGTGGCGAGGGTGACACACACATGTCACCGCACACCGATATGCACATTCTCACACAGCTACATAAACATACGCTCACACATGCTACACACACCACAGCCAACACACACACCAACCTGCAGACACACAGCACTGGAACATTCGAACACAACAGTTCACAACACCACCGATTCACACAAGTACATCACAACCGCTACAACATAAAAGCTTCAGCAAGCAATTACAATACCCACCTCGATCTCACACTACATACATTTAACAACATGTAAGAACACCTGACAACCAATACACACAGTCACACAGCCATACAACGAAGCATACATCATACCACGCTTACACACCACACAACGCTTCTGATATACCCATCACCACACACATGCATGCAGAATGGCACACACCATCAGCATGCCAACACTAACAATACACAAAATATCAAAATATATGTAAGTTGGGTTTGGGAGGGGGTTCATTGGGTGTGGGCTTGGGAGGAGGGGTCTAGGACGAGCTTTAGGGAGGGCTGGGAACTCTTGGGAGGGGTTGACTTCTTGGCAGGGAGGCATGGGTAATACCGGGGGCAGGGGAGGACTTTGAGGTGGAAGGGCTGGACTTGGAGAGGGACACAGACCGTTTGGGGGTATCCTGGGGTGGGAGAGGAGTAGGCAAGAGGGATAACTCAGAGAGGAACACCTTAATAGATACATGAGGATGGTCATGGTAAAAGGGATTTAGAGTAGAGGGAGAGGGTGTGGATGTAGGAGGTGTCTTGGTGGATGTCTTGGGTGCATGTGCGCGCAAGGAATGCTCATGGGTGCTGAGTATCTGTTGAATGGGTGAGTATGGGCATTTATGTGTCTTGGGAGGAGAAGGGGAGGAGGTGCTGAGAGATGCCATGCTGGATGGGTGACTGTCTGTTGGGGTGGTGTCTGCAGATATGGATGATGTACTCCATGTGGATGTGTCGGTGGTGGCTGTGTATGTAGTGACTGGGGTGGATGTCTGCGGGTCTGCTATTGTGCTGACTGTGGGAAGGACAGGTGTTGTGGCTGGACTGATGAATGTTGGTATGGTGTCTATAGGTGTGCCTCGTGTAGTGTCTGTGAAGGTGGGGTCATGGGGGTGTCTGTGGAGGTAGTGGATTTTGGTGTGTCTGCAGGTGGGTGTTGTTTGTGTGCATGCCAGTGGTGGGTCTTTTGGTGCCTGTGTTTCTCAGCTGTAGCCTTGGATTTTGAGGTGGCTGCATGCTTGCCTGTCTGTGTGCTTTAGCTGGGTTTGGGAAGAGGCGCTTGGGATTGAGAAGAGAGGAGGGGGTGGAAGATAAAGGGTGACTGGCTGCATCAGTGTTGAGACGAGAGCCTGAAATGAACACTGTAGGCCAACCAGTACACCGTGAATGCCTTCTAGGAACACATTGCTTTGCTGGACTTGAGCTAATAGTCCCTGGATGGCATTCACAATGGTCAACTGACCACAGAGATCGACATCAGGAGGTCAATAACCTCCTCACCGAGGGCAGCAGGGCTGACTGGGGCAGGGGCAGAGGTGCCTGCAGTGAAGGAGACACCCACTCTCCTGGGTAAATGTGCACGGACAACTGGGTACGGAGCTACAGAGAGGGCAGTGGTAGTAAGGGAGCTGATGGACAAATATGGTACTGGAGTGGTCCCTGAAACGTCCACCACTGCCAGGGAGTGTCCAGTGAAGATGATGGTAAAGATCCCATCTAACCATGGCACTCAACCTACGTGCCACTGGGTCCTTTGCTGTCGCTGCACTCTGGGTCCCATGACCTGCATCATACCCACTCGCCTTTGCCTCATCTCATTTGCATGCCAATGCTGATGCACAAAAATAGAGTGAGAGAGAGAGGGAGGGAGGTGGATAGAGTGAGAGGGAGAGAGAGATTTTGACATGCACATCTGTAGAAATAAATCCTCTGGCTAGGCTATCTCTGGTGCCAATACACATCCTACATCATGTCACAACATGTTACTACTACCCACTGCTGTATGGCAAGCCTCACACCCACATCTAAATCCAAGTAAGTCAGCATGACTGGAGTCATCACATGATCACGGCCAAAGCCATGTTTGAATGCTCATCATGCCTTGGCTGAAGTACAAATGACTACCAGAATCCTCTTCATACCTCTCCATACTCCTATAACCTATTGGAAATGCTGGTGACTGAACAAAACACATCAGGCCTGTACAGTTACAACACCTGATCAGTCCATGTCCTTTGGAAAGTTCCATGCTAGTGAAGACTACTCCACTCACACCACGCAGCACTTTCCTGTCACATAACATGGCTGACCTAACGCTCTATACAGAAAAAACAATAGTGAACTGATAACCGATGTAGGCACTACAAGTTGGACACCCATGCAGGTAACATCTGATGGTAGAATACAAGTCAGGGTGTCAGGGAGACCAGATCCTTGGGGCTTGCACATGTTCCCAACATGTCTACCTCTTGGCAGCTCCAAACTCCACTAGATATTATATCACAGAGTTAAAGAATTGCCAAGTGGGGGAATGGGTGTTGGGTTGGGAATAGCGGGGAAGGAGACCTGTGGAAGCAAGAGTTAAACAACACAATTGCAAGATTAAACACAATGACTTTCAATAAGCTTTGTTTTCAAATAGCGTTATACTGAGAACTTGAATGGCCTACAGTTTCACTATAACTAGGCATCAGAAATCTGGGTACCTGGAAATCGAGAAGGATTATGCAAACTGCCATATGAGCATTCCAGAGTTAACATCTCACACTTTGAATATTAAACACTCTCCATTTGGTTCTTAGAGTAGTCACTGCATTATAACAAAGATTAAAGAACACATGTTTTTTTCCTTCATGAATGAACTGTACTAGAATCATGAATAACACTACAATGTCACACTCTGTCTAAGAGTCTTAAGTTTCAATTGTTCAGGAATTATTTTGCACATTAATAATCAAACTGCACATCAAAGATTTCAAGATCTAAAAATAATCGTGCATTCTGCTGATCTGTAGTTCAAGAGTTAAATGCCAGGAATGAATCGTGCACTCTGTTGCCGATTCAAGCATCAATATTCAAAAGCCATGAAATGATCGCGAACACTGCCGACCTGAATGCCAAGAGTTTAATGTCTGGAATGAATCACGCACACTGTTGCCGACTCGAACATCACAATGCAAATGCCAGGAAATGATTGTGCAACCTGCTAATCTAAATGTCAAGAGTTTTATGCCAGAATCACGCACACTGTTGCTGATTTGAACATCACAATATAAATGCCATGAAATGATCGCGCACACTGCCGACCTGAATGCCAAGAGTTTGATGCCAGGAATGAATCGTGCACACTGTTGCCGATTCGAACATCACTATGCAGATGCCATGAAATGATTGCGCAACCTGCTGATCTAAATGCCAAGAGTTTAATGCCAGTAATGAATCGCACACACTGTTGCCGATTTGAACATCACAATACAAATGCCATGAAATGATCTAGCACACTGCCGACCTGAATGCCAAGAGTTTAATACCGGGAATGAATCGCGCACACTGTTGCCGATTCGAACATCATGATGCAACTGCCATGAAATGATCGCGCACACTGCCGACCTGAAAGCCAAGGTTAAATGCCAGGAAAAACAATCGCACAAGCGATTTCAGAATTAGGCCCAAAACTCGAATGTCACTGAAAACGGAGTCAGGGGCCTAACCCGACCTCCGCCTTAACGCAGTGCTTGAGGATCACCAAGGAAATGAGGGCAGTCCTAGAAATGCCAAGGTAGGCCTCTGGAACGGGAGCTCAGGAAAATGCTGCTGCTTTGCACCGGGACCACTGAATAGTGAGCATGTGGAGCTGGGCTGGCTCTCTTAAATAGAGCAAAGCCCCGCCACGAGTCACGCCCAGCCGTGCTGCAGGAAAGGCTTCTAGAAAGTCTTAGAATAGGGACCACTCCCTAACCACACCCTGTAAGCCTGCAGCAAAGCCTTGCAAATGAACAATACATTACAAACAGCATTAATGGCCTTTCAAGGTAAAAGTTCTGCGATGCAAAAGGTTAACATACTGCATAGAAACACAATGCATGAATTATGACCCTGCTTAAGAACTGGGTTTTTGCATTTACGTAACCCGTAGAGTGTGCACTTTCCTGATGTTGACAGTACTCCCCCTCCCAAACGCGCTCTAGGGCCTGGTTTGTCTGGATTTAGGTGATGAAAACGCCTCACTAGTAGTGGAGCATGAATGTCAGATGCGGAGACCCATGAGTTGCTCTCTGGACCATAACCTTTCCATGATATTAGATACCAGAGATTACGACCTCAAAATGTTGAATCCAGCACCTGTTTTACTTCGTATTCCAATTCTCCTTGCACTAGAACTGGATCTGGCTGGGAACTGACTTTTTGGACAGCTCTTTTCAGAAGAGAAGTATGAAACACTGAATGGATATGTAGTGATCTTGCTAACTGCAGTTTATAGGTCACTGGATTGATTTGCTGAAGGACAGTGTATGGACCTATGAATTTGGGATTAAACATGTGTTTTTTCTTGAAATATATATGGCGTGTGGAATGCCACACTCTATCTCCTGGCTTGTATTGGAGTCCTTCACAAAGTTTCTTGTCATAGTGCTTTTTATACATTGTTTAGCTTTATCTAGATGTTGTTGGATTTGTTTCTGGGTTCGATGGAGTTGTTGAATTGTCTCGGACAAGCTGGTGTAAGAGAACGTTCTTGAGGAATCGTGATTGGCAAGGTATCAGGGTGATAGCCAAATAGACCAAAAAAGGGTGTGACACCAGTGGAAGTATGATACGAGTTATTGTAGGCTAATTCAGCTAACCAAAGCATTGATGTCCAAGAATGAAGTGCTTTCTCAGCGTAATCACGCAGATATTGTTTCAATGTCTGATTTAGCCTCTTAGTTTGGCCATCCGTTTGAGGATGATGACTGGTAGACAGTGTAGATGTGACCTGAAGCGTTTTGCACCACGTTTTCCAGAAATCGGAGGCAAATTGTGAACCTCGATCAGAGAGAATCATTTTTGGTAATCCATGATAATGGACCACTCGATTTAAAAGGATTGTTGCCAGTTCACTGGAGGTGGGCAATTTCTTGCAAGCAATAAAATGTGCATATTTAGTGAGACTATCTACCACCACAAGGATTACTGAGTGATGTTGAACAACTGGTAGACCTGTAATAAAGTCTAATGAGATGTGCTCCCAAGGTTGAAGTGGAGATGGGAGAGGATGTAACAATCCTTTCGGTTTTGAATGACTTGTCTTGATGCGAGCACAAACTTCACAGCTAGCTACCATTTGCTTGACGTCTTTTGTCAGAGTTTTAGGAATACCTGGATGACATGCCGTAGGTATAACATGCAACCAATGAAACATTAACTTGTGCAACTTGGTAGTTGGAACAAATAAACATGCATCGTGAAAAGGTAGGCCTTGTTTGATTGATCTTTTGAAATCTGCTTGAGCCCATGTCTACCATTTTTCAATGGTGAATGAATTATGGATTTCTTCAAAAAAATCTTCGGTTTTTATGATGCAGAGGACCTTGTCTGGAGCAATGATAGCTCTGGGAGGCTGGATTGCAGGTAACATGGTAGATTCTTGTCGGGACAAAGCATCCGCTTTTCTATTATCTTTACCTTGTTTTTTGCCGAGTTTGATTTTGTGGTAACCTTCCGTGGTTACCACAAAATCAAACTCGGCAAAAAACAACATCCATCGTAATTGCAGAGTAGTCAAATGTCTAGGTGAACTCATGAACTGGAGATTACGATGATCTGTGTATACTGTGATAGTATACTTGGCGCCTAGCAAATGGTGTCTCCATTCTTTGAAGGCATCACGGATTGCCAGAAGCTCTTTCTCAGCAGTGACATAATTTCATTCAGCTTCGTTCAGTTTTCGAGACATGTAAGCTACAGGATGTAGTTGACCAGCATCTTTATTACATTGCGATAATACTGCACCAATTGCCACATCTGAAGCATCTGCTTCCACTATGAATGGACGCTCAACGTTGGGGTGAGTCAAGACTGGGGCAGTGGAGAAGGCTTCCTTTAAGGTTGAAAAAGCTCTGTCAGCTTCTGGAGACCATACAAATGGTTCTTTCTTTCTTAACAACTTAGTGATTGGTGCCACTGTCTGAGAGAAATGATTTATGAACCTGTGTTTGCAAAACCTAGGAAACACTGCACGTCTCGAACAGTCTTTGGAGTGGGCCAATCAGCTACTGCTTGTACTTTTCTTTCTGCCATGATCATACCTTGAGGGGTAAGGATGACCCCTAAAAACTCAACGGTGGTAACATGAAATTCACAGTTGGTTAATTTGCAATACAGATGATGTTTTCCAAGGGCTGCGAGAATCTTCTTGACATGTGGTACATGTTCGACTTTGTTGTCAGAATAGATTAAAATATCATCGATATAGACTATTGCAAATAGATCTAGATACTCTCTAAGGATGTCATTCAGAAAGAATTGAAATGCTGCTGGAGCGTTACAAAGTCGAAAGGGCATGACTGTGTATTTAAACAGACCATATCAGGTTTTAAAGGCAGTTTTCCATTCATCGCCCTCTCTCATTCTGACCAAATGGTAAGCACCTCTTAGGTCTAACTTAGTGTAGATCTTTGCTTTTTTTACTTGATCCAATAAAACAGGAATCAGAGGTAATGGGTATTTGTTCTTGACTGTGATTTTGTTCAATCCTCTATAGTGTATACAGGTTCGAAGATCTACATTAGCCTTGGGGACAAAAAAGAGGAGAAGCTGCAGGAGACTTGGAAGGGTGAATGAAGCCATTAGCTAGAATTTGATGTAAGCATTTTCTCAGGTGTTGATTCTCGTTTTCTGACATGGAGTACACACGACAACTAGGGAGTATAGCACCAGGAGTTAGATCAATTTGACAGTCATAAGGTCTGTGAGGTGGCAAGGTCTCTGCTTCTCTTTCATCAAATACGTCTACATAGGATGAGTACTGCCAGGGCAGCATTACCTCTTTTTCAGCAGCTGTGGTTATGTGCGATTTGCAAGGATTTGTGACTCTAGATGGCTGAAGACATTTTTCACTATGCAAGATGGAGGAGAACACGAATTTCGGTTCTGACCAGTTTATTTCAGGGTTATGATAAGTGAACCACAGTAGTCCAAGGATAATGCCATACTGTGGATCAGGGATGGCATCAAAGATGATTTTTTCTTCATGCTTGGTATCCTGATTTCCCCCATCATAGCTCACCGACAAGGGGACGGTTTGCAGTGTCACTGGGCCTCCAGTTAAGAGTTTTCCATCTATGGTTTGTACTATTTCTGGTGTTTTCTCCTTGATGCATGGGTTCCCTCATGTTTGAACCAATTGTGCATCAACAAAGTTACCAGTAGCCCCAGAATCTATTAAGGCTTTCTTGAGATAGTTGTTTTTCTTTACTTGTACTTAAATGTCTAACTTGAGATGCCTTGACTGTGAAGGGTCCATAGTGACACCCAAGAACAACCCTTCTTTAAATCTTGGGTGATCTAGTTTTCCTGCTCGATTTGTACATTTGCTGAAATTTTCTTGATGGGACCTTGTTTGCTTTTTAGTTTGATTGGACACTCTTTGGCGAAGTGGCCCTTGTGCCCACAATAAAAACATTGGTGGTCATTACAACCCTGGCGGTCGGTGTTAAAGCGGCGGTAAAACCGCCAACAGGCCAGCGGTAAAAAAAATGAAATTACGACCGTGGTGGAAACTGCCAACATAGACAGCCACTTTAACACTCCGACCGCCACGGCGGTACAAACAAACACCGCAGAGGTAACTGCCAACAGACAGGCGGAAGACAATGTACCGCCCACACTATTCCAACAGTCCAATCCGCCACCTTTTCCGGGGTGGATTCCCCGCGAACAAAAACACGGTGGAAACAGGACTTGGAAGGAAAAACGCTCACCTCTACACACCCCACAAGGTACCAGGCCGCCATGGAACTGGAACTTCAGATACTCCCGGCCTTTATCTTCCTGCTCCTCTACCAGGAGCATGAACGCCGGCGGCGAAGACCACGGTAATTACTGCACCTACGACACAGGGGAGGGAGGAGGGAAAAGAGAGTGACGCACACACGCAACACCCCCAACCCCACCCTCACCCACAACAACACACACACTAATACAGCATGATAAATTACAATTACACCCCCCAAGCCACCCTGGAAGAATGCAAGGACAAAAGGAAATGAGCTGAATAATGGTCATATATTCAATTACATTAATAAACAATTATATACACCAAGAACACAAGTCCAAGGGATTCCACCATCATAGTCCGTGGACCACTGGGCCCAAAAGGCATGGGCGAGGCCCACACTCAATACCCGATCAAAACGGAGAGAACACTGCTGGGGCATCAGATAGAAATGCAACAGGCACCTCAGAGGGAAGGGAATGGGGGGGCACCTCAGCCGGATGAGTGCACGACAACAGATCCATGAGGGGGCTCCATGCCCACTGTTCAATCCTGGGGAGTGTAAAGCCACAGTCTCTCAAGTCTCTACAGTGGGTGGGTTGCCCACTGTTCAATCCTGGGGAGTGCAAAGCCACAGTCTCTCAAGTCTCTACAGTGGTTGGGTTGCCCACTGTTCAATCATGGGGAGTGCAAAGCCACAGTCTCTCAAGTGGATAACTGTCTCCACTGGTTCTGGAGGGGGCTTGGTGCCCAGAGTGCTTCATCCTGCCAAGGACTGAGGTAGTGGATGCCTTTCTCCACCGGTTCTGGAGGGAGCTTGGTGCCCAGAGTGCTTCATCCTGCCAAGGACAGAGGTAGTGGATGCCTTTCTCCACTGGTTCAGGAGGGGGCTTGGTGCCCAGAGTGCTTCATACTGCCAAGGACAGAGGTAGTGGATGTGAATCTCCACTGGTTCTGGAGGGGGTTGGGTGCCCAGAGTGCCTCATCCTGCCCGTGGCAGCCTCAGTAGCGTTGTAATCATTGGCGCTCACTGTCCTGCGCTGGTGCTGACGGTCTTGTCCTGGGCAGCGGGGCTGCTGCTGGCGATCTTGTCCTGGGCAGCGGGGCTGCTGGCGGTATTGTCTTCGGCAGCGTGGCTGCTGCTGGTGGTCTTGTCCTGGGCAGTGGGGCTGTTACTGGCAGTCTTGTCTTGGGCAGGGGGGCTGCTGGCGGTCTTGTCCTGGGTAGCGGGGCTGCTGCTGACGGTCTTGTCCTGGGCAGCGGGGCTGCTGCTGGCGGTCTTGTACTGGGCAGCGGGGCTCATGGCGGTCTTGTCCTGGGCAGCGGGGCTGCTGGAGGTATTGTCTTGGGCAGCGGGACTGCTGCTGGTGGTCTTGTCCTGGGCAGCGGGGCTGCTACTGGCGGTCTTGTCCTGGGCAGCGGGGCTGCTGGTGGTCTTGTCCTGGGCAGCAGGGCTTCTGCTGGCGGTCGTGTCCTGGGCAGCGGAGCTGCTGGCGGTCTTGTCCTGGGCAGCGGGGCTGCTACTGGCGGTCTTGTCCTGGGCAGCGGGGCTGCTGGTGGTCTTGTCCTGGGCAGCGGGGCTTCTGCTGGCGGTCGTGTCCTGGGCAGCGGGGCTGCTGCTGGCGGTCTTGTCCTGGGCAGCGGGGCTGCTGGCGGTCTTGTCCTGGGCAGCGGGGCTGCTGGCGGTCTTCTCCGCCGTGCTGATCTTCCCAGACTTGCCAGTTTTACTTTGCCCCTTCCCCACATCGATGGTGTCGCAGCTGTCTTCACACTCCCAACTGAACCCCTGGGAGCAGCTTTGGTGGCTTATTTCTTTCCCCTCTCCCACCGGGCACTGGCCAACTTTTTATGCTTGACAGGTGGGGGACTGTCTGTCCTCTGGCTCCGTGCCACACTGGCTGCCCTGCTGCCTGGTGCACTCCAGAATCCGGTGACTACCGGCACCACTGGTCCCGCCGATGTTGTGGCTGAGGTGCTAGGTTGGGACCTGGAGAGTCGGGCCCTAGGAGACTGAAGGGGTCGGGGAGGTGAGGGCAAGGGGTCAAGGTTGTCCAGGAAAAGTTTCTTAGGAACACTGGGACGGGTAGCTGGAGGGGGTTTGGGAGTGGAGGAAGGGGTAGTGGTTGTAGGAGGTGTAAGTTTGCTGAATTTGGGTGAAGGTGCATGGGCTGGAGGCTGTTATGAGGTGGATGGCTGTTGGGTGGGCGTGTGCCTGCGTTTGTGTACCTTGGGAGGTGGCCTCACAGACACACTGGGAGAGGACGCAGGGGACGTGTGAATGGTAGTGGGGGTGGTGACTGCATGTGAGCTGGATGTGGTGGTGGGTGTGCTGGTGATGGACGTAGTGGCGGAGGATGTAGTGCATGCAGGTGTGAGTGGAGACGAGACAGGGAGGGAGGAGGGAGACTAGGAGGAGGGGGACACAGTGGAGGCAGTGGATGCTGGTGTGTCTGCATGTGTGTGATGCTTGCATGAGTGCCTGTGGGATGTGTGGTGCTTATGTTTTTCAGACCTTCCCTTGTGTGTTGAGGTGTGTGCATGCTGGTCTGATGGTGTGTTTGGGATAGGCTGAGGTACAGGGGTGTGTGTATGGGTGGAGGAAGTTGGAGGGGGGAGGCTGGAGACAGGGACAATGGCTGCCATCAGTGCTGAGGCCAGAGTCTGAAAAGCTTGCTGAAGGGCTGCCTGACCAGAATGAATGCCCTCCAGGTATGCATTGGTTTGTTGCAACTGCCTCTCTACACCCTGGGTGGCATTCAAAATGGTAGACTGCACAACAGTGAGGGACCTGAGGAGGTCAATGGCCTCCTCACTGAGGGCAGCAGGGGTGACTGGGGCAGGGCCTGAGGTGCCTGGGGCGAAGGTGATGCCCACCCTCTTGGGTGAGCGGGCACGGGGCAAATGCCGAGGGGCTGCTGGGAGGGCGGAGCTGGTAGGGGGGGTGGCGGCTGTACATGTAGATGCGGTGGGCACAGATGGGTCTGCCACCGCAAGGGAGCTCCCATCAGAGGAGGAGTCCATATCGCTGGTGTCACCTCCTGTCCCCACCGTGGAGCTCCCCTCGCCCTCCGTCCCACTGGTGAATTCAGACTCCGTAGTGTCGCCCTCCAGGGCCATGTGGGATGCAGCTCCCTCCTGCTCCGGTGCCACTGCTCCTCCGCCTGATGATGCTAATGCACTCAAGAACAGGGAGACCACAAAAAGAGGAGGGAGACAGAAGAAAGACATGTTGAGTGCATGCAATACCGCTACCGTTGGCGGACACGACAGACACAGAAGCCCCCTGCACTACGCCGCACACTTGGAATCCACTATTCACTCCCAGGGACATGGGATACAAGGCTATGCCCGATTTCTGCACACATGGATGTCACAGGAGCCTGACTAGGTGTAGTTGGCACTGTACACAGGTGAGGTGGGGTGCCACAGGGCCTGCCTCAAGAAGGGTCCTTGCCTACTAAACTCGCCCTGGCCTAGGGGAACCCACAGCCCACCTCCCACACCTACAATGCGCGCTGAATCAGCACAATGAAAGTGTACTCACCCCCTTGTGTCTGCTGTGATGCCCTCAAGCGCCCATCCAACTCCCGGTACGCCACCGCCACGATCCTGAATATCAGGGGGGTCATGGTGCGACGGGCACCCCTCCCACATTGGGAGGCCATGCCCAGCTGGGCCTCTGCCGTCTTCTTGCTCCAGCGGCGAATGTCCTCCCATCTTTTCCGGCAGTGGTTGCTCCGTCTGTGGTAGACCCCCAGGGTCCGGACTTCCTTGGCGATGGCACGCCAAGTGTCCTTCTTCTGGTGGGCGCTGACCTAGAGGAATTGTACAGGGAAAAAGAGAAGTAATTGCCATCTGCACCATCACAGTCAGTGGCCCGCATCCCTATCCTTGCCATGACGCACATGCACTCACCATCGTTTCATGCACGCCTCATTCTCACCCACCATCTTTCATCCAACCAACTCCACACAGGCATTGCCCATACAGCATGCTCACAGTGTACTAACCTGTTTGTCTGGAGGACCGTAGAGTAGCGTGTACTGGGGGAGGACACCATCAGCAAGTTTCTCCAACTCCTCTGTGCTGAAGGCAGGGGCTCTTTCCCCAGACACACAAGCCATTGTCTCTTCTAGACTGAGGTCACCGCAGCACTTGCAGTGTAGGTCCCCTCCTGTCGAAGACCAGGTATCAAGTGATTGAACAGATTGAAAATGGCGGTCACGTCCGCGGCAGTGTGTACAGTCACCACCGGTGTACATCGTCATTGGCTCCTGGGACCCATAGGGTCCAATGTTAACCAATGCAGGATTGCGCCGCGGTCTTCGACCGCCTACCGCGACGGTGTACAACGCCAGCGCAGTTATCTCATATCCCCCTGTCCCACTTTACAGGTCACCATTTCAGGGGCCCACAAGGCATTATTTTGGACTGCGTCACACATATCTAGGCCTTGCCTAAACACTCATACAGGCATATTTCGATTTGCTAATATTTTCAGAGTAAGCTATGTTTACGTACCTCAGAGTTGGTTGACTCTCTGCTCACTGTTCTCCTCCATAGGCACCGTCCGCTGGGGCATGTGAGGAGATGGCGGCATCCTCTGGTGTACAGACCGCTGGAGGACCTGTCTACAATGGAGGAGCGACATGTGATCATCACCTACAGGCTTGATTGTGCCACAATCCAGGAACTGTGTGCCCAGTTGGAGCCAGACCTGATGTCAGCTATCCGCCATCCCACAGAAATCCCCCCTCAAGTGTAGGTGCTGTCAGTACCTAGCAAGTGGGTCTTTTCAAACAACAGTGGCCATAGCATGAGGGATGTCCCAGCCTATGTTTTCCAACGTGTTGTCCAGAGTGTTGTCTGCCCTGCTGAAACACATGCAGAGCTACATCGTTTTCCCTCAGGTGGAGGATTTGCCTACAGTGAAAGGTGATTTATATGCCCTGGGACATATCCCCAACATCATAAGTGCCATTTATTGGACACATGTGACCTTGGTACCCCCCGCAGGAGTGAACAGGTGTACAGAAACCAGAGGACTTACCATTCCATGAATGTGCAGATGGTGTGTCTGGCACACCAGTACATATCCCATGTAAATTCAAAATTCCCTGGCTCAGTGCATGACGCTTACATCCTGTGGAATAGCAGCATCCCTTATGTGATGGGGCAACTCCAGAGGCACCGGGTGTGGCTATTAGGTGAGGACATGAACCCAATACAGTAGAAATAGTTGTCTGGGTCTGTGGATGTCCCTATGAGTTAGTGTGTGACTAACAGTTGTTCCTCGCCATTTTCAGGTGACTCTGGTTACCCCTACCTGTCATGGTTACTGACCGCAGTGAGGAATCCCAGGACAAGGGCAGAGGAATGCTACAATGAGGCCCATGGGCGAACTAGGAGGATTATAGAGTGGACCTTCCGCCTCCTGAAGGCCAGGTTCCGGTGCCTCCATATGGCAGGAAGTTCCCTATTCTACTCACCAAAGAAGGTGTGCCAGATCATCGTGGCCTGCTGTCTGCTTCACAACTTGGCTTTGCGACAACAGGTGCCTTTTCTGCAGGAGGATTGTCCAGATGGAGGTGTTGTGGCAGCTGTGGAGCCTGTGGACAGTGAAGACGAGGAAGCAGAAGAAGAGGACATTGACAACAGGAACACGGTGATCCTGCAATACTTCCAGTGAGACACAGGCAAAAAGACAACACTGCCTTCTACATCTGATTTACATCTACTACCTCTCTACTGTCTGTCATTTTCACCCAGTGTATGGTCACTGACTTACCCTTACTATTTCACAGATGTGGGTCCCACTGTGTGACATCTGCTTTGTTTCCTCATGGACTAGAGCTGTGTGACATAGGCATGTTGACATTACATTTGAAAGAGCATTTTGCCACTGTAATTGCTAATACACTATTTAGAAATCACAGACAGACTCCTGATTGTTTTGTGCTTTAAGGGTGTTTATTTAAGTGCTCAATATTGGTGGGGGTTGTAAAATGGTGAGGGGTGATGGTGGAGGAATGTCCATGGCAGAGTCCAGTCTATTAGTCTCACAGTGAAGCGGGGGCAGTTTAAGGATGGACAGGGTGACAAGGTGGGACAAAAGAATGACAATCAGGTTGGTCTCATTCTTGGCGGGGTTCTTAGCATCGTTCTATGTCTTTGTCCAGGATCTCAGGGACCGTTTGCGGGGTGGTTCTCCCTCTGCAGGGGGTGGGGTGCTGGTGTGGTGGTCCTGTGGCGGTGCCTCCTGTCCACTAGCGCCAGCGGAGGTGGTGGGCAGTTCATCGTCCAGGCTAGTGTCAGGGGCCCCTTGTTGTGCCACAGTGTCCTTCCTGGTGTTCACGAGTTCCTTTAGCACCCCCACAATGGTGCCCAGGGTGGAATTGATGGATTTGAGTTCCTCTCTGAACCCCAAATACTGTTCCTCCTGCAGCCGCTGGGTCTCCTGAAACTTGGCCAGTACCATTGCCATCGTCTCCTGGGAATGGTGGTAGGCTCCCATGATGTTGGAGAGGGCCTCGTGGAGAGTGGGTTCCCTGGGCCAGTCCTCCCCCTGTCGCACAGCAGCCCTCCCAGTTCCCCTGTGTTCCTGGACCTCTGTCCCCTGAACCATGTGCCCACTGCCAATGCCCCCAGGTCCATGGTGTTGTTGGGGTGGTGGGTTAGCCTGGGTTCCCTGTAGTGGTGGACACACTGCTGCTTGACGTGTCCTGGGGACAGAGGTATGGGCCCGCTGGGTGGGTGCTGTGCTGGTGTTTCCAGAGGGGGGATTCTCTGTAGTGGCTTGTGCCAGTGTGAGGGGAACCGACTGTCTCGAGGTCCTAGATGGGCCGGGCTGGTCATCTAGATCCAGTTGGACAGAGCTGCTGTCATCACTGTGGGCCTCTTCTGTGGGTGGAGTGGACATATCTGGACCCTCCTGTCCGATGACGTTGGGTAGGGGTCCTGCAGGGGTGTAAAAGCATGATTATTGCATCTGTGTGTGCCATGGTGCACAACGGTTGGGTGACCGTGTACCCCAGTGCTTTCATTCCTGTGTAGGACCTTGTGTGATGATGGTTTAGGGGGGTGTATGGGTATGTGCAGTGGCCATGCTTTGGTGATGGGTGTCCATGCTTTGGTGTTGCATGCAGGGCTTGGGTTTTGGGATGTGTGGTTTGTGGTATTGGGACATGTGTGAGGAGTTGGAGTGATGGGGGTGAGGGCAAGGGGGGTATGTGATAGCATGCCGGTGGGTGGGGGATGAAGTAGTGAAAGAACTGACTTACCAGAGTCCATTCCTCCAGCTACTCCTGCGAGGCCCTCAGGATGCAGATTAGCCAAGACCTGCTTCTCCCATGTTGTTAGTTGTGGGGGAGGAGGTGGGGGTCCACCGCCAGTTCTCTATACCGCAATGTGGTGTTTTGAGACCACGGAATGCACCTTCCCCCGTAGGTTGTTCCAGCTCTTCCTGATATCATCCCTAGTTCTTGGGTGCTGTCCCACTGCGTTGACCATGTCCACGATTCTTCACCATAGCTCCATCTTCCTAGCTATGGAGGTGTGCTGCACCTGTGATCTGAATAGCTGTGGCTCTACCCGGATGATTTCCTCCACCATGACCCTGATCTCCTCCTCAGAGAACCTGGGGTGTCTTTGCGGTGTCTTTGCGGTGCCATGGGGTTCTGTGGGTGATGTGTGGGGTGGTGTGTGTTGTGATGTGTGGGGTGATATTTAGAGGTGTGTTGTGTGAGGTGCGTGGATGTTATGTGAGTGATGGTGTTGAGTGCCTGTGCGTTTGTAGATGGTGGTGTCTCTCTATGTGCTTCTTTCTAAATTGTTGTTGAAGGGGTTTGTGAGTGATGTGGGTGTGTGTTTTATATTGTATTGGATGAGTGGGAGTGGTGTGTGTATGTGTATCAGGTGTGTGCATTTGGAATTGTCCAATGTGGCTGTGTTTTGTAAATGTGTGTGCATTTTGAGCCCGGCGGTGTGTACCGCCAATGGAATACTGCGGTTGAAAGAACACTGCGTGGATTCGTGGGTTGTGATAGCATGGGCGTATTCCTGTTGGTGTGACGGTGGAGGTTTTGTTATCGCCAGTTTATCACTGACCTTTGGTGTGGCGGACTTGTGTGGGTATCTAGATTTTTGCGGATTCCTGGCTTTGGGTCATAATGACCGTGGTGGAATTCCACTGCCGCGGCAGTGTGTTGACGGTCTTCTGCACGGCGGTAAGCAGCTTTTACCGCCAATGTTGTGATGACCCCCATTGTCCGTTCTTTCTACGTAGGTCTTTTTCTTCTTTTGTCAAAGGCCGCCTGATAGTTCCAACTTCCATTGGTTCATGATTATTCTCTTTCTGAACTCTTGATTCTCTACGTTCATGAACACGCCAGAAATATTTCTCAGTCTTTTTGCGTGTTCTCTGTCGTTCTGCAAGATGATGGTTAATTCTCAAAACAAAGTTTATCAGATCTTGACAACCTGTAGGTTGAGGATAAATCTGGGCAAGAATGTCTTTTAACTTGTCTTTGTTTCCTCAGTATTACAGGGCTGCTTGTTTTTCTTCAGACCTGGATGTCTCTGCCATCAGCCCGTTAATGTTTGCCAAGTAGAAAACTAAGGCCCTTCGTCGGATTTCACCACCAACAGGCTGGCGTTGAAATCCAAGGTATTACGACCGCGGCGGAAGCGTCGCGGTCGCACCGCCGGGACCGGTAGTTTTCCACCATTTTTGTCCCGGCAGGAGTAATCCTCCAGGGCAGCGCTGCTTGGGCAGTGCAGGGGCCCCCTGCCACGGCCCGTGCAGCTTTTCACTGTCTGCTGTGCAGACTGCACCCGTCGCACAGCCGCAACCCAGCCGGCTCCATTTGGAGCCGGCTCCTGTGTTGACGCTGTGATCCCCGCTGGGCCTGCGGGTGGAAACCAGGTTTCCTCCTGCCTGCCCAGCAGGGATCTCCTAATGGCCGCGGTAGGAGTGTGGCTGCATTGGCGGCCTCCCAGCGGTCCAACCTTGGCGGGAGGCTTCAGACGCCCACCAAGGTTGTAATGACCCCCTAAGTCTTTATTGCCTTGTCGCAATTCTAACAGTTCTCGGTCTGCTGCTAGAGTCACTGTTCTTCGATCAAACACTCTTTCAAATCCACAGACAATGTTTCTCCTATTACAAAGCAGGGGACTGTCCTTACGCACAAGAGGAATTGCCCAGGTGGCCGCGTCTCCAGTTAGATAGCAGGAAGGCCACCTTGGATTGGGCATCAGGAAAAGTGTTTGGTCAACAGGTAAAATGCAATTCTACTTGAGTCAAAAAGGATTGTGCTTTCAGAGGATCTGGAGGAGCCAGAGGAATAGCTGAGGGAACGTTGAGGGAAATGTTAGTTGGAGGATTAACTCCTGAACCTTGAGGAGGGGGACCAAGCCAACCCGCACCAAGAGGACCTCGCTCCTTCTTTTCTACTCTGTCTTGTAACTGGCTCACTCTTTGAGCTAAGCTGGTCGCTATGTCTTTAGATGCTACTACATCTGATTGGAGCTGCGTAATAACCTTAACTAACTCATCTAATCTGGCCATATTGAGAACCTAGCGCAAACCAGGAGGATAAAAATTTGTGAGCCCATTATTCTGTCAGGGAGACCAGATCCTCGGGGTGTGGCAGCTCCAAACTTCACTAGATATTATATCACAGAGTTAAAGAATGGCCAAGTGGGGGAATGGGTTTTGAGTTGGGAACAGCGGGGAAGGAGACCTGTGGAAGCAAGAGTTAAACAACACAATTGCAAGATTAAACACAATGACTTTCAATAAGCTTTGTTTTCAAATAACATTATACTGAGAAGTTAAATGGCCTGGAGTTTCACTATAACTAGGCCTCAGAAATCTGTGTACCTGAAAATCAAGAAGGATTATGCAAACGGTCATATGAGCATTTCAGAGTTAACATCTCACACTTTGATTATTAAACACTCTCTATTTGGTTCTTAGAATAGTCACTGCATTATAACAAAGATAAAAGAACACATGTTTTTTTCCTTCATGAATGAACTGTCCTAGAATCATGAATAACACTACAACGTCACACTCTGTCTAAGAGTCTTAAGTTTCAATTGTTCAGGAACTATTATGCACAATAATAATCAAATTGTGCATCAAAGATTTCAAGATCTAGAAATAATTGCGCACTCTGCAGATCTGTACTTCAAAAGTTAAATGCCAGGAATGAATTGCACACACTGTTGCCGATTCAAGCGTCAATATTCAAAAACCATGAAATGATCACGCACACTGCTGACCTGAATGCCAAGAGTTTAATGCCAGGAATGAATTGCGCACACTGTTGCCGATTGGAACATCACGATGCAAATGCCATGAAATGATGCGCAACCTGCCGATCTAAATGCCAAGAGTTTAATGCCAGTAATGAATCGCGCACACTGTTGCCGATTCGAACATCACAGTACAAATGCCATGAAATGATTGCGCACACTGCGACCTGAATGCCAAGAGATTAATGCCAGGAATGAATCGCGCACCCTTTGCCGATTTGAACATCACGATACAAATGCCATGAAATTATCGTGCACACTGCCGATCTGAAAGCCAGGGTTAAATGCCAGGAAAAGCAATCGTCATTTCAGAATTAGGCTCAAAACTCGAATGTCACTGAAAACAGAGTAGGGGGCCTAACCCGACCTCCGCCTTACCGCCCAGCTTGAGGATCACCAGGAAATTAGGGCAGGCCTGGAAATGCCTGGGTAGGCCTCCAGAACGGGAGCTCAAGAAAATGCTGCTGCTCTTCACGGGACCTCTGAATAGTGAGCAGGTGGAGCTGGGCTGGCTCCCTTAAATAGAACCAAGCCCCGCCCACGAGCCACAACCAGCCATGCTGCAGGAAAGGCTTCTAGAAAGTCTTAGAATAGGGACCACTCCCTAACCACACCCCGTAAGCCTGAACAAAGCCTTGCAAATGAACAATACATTACAAACAGCATTAATGGCTTTTCAAGGTAAAAGTTCTGCAATGCAAAAGGTTAACATACAGCATAGAAACACAATGCATGAATTATGACCCTGCAGAGGAACTGGATTTTTGCATTTACGTCGCCCATATAGGGCGCAGTGTCCTGATGTTGACACAGGGGCACAGACATCTGATAAGTTTGACACAATCACAGAGGAAGATCTGCTGATCCAAACACATATATACCACAACTATTTACAACTGAGTGCATCTGCAATGGCCCAGATGGCACACATTAGACATCCATATACAATCTCTGAGCGCAGTGTCACAACTGTTGATCTTCAGGAACACACATATGACATCTAGACCCACATACAATTCAACCAGAAATGCAGTGTCAGTAGTTGGACTTCACAACATGATAACACCACCATCACTCCCACCATTCTAGATATGTAATAACCTGTACCTAAGTCCAGAAAACACACATGTCAGATAGAAAAAGCATGTAAGAATTATGCACACAAGGACCGACATGACTGCCATAGCACTGACAACACCTCTCACAACTACATAGGGCAGCTACAGGAAAGAAGTAACAACAAATACTTCACATCAACATCTCATGAGTCATACAATACCGAATCCTGTCCAAATCACCCACTTCAGCTAGGCCAAAGGTAACAGTCATTGCTCTGGGACGGAGTCAAGATGGCAGCCGGAGCGGACGCTTGAATTTGAGCTCCGCTTGGGCCCCGAAAGAATATCCTGAAATACATCCGTGCGCGGCCTGAGCCTCGATGAGAACAAGCAAGAAACTGAGCGGAGGCAAAGGTGGGACGCCTGGCGCCGCTAGAAAGCGGAGAAGATGCTAAAGGTGTCCCGATAGAAGATCGACGGGAACAAGCCAGTAGGCCCTGGAATTGGGCCTCAACCGCAGTGCCTTGCACTGCCGCTGAGCACTGCAGAGAAGCGTTTCAAAGGAGCAGTGGAGGCTAAAACCAGACCGACTGCAGAGACAGAGGTGAGCGCCGCCAGCAACGGAGACACTTGATGTGACCCAGCGGAGGAGCGGCAAATGCGGACCAGTGAGTCCCATTCAGGACGTGCGGTACTGCCGCCAAGCGGGGCGGAGACTGTATCCAGCCCGTATATTAAGCAGGGGTGAGCGCATATCAAAAATGCTGAAAAGAGCTGAGGGCTGGAAGAAGGAACTGGAGCAGTAGTTATACCGGCCAGTCAAGGGAGAAGCCCTCAGAAAGTGCAAAGTAACTGACTGCCTAATCGGAGGCACTAACTGAGCTCGAGACGGATGGGTCACGGAGAACCCACTGATCTCTGCAGCAATTCGGAAGCAGAGATAGTAATACTGGATGGTCACCGAGCCTGCAGAAGAGACGTGGGAACACAGCACCCACCGGAGACCCAATATGATCCGGGTAATCGTTAACTAACAGAGATCACCGCCTAAAGTCAAATAGAACAACAAACTGAGACTATTCCTGGAATTTAAGCTCCTGGAGCTGCACATGACACAGGTGAGCCTTTTGGCGCTACTTCCAAAGAGATCTGAGAGACTGAGTGAGACCTCTGTGTACTGGAAAGGGTGAGTACCTGAGCGTTACACTGTGGCTCCATTGGAGAAGTCTAAGAGAGGAGTAGAGCCATAGGACTCTGCGTTTAAATTCTCACAGCATGTCTGGAGGCCTTCTGATTACTCCTTGAACTGCTTTTTGAGGGTGCTGGGTCCCCTACTACACTGCAATGATGGGTAAAACTAAGAACTCTAAAAGCACAGGACCTGATATAGACTATACCCTGAAGGAGGGAGGAGCGTTGGAAACGTTGGCGCACCTGGATGCTACGCTTAAGTCACATTCCACTCAGTTTGATAAAGTCCTCCAGGCCATACTGGATACAAAAACGTCACTAGAATCGAGGATCGATGCAGTTGCCACGGAGGTCAATTTACTTCGCGTGGACCACCGAAACCTGACGGACCGAGTAGAGGGAACTGAATCCTCGTTATGCATCCATGCGTACCACGGTGCAGGACTTACAGACCCACATAGCGCAAGTAAAACTGGAGCTGACAGCCTGACACAAATGAGTGGAGGATGCAGAAGGGAGATCACGCCGAAATAATATCAGACTGGTGGGATTTCCCAAACAGGTGGAACTACCCAATACGGAGTTATTCATAGAACAATGGCTGATCAACACTGCACTAGATGGAAACCCTTCCAAGTTCTTTTCTGTTGAAAGAGCCCACAGGGTCCCAGGCAGACCCCCTCGGCCAGGTGCTCCTCCACGACCCATAATAGCTCGACTCTTAAACTTCAGAGACAGAGATTTTATTTTGCAGTTATCTCACTCTCACGGCCCGTGGAGCTATGAGAAAACAGAAATCGGAGCCTACCCAGATTTCACCTTGGAGGTACAATCCCAGCACAACTCCTTTCTTAAGGTGAAACAACGACTGCGAGAACTGAATTATAAATACGCACCCCATGAAACTTTGAGTGATTGATGGCGAAGCAACACAGCTGTTTCACTCACCAGAGGACGCATGGACCTGGCTACACGCAAGACGCCTAATGCACACGACTCCAGGCCATCACGAGGATCCCACTTGGCTGACTCCAAGAAAAAACATAGCAAAGGGAGATCTTCTCGAGCCCAATCAGTCAAGGAGCGTGAGGAGGCCTTAAAGGAAGCAGCTCAACTTTCCACCAACTCCTTCTATGCCTTAACAAAGACCCATCAGTTTCCCTCAGACACAGATACGGGGACCCCGCCGCCCTCGCGGGGATCAGTAGATGATGAGGGCCCGACACTGACCCCACGCTTGGCCGATGACCTGTGAATACGGAGATCTTGCGAGTCCAGGAGATTGATGGACCCAGCTGATCCCCACGACACAGAGTTATGGGAAACCTGCTGGGGCGAGCTTCCGGGGCTCGGGTCGTGGAACCACTGGAACTACTGAAAAGACATGGGGCCCGTGGGGAGGATTCCCATCTGCAACATGGCACCTCCCGCCCCCCCACGAAAGCAAAGGACACCACACGGTGTGCTTTCACTGAATGGATATGCAAATATTACAGTTTTACACTTCATAGAAGTAGGTTTGTGGGATTCTGGCATGATACTTGTTTTGGATCAAGCCTGGGCTCAGGGAGTTGTTTTGTTAGGGAATTATATATGTAAATGCTTGGGGGCATATTTATACTCCGTTTGCGCCGGAATTGCGTCGTTTTTTTTGACGCAATTTCGATGCAGAACGAACTCCATATTTATACTTTGGCGTTAGACGCGTCTAGCGCCAAAGTCCATGGAGTTAGCGTCATTTTTTAGCGTGGACACCTACTTTGCATTAATTATATGCAAGGTAGGCGTTCCCGTCTAAAAAATTGACTCCGAGGCATGTGTGTCAGATTTATACTCCCGGGCAAAATTCACGCCCGGGAGTGGGCGGGTCCAAAAAAATGACGTCCGGCTGCTATTGCGCCGTTTTTTTGCGCCTGCAAAAGGCAGGCGTTAAGGGACCTGTGGGCTCTGAAGGAGCCCAGAGGTGCCCTCCCATGCCCCCAGGGACACCCCCTGTCACCCTTGCCCACCCCAGGAGGACACCCAAGGCTGGAGGGACCCATCCCAGGGACATTAAGGTAAGTTCAGCTAAGTGTTTTTAAAAAAACATTTTTGTGGCATAGGGGGGCCTGATTTGTGCCACCCTACATGCCACTATGCCCAATGACCATGCCCAGGGGACAGAGGTCCCCTGGGCATGGCCATTGGGCAAGGGGGCATGACTCCTGTCTTTGCTAAGACAGGAGTCATTTCTATGGGGGTTGGGAGTGAAAAAAAATGGTGAAAAGTTTGCCATTCACTAAGTGACTTTCTGTAGGCAAGGGGCCAGTTGTTGTTGAGCACCAGTCTCTGGAGCAAGGAAAATGAGGAGTTGCGTCTCGTCAGCATAGGAAACAATCAACATCCCGTTGGCACCACATAAATGTTAAAAAGTGACCTATCTTTTAGGAATGAAGAAAGACAATTTAAAGCAGTTTCTTATTTCAATTCCCCTCATCCTGATTGCAAGGGGGTCATGGTCAACCATGTCAAATGCTGCGCTCTGGTTGAGGAGGATAATGTCTTAAGAGCCCCCTTTATCCAACAATAGTTTCTCCTCCTTGGTTATTGCTAGTAGTGCAGATTCCATGTTGTGTTTTGACTGGAATCTAGTCTGGGTGGGGCTAAGGAGAGGATTTTTTTCTGGGAATAGAGATAGGTTTTGATTAACATGTGTTCCTAGTATTGTTTGAATGACTGGAAGCAGAGATATGGGTCTGTTGTTTCAAGCACAGGTGCAGTCAAACTTGAGGTTTTTTAACAGTGGTTTGACCACTGCATGTTTTCAGGATTGGGGGACGATTTCAATGGACATTGACAGATTAAGTAGATCCAGGTGTGTGTGAAGATCTCATGTGTTGCTTGAAGAGTATGAGGGTGTATGTGGGTCTAGAGGGTAGCCTGATTTGACTTTTCTGAGTAAAGCTGGGAGTGCTTCTCTGGTCACTGGGAAAGGTTTGAGAGACTTGTCATCTCCCCAAGCCCAATGTGTACATCTGGTAGATTAGATAAAGTTTTCTTTTTGTTTTTAAGTCACTATAAATAGCAGAAACCTTGCCTTGAAAGTAAGTTAGAGGTTCGATGCAGTGAGATTCTGTGGGAGTGGACAGCAAGTTTTCTGTTTTTGGAGTGGTGAGGGATTTCACAATCCAAAAAAGTGCCCTGGGGGGCATTAACAGCATTAACCATTAAGGCTTTCTAGTATATACTTGTGCCTTTTCAATTTCCTCATCGTATTGTCTACTAGCTAAATGGTAAGCTGGTTTTAGGTTTTCTTCATACTTTTGTATCCATCTTCTCTCTAACAATTTGAACCCTTTTCTATGGAGACCAAATAGGTTGTGAATCAAGGTGCTGATTTCTCTTTATTTCACCTCTTATCAGTAGTAGCAGGGTGATGTCATCTAGTGAATTAATTATCTATTTTCTATTATGAGGTTTGCTGCCAAAGGGTCCTTGCCTAGGGCTGGTTTGGTTAGTGCTAGTGAGGTCATCCAGCCTTCATTCTTCTATTCCGACATTGCAGTGAGACCCTCCAGTGTAAAAGGATCAGGGCATGGCCTGTCCATGTCATAGGACAGATTTTCTCCATTTTTAGTTAAGATTATTACCCTATGAGAGTCAAGTTTTTTTCAGTGACATGGATAGCTACTAACTCAGGCAGGGCTTCTGCAAACTTTGTCCACAGTCCAGGGGCCTGTATACTAAGATTTCTCAAGAAAGAGGATTTAGGGGGCAACTCTATTGTGAAACACAGATTATCACATTCTGGAATCAGGAGGGTATTATACACGCATCTGTACGTGCCTTTTACTACAATGGCAAAATCCCTAACACTTTTGTGCATGCAGTCTTTCGCACATATGTAGTATCCTGGGGAGAACACTTGGTTAATGTCAGGTGTAAAACTGTCATGTAGCCATGTTTCTGTTAGAAACAGGACATCAAACTTTCTGTCCCCTATTAATGTTAGTAATTTTAGCTAATTGCATGGCAGAGATATGCAAATGATAAGGGTGACGTTCCATTTTTTATGCCCTGATAATTTGACCATGCCTTCCTCAAAATTGCAAAGTGAAACGTTGCATAAGGGACCGTGTTGCTCTCCATTCTCAGGCCACATTGAGGGGCAGACATGTACGGATGGTTTGGGCCTACATGAGTTTACATATTCAGCTGAATAGCTTAAAAATTGTGTTAGAAATTTGGTTTCGGGTTGGCAGTGGTATGAAACCTGCCCAAGCAGGATCCACAATCCTAGTCAGGGTAAGTCACAAACACACCCTAAATTAATCTGTGCTCGCTCTCTAGTAGCTTAGTGCAAGGCAGTCAGGCTTAACTTAAGAGGCAATGTGCAAACAGTAAAACACAAAAAATGCCACACATGGTTAGAGAAATATAACTTAATTTAGGAAATATAACAAGACTAAAACAACAAAGATTCAATATGTAGAACTTAAGATATGAATTTTTAAAGAATAAACTGTAGAAAAGCGCTTAGAAGCAAAAAGCATCAACTGGGTCTATCTGGCTGTGCCAGACTGAGATAAAATCAAATGTTCATGCCAACCACAATGGAGTGTGTGCAGGCTGCAAACACCCAGTTGAGACCACTGAGCCAAAGTACCTTAATCATGGTTGCATCAACATTGAAATTGTGGGAAGCAGGCTAAAGAGATGCGCCATTGTTGGTCCCCGCAGTTACAGTGATGCATTGATCCTTCCGACGCAGTGACAAAAATGCATTGATTTTTCTAGACGTAACACTGACGATGCGTTGGGTCTGAAATGCAGTGGTTCCGGATACAATGTGCCGAGGTTGATCCACACTTGAAAGCTGATGCATTGACTCCATTACACAAAAGGGGGCCGTTGCACCGGTTCAGATCCATGCAACAGGGGCGATGCACCAGTTCTGATCTGCACAGGGGTAGCAATATGTACTTTCAGCTGAAGTGAATACCTTAGGCCCACTTCCAAAGGTCTAGGACTGGGGTGGCACCATTAGGCATGGTAGAGTCATATATGGCAGAGTCTAGGTGTAAATATAGATTGGCTGGAAGTCTTGTATGTCCATGAGACTTCAATAAGGAGACCAGTCATCTGGCCCTTGAAGTCACTTTGGGTTCTGGGTTGGAAAGGCACAGGTCCAGTCCTTCTCACTCACAGGCAAGAAGGCAGCAGGCAGTAGGTCAGCACAGCATGACAGGAGTCCAGCAGAGTAACTGTTCAGGAGAGTGATAGTTCCTGTAACAGCACAGCAGTCCTTCTTCCTGGCAGAGTATCCACTGGTTCAGAAGTGCATTAAATTGGTGGTGTCAGGGGTCCAGTACTTATAACCAATTAGGCCTTTGAAGTTGAAGAGACTTCAAAGAGATGTATTTGAAATGCACAGAGTCCTTGCCCTTCATACCCTGGTTTTAGACTCACTACGGGGTTCTATGCAGCCATTTGTATGTGTGGACTGGACGCTGCCTATTTAGGTGTGAGCGGGGCTGTGTCTAGCTCCTCCCTTCTACCCTGCCCAATATGGCTCATCAGGACACAGATGGCCCATGAAATCACACCCAAACTCCCTTTGTGTGTGGATGTCTAGGGGGAATACAGAAAGCCCAGCTGTCACCATCCCGGATATATGATCAGAGACAGGCTGCAGACATTAAATTGCTAAGGCAAGAAAATGGCAACTTTCTAAAAGTAGCATTTTCAGAATTGTAATTTAAAATCTGACTTCACCATAATTTTCCAAAGACACCAAATACGAAAAACGTATCTCTTCCAGATTGTGAATTGATAGTCCAAACATTATGGGAGAGATGGGCCTTGCAGTAGTTGAAAACAAATGTAAGAGTTTTTCACTACCAGGCCATGCAAAATTTGAAAGTACTTGTCCAACTTTTTAAGTACACTGCACCCTGCCCTTGGGCTATGCCCTACTTTAGGGGTGAATTCTATATGTTAAAAAGGAAGGTTTGCAAATACAGGGTCTGCTATGGCAGGATTGAGACATGTTTAAAGAGCTACTTATGTGGGTGGCACAATCAGTGCTGCAGGCCCACTAATAACATTTAATTTACCGGCCTAAGGGCCAGGTAGTGCACTTTACTAGGGACTTATAAGTAAATTAAATTTGCCAATTGGGGATAAGCCAATGTTACCATACTTTAGGGAAAGTGCATGAGCACATTAACATAGATTGGCAGCATAACGTGTGCAGAATCCCAAGGCCAGCAAAAACTAAGTCAGGAAAACTGGTTTGAAGGCAAAGTCAGGGGAAACTTAGGGCAAGGATGCCAGGTCTAACAATAGATAATTGCACTTTCAACCTCTTTAAACTTTGTATTTGAGATACAAAGCAAAAGGTAATGGGGACAGTGGGCATCTCTGACCTGTCCTGCACTTGATTTCTATAGCTTTATTTGTTCTCCATTGTCCCAGGACAGGTATGGCTGTAGGATTTCTATGTTATGTTTATGTCCAATGTATGAATCTTTGCCACTTTTTATGTGAAACAATATGTCCTGTAAATATCCCTAATTTACTCTTTTGAATGTTTTTTCTGCATCAAGAAGAATCATACTGGCCTTATCCTCCAATCCAGCTGCAGCATCAAATATAGGTGTGTCTATATTTATATGGCTAGTTGTGTCTCACCTCACGCTGTTCTTTGGAGACTAACCTTGAAATTAAAGTGGAGAGTTGTCTAACCAATCTTTTAACATCTATTTTAGCATCCACATTAATCAGAGAGATAGACCACTATGCTCCTCATTCTTCAGCAACTGTTTCTGTTTTTAAAAATGACAGAGAACAGTGTATGTTTCCTGGTAGTGGGAATAGGGCTACCATTATATATACTGGCAACAGCATCCATATATATCGTGACCATTGCTTCTGCGAAAACCTTATCAAATTTAAGAATTATGGAATCCTCGCTAGCCACTTTCCTATTTGATAGGCTTTGTATTATGTATCTCATCTTCTCCTCGGCTTCTCAGTTAATGGGATGTCAAAAAGATCTTCATTTCATAATTGAAGATTGTGTGTACAAGTTAGTACCTATCTTAGGATGTAAATGCTCTTTTCTGTGTATGCAACTTCTAATACCATTGTCTGCAAAGCTCTAAAATTGCACCTGGCTCAGTAACTCTTTACTCTTTATCACCACCTTTAGTCTGTTTTATAACAGTTCTAATTTGCTGTTCTTTAAACATATAAGCTGATATGCAGTCAGCCTATTTGCCATGCTCCTATGTTAAGATGTGCTTTTGTAAGTAAAGCTCCCCATTCTTTTTTGCAAGGATTCTATGAATTTGTGCATTTGTTTAAAATAGTCCAATATATATCTTGCTACAAATAGGTGCCTTAGCTTTAATACTTTTATTATGTCTATCATCCAAATGGGCGATTTGCCTTTCTATTCTACTGACTATTAGCCTCACCGTTTTCTCAAAGCAAGAAGATAAGGTGCAGGGGAAGTGCTGCCGCGGGTGTTGCCGCCAAAGCGGCAAAAGTGAAACAAGATGTGTTGCAGTACCAAGAGAGGCCACGTCCACCGAGCAGGCATTGAGTTGGGCGGCGAGGCTGCTGGTTGTGCTTCTCCGTCACCCTTCAGTCCGCCCTTCAGTCCGTTGGCCCGTTAGCCTAAAGAGGCTGCCTCGGCTCTCCTCGGCTCCCTCCTTGTTCCCGCTGTGGTGCATTTGTATGGCTAGCCGATCAGCTAGCTAGCTAGCCAGGTCCTGACGTAGGTGGCCCAGTCTGGTGGGGTGAGGACTGAGAATCCACTCGCCTAATTGTTGCACCGGGCTGCTTCGAGGCCTGGTTCTGCCACTCGAAAGAGGAGTGGAGTCATTGGGGCTGCTGAGGCTCACAAGGTTCTCGAGGACCATCCTAATGAGGCAGAGAGCAGGAGACAGGTACCAAGAAAGCAAAGTAAAGTAACGTAACTAAGTAAGAGAGTGACTGCAAGGGAAGGAGGAGGAGGAGCGATGACCAAGGAAATCAGTTACTTATTGGTCAAAAACTGTTGAAAACTGTTAATCTATTAAAAACTGCCAAAAAAGCTCTATGAAAAGTTTTGTGAAAATTACAAAGAACTCACAAAGAACCACCAAAGGAAAAAAATAAAAAGATGTTACGGACCTTCATTATGTATGGAACAAGAGGAAAATCAAAGAGGGATAAGGAAGCGTTAGCGCACAGAATAAAGCCCCTATGCGCCACACAGTAACCCAAGCAGGATGTAGAGTAGAGACCTGAAATTACATATCCAACCCCAGTAAATCCTGCAAGACAGAGACTGCTGCAAGGGGGCCCAAATCCAGAAGCCTAGGCAATGAAAGTGAGGAGGTACTGGAGGTGGAGGCTGGGATGTTCAGTTTGAAACTCTTTCTGCCAACCCGCGTTGATACTGATAACACCGATGATACTTTGTCTACTGGAAAATCAGGCAAGGCCGGAACGATGATACTGGATTTGTAATATTGGCTGGGGGAAAATCTGAGGTAAGCACTATAAGCCCGGGCTACTTCATCAATGCATCAAGCAGACAACAGCAGAATATAACAGCGCACCCAGAGCTGGCTGGAACTAGCATGATAAGGAAAATCAACCAAGTACTGCATAACCAGAAATTAAAGGCTGGTCTGCCTCCTAGAGATAGACATACTTGTCGGGCAAATACTATAACAAATTACTACAACTATCTTAATTCAAGTGCTGACTGGTCACAGGCACATTACTCAATGTCTTGTGCTGCCTCAGTGCAGATACAGCGGGACAATGGTGATGCTAACCTGTTGTGGGCCGAACCAGAGCAACTACATTAACAGCATGGGAAGTGGCAGCCCAAGAGGACCTATAACTAGGAGAACAAACTAAGAGCCAGGAACCACATAGGAACTATCCCCAGGATCATTCTGGATCACAAGAGCCTGGGAACTCCCTTCAAAGAACGCAATCAGAAAGTACTCAAATGGAGACAGTAGTATTTCAAAATACAAATGTGAAGGGGCTTAAGTTAGATCAATCATCAATCATTCAGTCTTTGAAGCCCCTAGCGTCACAGTCCTCTCCTACAGGCCATATAGCAAAAGATAAACGCACATTGTGTAGGCAGAACTTTGCCTCACTTAGCTTGGAGCTTTCCTCATTTGACAACTTCACAATCGAAAATGCAGATCCCCAATTAGATAGTATAACATCAGAAGACCTGCATTTCTTAGATGGTAATACCCCTAAAGGCCCCAGGGATGAGGAGGACGAGCAATTGGAAGGACATATAGCCAACAATCAATATGTACAAAGCCGGAAGAATGGAAATTACCTTCCCCTAGACCAACCTATTCTCAGCATTATGAAAATCATGTGCGTAACACTGGACTCAATTGCAAATCCGCTTATGGCCCAGTCTCTCAAACTTGATAGTCAACTTGAGCTTACCAAGCAATTTACAGCAACGATAATGACCATAGACCACAGAATGGCTTTGGTGGAGGGCGCTTTAAGGGAAAAATTAAGGCTGCAGCCCACTGCTGAACCTGAATACAGGCAAACATGTGCCGTACTGTTTGAGAAATTATTGGAAGTTCTGAAGGTTATTAAGGATATAATCGAGACCTGTAGACTTAGGCCCTCATTACAACCCGGGCGGTAAATGTTGCTTACCGCAGTGCAGAAGATCGCCAACATACCACTGCGGCCGCGGAATTCCGCTACAGCTATTACAACCCACAGCTCGGAATCCGCCATAATCCAGACACCCACATAAGTCCGCCACACCAAAGGTCAGTGATAAACTGGCGATAACAAAACCTCCACTGTCACGCCAACAGGAAAAGGCCCACACTATCACGAACCATGAATCCACGCGGAGGTCTTTCAAGCGAGGTGTTCCATTGGCGGTACACACCGCTGCGCTCAAAATACACACACATTTACAAAACACAACCACATTGGACAATTCAAAATACACACACCTGACACACATACACACACCACACCCACACACCCAATCCAATATAAAGCACGCACCCACATCACCCACAAACCCTTACTACCAGAATTCTGAAACTACGCCAGAGAGAGACACCACCATAAACAACAGCAGCATCCACAGACACACAACACCATCACTTACACAACATCCACGCACCTCAAACAACACACAACACATCCCTTCACACATCACAACACACACCACCTCACAGATCACCCACACCACATCATAGAACCTCAACAACACCCCAGGTTCTCTGAGGAGGCGCTCAGGGACATGGTGGAGGAACTCGTCCGGGTAAAACCCCAGCTATTCGGATCACAGGTGCAGCACACCTCCATTGCAAGGAAGATGGAGCTATGGCGCAGAATTGTCGACAGGGTCAACACAGTGGGACAGCATCCAAGAAATAGGGATGACATCAGGAAGAGGTGGAACGACCTACAGGGGAAGGTGCGTTCCGTGGTCTCCAGACACCAGATTGCTGGGCAGAGGACTGGCGGTGGTCCCCCACATCCTCACCCACAACTAACAACATGGGAGGAGCAGGTCCTGGCAATACTGCATCCTGAGGGCCTCGCAGAAGTAGCAGGAGGACTGGACTCTGGTAAGTCAACTCTTTACTACCTCATCCCCCCCACCCTACCTGCATGCCATCACATACTCCCACCCTTACCCTCACCCCCATCACTCCAACACCTCACATATGCCCCACTATCACAACCCACCCATCCCAATACCAAGCCCTGCATGCAACACCAAAGCATGGAAACCCATCACCAAAGCATGTCCACTACAGATACCCACACAGACCCCAAACCAAATATCACACAAGGACCAAGACAAGAATGCAAGCACTGGAGTACAGGGTCACTCACCCATTGCACATGATGGCACACACAGATGCAAAAATCATGCCTTTACACCCCTGCAGGACCCCAACCCAACGTCACCGGACAAGAGGTACCAGACATATCCAGTCCCCCAACAGAAGAGACCCACAGTGATGACAGCAGCTCTGCACAACTGGATCAAGATGACCAGCCCGGCCCATCAGTAACATCGAGACAGTTGGTTCCCCTGAGACTGGCACAAGCCACCACAGACCCTCCCCCCTCAGGAAACACCAGCACAGCACCCACCCAGCGGGCCCATCCCTCTGTCCCCAGTACACGTCAATCGGCAGTGTGTCCACCACTACAGGGAACCCAGGCAAACCCACCAACCCAAGAAAATCAGGGACCTGGGGGCAGTGGGCACACGGTTCAGGGGACAGAGGCTCAGGAAAACAGGGAAGCTGGTAGGACTGCTGTGTGACGGGGGAAGTCAGGCCCTGGGAACCCATTCTCCACAAGGCCCTGTCCAACATCATGGAAGCTTACCAACATTCCCAGGAGACGATGGCAACGGTACTGGCCATTTTTCAGGAGACCCAGCGGCTGCCGGAGGAAAACTACCTTGGGATTAGGGAGGACCTGAAGTCCATTAACAACACTCTGGTCACCATAGTAGGGGTGCTGCAAGACCTTGTCAACACCAGGAGGGACACAGTGGCACAATAAGGGGCCCATGACACTAGCCTAGACGATGAACAGCCCTCCACCTCCGCCGTCAGTAGTGGACAGGAGGCTCAGCCACAGGAACACAACACCAGCACCCCACCCCCTGAAGATGGAGAACCACCCCACAAACGGTCCCTGAAATCCAGGAACAAGACAGAGAACATTGCCAAGACCCCCGCCAGGAAATGAGACCCCCCTGAATGTCACCCTTCTGTCCCACTTTGTCACCCTGTCCATCCTTAATCTGCCATTGCTCCACTTCCTATGCCTCTTTGGACAATGCAACGGTTAAACAAATTGACTGGACTCTGCTATGGACATTCCTCCACCATCCCCCCTGCCTATTTTACAACCCCTCCACTTATTTGCATGCACTGAACATGTCTTTCTCCACCCCCCCCCCCTTTTTGTGGTCTCCCTGGCACCGGAGCAGGAGGGAGCTGCATCCCACTTAGCCCTGGAGGGCGAAAAAATGGAGTCTGAAGCCACCAGTGGGACGGAGGTCGAGGTGAGCTTGACGGCTGGGACAGGAGCAGAGACCAGCGACTCCTCCTCTGATGGGAGCTCTCTTGCGGTGGCGGGCACCTCTGTGCCCACCGCATCAACAGGTACAGCCCCCACCCCCCCACCAGCACCGGCATCCCAGCAGCCCCTCAGCATGTGTCCTGTGCCTGCTCACCCAGGAGGGTGGGCATTTCCTTCGCCCCAAGCACCTCAGGCCCTGCCCCAGTCAGCCCTGCTGCCCTCAGTGAGGAGGCTATTGACCTCCTGAGATCCCTCACTGTTGGGCAGTCTACCATTCTAAATGCCATCCAGGGTGTAGAGAGGCATTTGCAACAAACAAATGCATACCTGGAAGGCATTCATTCTGGCCAGGCAGCCCAACAGAACCATTTCAGGCTCTAGCCTCAGCACTGATGGCAGCCATTGTCCCTGTGTCCAGCCTCCCCCCTCCAACTTCCTCCACCCAGACCCAATCCCCTGTACCTCAGCCTATCCCAAGCACACCATCAGACCAGCATGCACACCCATAAACACACAAGAGTGGCTCAGGCAAACATAAGCAACACACATCCCACAGGCACTCACACAGGCATCATACCCATGCACACATACCAACATCCACTTCCTCCACTGTGTAACCCTCCTCCACGTCTCCCTTCTCCCTCCCAGTCTTGTCTCCACTCACACCTGCATGCAGTACATCCTCAGCCACTACCTCCATCACCAGCATGCCCATCACCACACACTGCTCATGCGCACTCACCACCCCCACTACCATTCACACATCCCCAGTGTCCTCTCCCAGTGTGTCAGTGAGCCCTCCTCCCAAAGTACAAAACGCAGTCACTCTCCCACCCAATAGCCATCCACCTCACAATAGCGTCCAGCCCATGCACCTTCACCCAAATTCAGCAGATGTACACCTCCTACAACCACTACCTCTACCTCCACTCCCAAACCACCTCCATCTACCCGTCACAGTGTGTCTAAAAAACTTTTCTTGGCTAACATTGACCTCTTCCCTACACCTCCCCCCAGTCCTTCCCCTAGGGCCAGGCTTTCCAGGTCCCAGCCCAGCACCTCAGCCACCACATCCCCAGGCACAGTGGTGCCAGCAACTGCAGGGTCATGGAGTGCGCCAACCATCAGGGCTGCCAGTGTGCAACGTAGTGAGGGCAAGGACATTCCGCCACCTGCCAAGGTGAAAAAGGTGCCCGCATCCCAAAGGGAGAAGCTGAAAACACCTGCCACCAAGGGGTCAGGGAAAATGAAAGGGGATAGTTGCAAGACAGCTGCGCCACCATCAAAGGTGGGGAAGGGCCAAAAACTGAAGGGCAGATCAGGAGAGGGCCTTGTGGCACCGACTGAGGGACCAGTGTCACACCTTCTGTCCACGTCGACGCCAACATGTATTGCGGAGAACACTGCCACCTGCACCACCACCTGCACCGCCACAGACTTCACCGCCAGAACTGCCGCCACAGACTCCGCAGCCAGCACTACTGCCACAGACCTCGCAGCCAGCACCGCCGCCACAGACCCCACAGCCAGCACCGCAGCCACAGACCCTGCAGCCAGCACCGACGCCACAAACCCCGCCGCAAGCACCTCTGTGACTGACACCTCCACAAGCACTGCCAGCGACCCCGCGACATCCTCAGACAGTGGCACCACCGCAGATATGTCTACCATCCCCAGTGGTCAGTCGTCCGAGGCTGGTGGTGAGTTCCAGGACCCTGAGCAGCTTCCATGAAGCATCACTGTCATCACAGTTGTCACCTGCATATGGAATGCGAAGCCGCAGCAGTGTGGGGTATGTCTCTGCCTCCATGGCGTATCATGCTACCTGTACCTCAGCAATCTCATGGCACACACACCCAGGCGAGTGTATTGTTCCAGCCACACTGCACGTGGAGCACTCTGGGCATCAAGCTCCCTCCAGAACCAGTGGAGTATCACATCCACTACCTCAGTCCTTGGCAGGATGAAGCACTCTGGGCACCATGCCCCCTCCAGAACCAGTGGAGTATCACATTCACTACCTCAGTCCTTGGCAGGATGAAGCACTCTGGGCACCAGGCCCCCTCCAGAACCAGTGGAGTATCACATCCACTACCTCAGTCCTTGGCAGGATGAAGCACTCTGGGCACCATGCCCCTTCCAGAACCAGTGGAGTATCACATTCACTACCTCAGTCCTTGGCAGGATGAAGCACTCTGGGCACCATGCCCCTCCAGAACCAGTGGAGTATCACATCCACTACCTCAGTCCTTGGCAGGATGAAGCACTCTGGGCACCATGCCCCCTCCAGAACCAGTGGACTATCACATCCACTACCTCAGTCCTTGGCAGGATTTAGCACTCAAGGCACCATGCCCCCTCCAGAACCAGTGGAGACTGTTATCCACTTGAGAGACTGTGGCTTTGCACACTCCAGGATGCAGCAGTGGGCAACCCACCCACTGGAGAGACTTGAGAGACTGTGGCTTTGCACTCCCCAGGATGCAGCAGTGGGCGAACCACCCACTGGAAAGACTTGAGAGACTGTGGCTTTGCACTCCCCAGGATGCAGCAGTGGGCAAATCACCCACTGGAGAGACTTCAAAGACTGTGGCTTTGCACTCCCCAGGTTAAAGCAGTGGGCAGGGAGCCCCCTCATGGAGCAATGGCGTAGTGCGTTCATCAGGCTGAGGTGCCTGTATATTTTTTATGTGATGCCACTCCAGTGTTCTCTCTGTTTGGAGTCAGGTATCATGTGTGGGCCTCGCCCATGGATTTTGGGCCCAGTAGTCCACGGACAATGATTGGTGCACTATCCGGACATGTGTAGTTGGTGTACATAATTGTATATACAGGATTTTTCATTTTGATAATGATATTTCACATGATTACATTTGTTCAAATAATTTCCTTTTGTCCTTGCGTTCTTCCAGGGGGTTGGGGGTGTATATGTAATGTTGCAGCAAGTATTTGTGTGTATGGCATTGTGGGTGGGGGTGTTGCGTGTGTGTGTCACTATCTTTTCCCTCCCCCCTCCCCTGTGTTGTAGGTGTAGTACTCACCGTGGTCGTCGCTGCCGTCGTTGGAGCTCCTGATAGAGGAGCAGGAAGACCATCGCCAGCAGTATCTGCAGTTTGGGCTCCAGGGCGTCCTGGTTCCTCGTGGGATGTGGAGAGGTGAGTGTTTTCCATTCTGTGTACTGTTTCCGTCGTGTTTTTATTCGTGTTGGTTCCACCCCGGAAAAGGTGGCGGATAGGCATGTTGTGATAGGGTGGGCAGCACATTGTCTCCCGCCTGTCTGTTGGCAGTGTCCGCCATGCTGTTTGTCTGTTCCACCGGGCGGTCAGAGTTTTAAAGTGGCTGTCTATGTTGGCGGTTTCTGCCGTGGTTGTAATCCCATTTTCTTCCCGCAGGCCTGTTGGTGGTATTACCGCAGCTTTAACACCGACCGCCAGGGTTGTAATGAGGGCCTTAGTCTTAAAAATCCATCCACGACTGGTCCTAAATCTAAAGAAACAGCGCCAAGAAAGTTAATAAACATACCAAGACAATGAGCCCTGGGACTCGTAGACTGCCCAGAAACCAGTGGTTGCACTGAGGACATAGAGGAATTAAGTGACATTTTTGCACCAGTAACCAAAGCTCCAAGTGCAGAGTTAATGAAGGCCCAGAGTAAAAGACTCCAATTAAAGGGGAAAATAAAACCAAGGGGAAAGAAGCTAAGGGGAGTAAAAAAGACGCAGCAAAAAAGACAAAAAATGTGACGTGGAATTCAAGAGCAGTAGGGCAACATCAAAAAACTGCACAGCCTCGACAGGAACGTGTCGCTTACCAACAGAACACAGTTCAAAATACCGTGGTAGAGAGCCCAGGAAAAATATCTGAAAAAGACGCGACTTTGTGAATAAAAATCCATGGTCCGCTGTGTGATAAAAATCGTACTCTTCACTCTCAGATAAATAGCGTACCCACTTGATACAGGGGAAGTCTGGCAATCCAGCCCAGAAACTACAAATAAGAAAACGGTCGAAACAGATCTAGCAAAGAACTTGGCGATGGCCTGGGCAAGTGAGGAAACACCTAGTGGAATGCACAAACAGAGTTCAGAGATATTAAAATCAATGCAAAATCACATTAGAGACACACATCCCGAAAGTGGGATTGTCACCAAAATAGAACACTTAGCCCAAGTACACTACTCAAACACAGTGGGAAATTATAATGTAATTTGTCAACAAAAATATAACACCACCACTGAGTGTACACCCCAAATAAATGAAAAAAATCGGGATGTCAAAGCATACTGAGGTTGAGGGCAGTGAACAAAGCACAAAAACAGCCATCTACAGGGCAATTGATGGCGATCTCACATCTCTGGCTCCCGCTCCTTCAACAAAAAAACATTGTTATTAGGCCTGGATAGAAGAGCATACTAACCACATGAGGTCTCTCCAGCAGTCAAATGATAGTGCCCTGTCTGCACCCCTACAGCCTGCACTTGATGCCAAAAACAAAGTAAAATATGAACTTTGGCTCAAATGAAGTCAAATACAAGTGTCGCGTGGGCTCTCATTGTCCTAAATGAGACTACTGGATTTCTAGGCAGCAGGATCGATAACGGTGTGGGGGACTGAGTCTGACCCACGTGTAAGGAATTCTGTCACCCTAAATCCGTTTTTTGCTCCGGCTAACTAGCAGTGCCTCATTTCTCCCACGGGGAAGAGATGATTGGGCAGCCGAGCGCATGACATCTTTGGAACTTCTCAGGGAAGTTGTGGTCACTCAGATCCAAACCAACTCTCTCATTTACAGTATGATCTCATATACAAATGACAAAGGCAGTATAAGTTTTATATAATGTTTTAATAAAACTACTGTATTTTAGATAATAAGGCGTGAGCCTCAATAACCAGAACCATACAACACAGTAGGATTGAAATAGTCACCAGGAGAGTAAAACATAAGAACAAAGCGATCATCGTGTCTAATAGTTTCTACTCTCCCTCTGCTTGTTCTAGTTCGAGCACAGCATGTTAAGCTTCTAACTTGCCTTTCTGAGTCACTGGGGAGACATCAGCCCTCATACCTGAGCAAAGGCCTGTGATCTTGGTTCAGCATCTGCAACGAGGCAGTCAGCGTCTAGTTGTGGTTCCCTGGTCGGAATCTCCCTCTTGCGTGTATTGGGACAAGGAAGTGATTTTATAACTAACATGTCAGCGTGATCACAAAATGTCCCTACGCAGGAATGCCAAAGACTAAAATCATACCACATCTATCGTCAATGTACCAGACTGTATCCTTGACTGAAGCACAGAGTGAACAGGAATGTATTATGGAGAACTCCAGTGCTGAAGTACGCTAAACAGTGTGATATGAATAAAAAACAAGACCGTAGAACTGGCTATTTGAAAAATAACAGTACGAAGCCTAATAAAAAGCATTTAGAGCAAAGTGCACAGAGGCTCTAAGCTGCAAGCAAATGAATAAAATACATCCAGGGCAAAGTGCACAAAGGCCTAAAGCCTGAAGCTAATGCGCAAAGGATACGTAAAACTAACCACACTACACCCTCCCCTTGTCGGTAGCAAGTGGTTCCAATAATATAAAAGTATGCCCAAAATATAAACAATACATAAAACTATATATTTCGACAAGGTCAGAAGACAACAAAGTCATAAATTTAGGAAACATGTGACGATAAAGCCAAATTCAATATAGTGTCAATTTTGCAGGAGAGAAAAAAAATCCAATTGTCAGACAGAAGCAATAGAACGTAGGAGCTCCTCCACTTCGATATATGTCAATATCGGAAGATCCACGCCACAAAGTACCATGGAGCAGGTGTGTTCCAAAGCCCCAAAACCATTCAGGGCGGCACCCCGTGCAGGGCCTATGAATGAGACAACACCATCTTCCTCCAGGAAGGGAATCTCATAAACCCCCTCACGAAGCAAACGCAACCGTAGTGCACAAGTCTGGGAATGAGCCCTAATTGGGAACATCAACAGATCAGTTTCGACCACTGGAGGGCGCTGCAGTGAGAGACAGAAAGCCAGTGCATGTTCAAACGAACACCAAAGGCACCGAAACACGGGCTGCACACAATCCAAAACTGGTCGGAATAACAGAGACCAGTCACACTCCAAATGTCCCAGGAGTGTTGCTCCAAAATGCTGCATCATGCGTTCACGACACAGCTGCGCTGACGGGAGCAGCAATATAGGATCTCGTCCTTGCGGGACAGCCATTGCGAAAAAATTGCAACAATAGCAAGACTCCAGCCAACAAAGCCAAAGTAATCGGGAAACCCCCAAAAATGCTTCCGAAAATAGAGTGTATAGCCAAAGGTATCAAACCGAATATGGAAGAGAAGGTGTGAGCAAAACCAACACCAACGGCTTTGAAAAAATTTGCAATTCCAGCAGTGCTGGACGCATTAAATATTCGTCCCACAAGTTCACCAAAGTGACTTGGAAACTTAGTATTCAAAAGGGACTGTATTTCCGCTGTTGACCTTGCCACCTGTAGTGCGTAGGTCTCGCTAGCAGATGTAAGGGCCACATGTTTTTGAAACAATAAAGCCTTCAGTCGACTCAACTTGTCGAAATTACCTTGGAAGTAGCAATATGAGGCCAGATGTCCGCTACCTCCCTAATTTGAGTAGGGGGAAACAACACATTCCCGCAGCAAGTAACGGCCTTGGTGACAAAGACAACGTAAACTATTCCGGCACGCATGCCACAGCAGCGTTCGCTGTTAAGAACAATGTAACTGCTGTTAGAAAGCACCTGGAAAGTGGTTTTAATAACCGGGACTGGAACTCCCTTCAGATAACAAGCTAAGTTAGCAATCAAAGCGTTACACGTTCCGTGCTAGGACAGCTGTTTACAAACCATGGAATGGCTGACAGAAGTTTTGCATTCACTACCGCTAAGAAAAACCTCCCTCAAACCATTAATACATCTGTATAGAAAGGGAAGCTCCCACACCTCGTGTATGTAACTGTCTCCCAACCGTTCATATCTTCCCACCGGAATGTGCTTCAAACAAGAAGTAAATTGCAGAGTGGAGATAGGCAGATTAATTACCCCATGAATCAACCACTCAGCTGACGGAATCTCAGCAACCGTGAAAGGCAGTTTTTCCAATTTTTCAATATTCAACATGACATACGTCGCTTCCTTTTTAGCCATCTGCTGTTGTTGACGAGTTAAATTAAAGGAGACAAAGATCTCCCTGGCACGAATGTGCTGCCACGGAACGCGACCTGCCTTCAAGGTCTGAAGAGTCCAACCCAGCTGCATGATGGACCGCGTCTGACTCTGCCCATGATATAAAGAAGACATATCTGATTTAATAACGTCTATAGCAGAGGAAACGATGCTGTCAATTGTGTAAACACAGTCAGAAAGTGTATGCATGCCATTATCTACAACAGACAAAGCTGACAAAGTTTTCCCACGCTGTATGTAGTTATAATATCAGCATGTTCTGGTAAAATGTAACGAGGGTCTGCCCTACTAGTCCTGAACCCCCCTGAAGAGGTGACAAAACGTTGATGACACTTATTAGTGTCTACAGGCCATAATAACCAACCGCCCGGATGTACCAATGAAGTGTTAAGCGTACCATTCTGGACCCAGTGTGTAAACTCACTAAACGTAGCATTTACATATCGCTGCCAATTGTTCAATTTGGAAGGGACAGGCATACTAGGCAAATTCAACTCTCTAATCGTTGCCAAGCCCAAACAGCTAGTCTGTTGTACTGTGTCATTGAGGAAAATCATCTGCACAGGGATAATACATGCTCTATATAATGTGTCCCTGCCCTGCATTTGCCAATTTTTCGTTCCCCAGACACTTTTCAAATCAACAGTCCTAAACCAATATTCATACCCCTCAACCGAAAGTTTAGACACAAACAAATTTGAAAACAGTAATTTAGTATTGGTCAATAACATTTGCTGATTAGCATACGGAGTAACTTTAAAATAGTAAGACTTAGCATTTTGTTGATTATGCCCAGAAAAATATGCAAATTTATCATAATACGTTTTTGAACTCCCTTGTGGAGGAGTTGGGCAATGTTCCCATTGCACATAATCAAATCTGGACTTAGGGCTACTTGCTTTATGAATAAAATGGTGTCCATAATAGTTGTAGCAAAACATGTCACCATGATTATCTCTAAATAGGTAAGCATCTTCATCGTCATAGACAGTATAATATTGTAAGTCTGTCAGCATAGAATCCACTGTCTTCACATCCCAATCATCAGAAACAATGCCTGGTATAACAATATCATTCATTGATAACTTGAGGACATACGGTATTTGAATCAATTCAGTGGGATCATATATATCAAACATTACTTTATCCCACACAATCCCATCCGGAATCGGTATTGCAGAAATGTTTACATTGGACAAGTCTCTTCGAACCATATGAGTCGAAAAATGTGGTTTTAACACAGTCTCAACGTGCTCAATGTCAGATCGTTCAGGAAGAAAATGACCATGTATTACTAGAAAAAAAGTAACCACAAATCCCAACCACAAAAAAAGAGTCATTACAGCCATAAAAAGCCACAAATAGTTCCAAGGAAAAACAAAATATGTGCGTTTAAGCAAACACAGCAGTTTACGTGGACCTCGGACTGAAGACATCGAGGACGAGGAGCCAGACACTGCATCATCAGCGTCGTTGAAGCAGCCAGAGGCAGTTCTTGCAAAAGGTGCAACTGTGAACAAAGAAGCAGATGGAGGCTCTCGCCTTGGAACACTATAAACCACATGTTCAGAAACATCAGTAGAACGTACAGCAACTTGATCAAAAGATTCCAAATTAATTGTTGTCTGTGGAACAATCGCAAGATCATCTTCCACCCTCCCCAAGCTCGGAGAGGAAACAGCGTCGGTGTAAATCACCTGCAGCGGGACTTCTTCCCCAGTAGTGAGAGGGATTCCGGAACTTCTGGGTGTCCCTCTTGGTCTGCTGTGCAGAATCGGCCACATGTTGTAACTTGACATTATCAATGGAAACAAAGCGATTTCCTTTGGCCCCTTGCAGCGGCAGTAAAATCACAGTTCTTGTGCCGCTAACCCTTAACACAGGGACAGGTGCTCGATAAGAAGGACCAAATTCTTTCTTTACTGCGACCTTTTCACACACTAGATCCCCAATCCTGGGTATCCAACCAGTAGGAGTCACTGGCTCATCCTTAATTCCTGAGGAGGCAGCACTTGCAGAAGAGTTATCTTCACGGAATTGTTGTAAATCCTGCAAAACAGTGACACAATCATTTATGTCAAAGGGCGTATCCGCCGCCTCCACACCAGGACCATCTAGATCAGGAACATACATTTGTGTTCCAAACAGGCACTCATATGAAGTACGACCCCCCAGTGACCTTCTAGGCAAGTTATTAAGTGCTCTCTGTACTCCATACAGGTGGGCTAGCCAACCACGACCCGTACCTATAGCTCTGGCCGTTAAGGATTGCTTTAAATCACGATTTAAACGCTCCACAACAGAATTTCCCTCGGGATGAAATGGATACGAGAATTGGACTTGGACCCCCAACGAAGCCATGGTGTCCCTGAATGCCTTAGAGGCAAATGCAGGGCCCTGGTCCGAATGAAAAGCCGCAACTGCAAATGTATTGACAAAGATGCGCAAATCTTTAATAACAGTTTGAGCGTCAGCCGAGCGCTGTGACCAGACCCACACAAATCTGGAGCACGAATCTACAGCAACCAAAATATATTTGTATGCACTATCTGGTGTCAGCGGACCACAATGATCCAAGTACACACACTGTAAAGGTTTATTTGAAATCAGAAGGGGCGTCTGCTGCGGGCGTCTAGCCGATGAAGCTTTAATTTGTTGACAAATGTCTCAACAAAGGACATACTGCTTTGTCTCTTTATAGAGACCAGGCCACCAGTAACGAGCCTGTAAAAGTGAAATCGTGGCAGCCACACCAGCATGTGCAGATGCCGCCCCCCCAGTGACCTTCTAGGCAAGTTATTAAGTGCTCTCTGTACTCCATACAGGTGGGCTAGCCAACCACGACCCGTACCTATAACTCTGGCCGTTAAGGATTGCTTTAAATCACGATTAAAACGCTCCACAACAGAATTTCCCTCGGGATGAAATGGAGACGAGAATTGGACTTGGACCCCCAACTAAGCCATGGTGTCCCTGAATGCCTTAGAGGCAAATGCAGGGCCCTGGTCCGAATGAAAAGCCGCAACTGCAAATGTATCGACAAAGATGCGCAAATCTTTAATAACAGTTTGAGCGTCAGCCGAGCGCTGTGACCAGACCCACACAAATCTGGAGCACGAATCTACAGCAACCAAAATATATTTGTATGCACTATCTGGTGTCAGCGGACCACAATGATCCAAGTACACACACTGTAAAGGTTTATTTGAAATCAGAAGGGGCGTCTGCTGCGGGCGTCTAGCCGATGAAGCTTTAATTTGTTGACAAACGTCACAACAAAGGACATACTGCTTTGTCTCTTTATAGAGACCAGGCCACCAGTAACGAGCCTGTAAAAGTGAAATCCTGGCAGCCACACCAGCATGTGCAGATGCCGCCCCCTCATGTGCTGCAGAAATTAATCGAGGTCTCTCAATTTTATTGGGCATTTCACGTACACCAATGCCTGGAATATGAACAACAGCATTCAGCGCACTATTCAAGCAGTAACTATATTTAGAAGGAAATCCTTTAGGATATGCCAAAGACTAAACTCATACCACGTCTATCGGCAATGTACCAGACTGTATCCTTGACTGAAGCACAGAGTGAACAGGAATGTGTTATGGAGAACTCCAGTGCTGAAGTACGCTAAACAGTGTGATATGAATAAAAAACAAGACCGTAGAACTGGCTATTTGAAAAATAACAGTACGAAGCCTAATAAAAAGCATTTAGAGCAAAGTGCACAGAGGCTCTAAGCTGCAAGCAAATGAATAAAATACATCCAGGGCAAAGTGCACAAAGGCCTAAAGCCTGAAGCTAATGCGCAAAGGATACGTAAAACTAACCACACTACACAAGAAGACTGTAAGCATACCGAGATGCACCACGGAAGGAGCAAAGACCAGGAAGGGCCATCACCCATACGGCCTGCACTTGATGCTAACAATAAAGAGAGAGAGGAATGCTGGCATTAAAGAAGCCAGACACAAGAAGGTCGCAAGTATACTGAGATGCACCCCAGAAGGAACAAAGACCAAGAAGTCACGATCATGTTCACCCCTGAGAATTTTTCAAGAAGGAGACAAGATATTCTAAACAGGAGTACATCTTAAACCTTTTCAACTCAATGCCAGGCTTGCATAATGTAACAACTAGTGATTTGCTCTCAGTAAGATTTATACAAAGAAAAGGGTCAAACAGTGGGGAATCATCAGAAACAGTCTGGGCTTCATCATGGATAGCAAATGAGATCCTAAATCAGACCAGATTGATGAAGACTTGGGGTGTAACAATTGACATCCCGCCAAAGGATATGTATCCATCTATATTCCTTGAAAAAGCACAAATGTAAAATTTACCAAGTAAGTACGAGCCTAAAGATAACTTTTGCTTGATATTGCAGTGAGAAATTAGTTCCAACCGACAATTACCGAAACGGATAAATCTGAGTAACATGAGGTTCTGTTTATCAGTCAACACCCCAAGGAACAACTCAAGCATATTAATACAGCCGCAAACATATAAAGAACAGCCGCATAGAAGCCTGTAGCAAAAAATGAACTTTCCAAAATAAAAGATGGAACCAGACCACCCCTAAACATTTTACATTGCAATACTGCAGGCCTAAACTGAGGACAAGGATTGGATAGAATTTAACAAACAACAAGATGTCTGTTATTTCCAGGAAACATGATCTATCAATCCCATTGATTTACATGGGTACTCCACCTTCCATTTACCTACTATCAAACAAAGGTAGACCAATAAGGGTCTTGATCATTTGGATTAGAACATCGCTACTTGAAAACTCTGTAGCAACCCACACTGTACTAAGCAAGGATATCCACACAATAGCAGTAAAATATGCGACATGGAGAATATCCTAAAGAGAAGAACTGGAGATCAGTGGAAATCTACAACTGGATCTATGGACGTCTGTCTTTTCCAGTTTTGAAATAAATTTCTACTAATATATGGCGATTTCAACCCCAATCCGCATCCTATCAAAGGGGATGAATTGTTATTAGAAGAGGATAACATCTGAAATATTCCAATCCCTCCTATCAAACAATGCGGAGGTTCAAAGAAAGGAGAACAATTTTTTAAGCATTAATTAAAGGTGGGATTCATGCGTTAAATGGAAGAACTAAGTCAGATAAAGTATCAAAATCGACCTTTTCGAGTTGGAAAAAGTATAATTGAATATATTTGAATATATGGCAATAAACATTGAAGCTTGCCATTATATCATAGATATGGAAGTAGTGGATAGGATCAAAAGTGATCATGACCCCCTGTTAATGGAGATGGTCCATCCTGAAACAAGCTCCTGGAATCCTGCTCCTTTATTCAAAAGAAATTGCCCAATAACAGCCTTGAGACCAAATAGGAAAAATATCGCAATGGCAGCTGAGTGCGAATCTTACATTGGCACCCCTAGTGAAATTTGGATGTCATCATTCTCCACGATTTTAGATCTATCAGGCAACAAGGTTTCCCTCTTACTGCACAAATTTAATAAACTTCCAGTGCAAACATCGAAGGAAAGAGCTAAGAATGTCAAAAACATTCCAATGGCCACTCAAGGATGGTTTGATGACGAGTGCCTACATTTTTTTTAAAAAAGGCACTATCACAAGCATTAAGGAACTGGCATTGGAGCAGAATCAATGAGCAACAATTCCTAGATTGCAAGCAACAATATAGGTCATTACTAAGCTACAAAAAGAAGACATTTCCTCAAAAGCTCTGGGGAGGTCTCCTAGATGCAATTTCAGTGATAAACTCAAAAAGATTCTGGGAAATAATCAGGTGGGGATGTGATGGACCGCCAACAAATTTGGAATTGAACTTCAACCCTCAATTCTGTGTAGATCACTTCACCGCTCTGTACCAGGGACAGGATAAGATTACACCAGAAAGCATTAATGAGTTAAAAGGTCACAATCAAGTCTTGGAAGGTAGTGACCACAACTTAAGCGAGTTAATGTCACCACTTGAGAACTGTGTGGTAAAGACCCAGTGGCCCTAGGTGCCTGAATATGAATCAATGGTTCAGTCAGCTCCCATTAGCACTCCCCGGATCAAGTCCAAACAAATGGTCTCTGTTACACCCTGTGATATGGTGTTAATGCAAGAATTTAGTGAGAAAGAAATTGCACAAGCCATCCTCTCTCAAAAACCGAATAAGGCTGCTGGCCCAGATAGAATTCCTTGGGATTCCTATCGTAATAATCTATCCCTATGGCTACCAGTCGTTACTCGCTTATATAATAGTGTTTGGTCCTTTGAGGAAATATTGCCCTCATGGAGGAAATCAGTAATTGTCCCACTGCACAGGAAGGGGTCACAGGATATGGTGTGCAACTATCGGCAAAACTCACTGCTTGACAGTGTCGGAAATGTTTTTGCCAAACTGATACAATCTTGGCCAGATGAATGGATAGAAGAAGGAGATTTATTATTGCCATATCAAGCTAGTTTTAGGAGGGGGCCAAAGCACAAAAGATCAACTCTTCATGCTGAATATAATCTCCTGCTGTATTTGGTATTAGTCGATGTTCAAATACCATTTGATAGTGTGGATCCCCCAATATTATGGCAACTTCTGATGGAAAGAATCTAAGGCTGCTAATTTTACTACACACAGGAAATACCACAAGGGTCAGATACAGCACGCAAAATGACTACACAGCAGAGATTCCAATCCACAGAGGGGTGAAACAAGTGTGTGTACTCGCTCCAATCTTATTTAACTGCTATGTAAATAAAGTGGGTCACAAACTTAAGAATTTAAATCTCTATGAGCCGAAAGTAGCTAATGAAAGAATACCCATTTTGCTCTTCGCAGATGTTGCTGTGTTACTGGCAAGAACAGAGATATCTATGCATCATCTATTAAAGGGCTTTGAGTCTGTCTGTGCAGCAAGGAATCTATCGATAGATGCAAGTAAAACAAAATGTATGATTCTCAACCAAAAACAGAAGTTGCGAGCTACCTTCCAGGCTAATAAAATGTCTTTAGACCAAGTAGAGACCTATAACTACTTGGGATGCAGGGTGGATGATAAAATGGCTTCGAACCCTCAGGTATATAAAAGCAACATCTCCTTGGCCCAACAAACCAAAGCTGTACTTAGATTTGCAAAATCCAGTGGGAGCCATTCTGTAAGATCTGCAGTGCTTGCATACAAAATGAAAGCGAGGGCTGCTGCATTGTATGGTGCGGAGATCTGGGGATTTACAAAGGTAGCAGCAACACAAATAATTGAGAACAAATTTATAAGCGACTGCTCTGTCTAGGTCAGGATACACCTATGGATGCAATAAGAACAGATTTACAAATGGGAAAAATCAAAGATTATATAGCATTGGCTCTAATAAGATATTAGATTCTTATCTAGTCCAAGGAGGAATTGAAATCACACAAAGCTGCAATGATTACATCATGAACTTACGAAAACATCAGAAGTTGCAATGGTTCAATCATGTTTCAAATACTCTGGCCTCTCTAGGCCTAGAAGAACTCTGGCTCTACCCAGAAAAGAAACTTAGCCTTGCAGCAGTCATAAAGGCATATTGGGACTATAAGATTCTGAGGATTTGTAATTTATACAGTCCCTTGTTAAAGCACTACTTTACTCTCAACCAAGAACTTAAACCAGCTACCTTCTTGACAGTATTTATCCTGAGGAAAAAAAATATCTTTATCTTAAATTTCACATGGGCACGTTACCGGTGATCTCAGTGACCAAAAAGTGGCATCCAGCTCCATCGGGGAGATTTGACTTCTGCCCATGTCCTCTTGGCAGTAAAGTAAATTTTCTCTTATTATGTCATTTTACGACCACTTTTTAAAAAACATGGTGTTAGGAATTGTAAGGAAGCTGAAGCGCTGTGCATGCGCTCAAATGAAAAACACATTGGGATGACTGTCTTGGCATATATCTTGGAGGGATGGAAATTAAGATCATCTATTCATTTACAGTTCTCAGCATCCTAATAACTGTAATGCTAACAGTCTGTTGGTATTATCGTGATAATATGTTTTAAGTCTAGTTGGGTCTTAAAAGTGTTTCTCCTTTTGGGGAAAATAGTCAGGATGAGGTTTATCTTTGCAGCACTAGCTTGATCTTGACCTTATGGGTGACTATAAAGTTTTCTGCTTATGAAGCAATCACTGTAGGCAATCACTGTAGGCAATGCTGGAGAAGGTATGATAGGGAAAGTATTCTAGGATGCTACTATTTTTGGGGGTTTAATCAAATGGTCCTACATGACCAGTTCTAGGACAATTACATCTAACTTAAGTCTTATTGTACTTGTACACATACACACCTACTGGTCTATAAACACATAAACACATTTGCCAGACATTTTTTTATGATGAGGTGGAACAGACGTGGGCTGAAAGAGGGGTGGCTCATATAAGAAAGCTGTATAGGCACCAAGACATACGTACATATGAATAATTTCAAACAAAAATATCAACTTCCTAAAGGGGAGTTCTCTGAATACTTGCAAGTAAAAGGTTATTTACTGAGAGCTGAGATAATCGGGAATGAAATTGAGATTATGGAAATTTTGATAGATTCAATGTCAAGTACGATTAAAAACCTATATAAACTTTCGAGAAAAAAAAAACAGTCCAAGTATAATAATCAGTTAGCCACGAAATGGACTATCACATTAAGGGCCATATTTATACTTTTTGACGCAAAACTGCGCTAACGCAGTTTTGTGCCAAAAAAATTAGCGCCGGCTAACGCCATTCTGAAGCACCATGCGGGCGCCGTATTTATTCAATGACGTTAGCCGGTGTTAGCCGCCGGCGCTGTCTGGTGTGCGTTAAAAAAAACGACGTACACCAGGCAGCGCCGGCGTAGGGGGAAAATGGCGTATGGGCGTCCACAAATGGTGCAAGTCAGACTGAGGCAAAAAAATCACCACAACCCGATTTGCACCATTTTTTACGACGCCCATCCCCCATTGAAATGACTCCTGTCTTAGCAAAGACAGGAGTCATGCCCCCTTGCCCAATGGCCATGCCCAGGGGACTTCTGTCCCCTGGGCATGGTCATTGGGCATAGTGGCATGCAGGGGGGCACAAATCAGGCCCCCATATGCCACAAAAAAAAATATAAAAAAATACTTACCTGGACTTACCTTAATGTCCCTGGGGTGGGTCCCTCCATCCTTGGGTGTCCTCCTGGGGTGGGCAAGGGTGGCAGGGGGTGTCCCTGGGGGCAGGGGAGGGCACCTCTGGGCTCATTCTGAGCCCACAGGTCCCTTAACGCCTGCCCTGACCCAGGCGCTAAAATCCGGCGCTAATGCGGGTTTTTTAGACCCGCCCACTCCCGGGCGTCATTTTTGCCCGGGAGTATAAATACGACGCATATGCATCGGAGTCATTTTTTAAGACGGGAACGCCTACCTTGCATATCATTAACGCAAGGAAGGTGTTCACGCAAAAAAATGACGCTAACTCCATGAACTTTGGCACTAGACGCGTCTAACGCCAAAGTATAAATATGGAGTTAGTTTTGCGTCGAATTTGCGTCGAAAAAAACGAGGCAAATTCGGCGCAAACGGAGTATAAATATGCCCCTAAAACGCTCCATATCAACTAATAATATAGTATTGCATAGCTTTAACCAAGGTCTCAGAAACTTACTCACTACCATTCTATTAGTGCAGCAATATAGAACAATCCATGGGCTAAATGTTGCCCCTAGTTGATTGCATTCATGTAATAATAAGTTCAATGTGTCACTGTCACAGGTGCTCTATGATAGCAGCAGATGAGGTCCATATGTTTGCCCTACATGCCCAGGCCTCGACGGTATCTTGCTTTCGATAGTCAGTCTGCAATTGTCAAAGTTAACATCAACCTTAGCACGACCTTTATTGTTTTAGGAATACATCGGTACATACATTTACGTCGAAACACACATACGTCGTGAAGTGGTGGACAAGAGTGTGTAATATGCATTCAGTCAAAGTAAAATGCAGAGCTGGGAGGAAACTGGGAGTAAAGATATGGGGCTCGTTTTTTGGATTCAATGTTTTTATTTGAATATGGGTGAAAATTAAAGACTGAAATTCAGTTGTCATTATAAACTGCTTCATGTATATTGTTTCACGTAATAGTCGCTTTGTATATATAGTATATTATATTTATTATTATTATTATTACTATCTTCATTATTATTATATTTATTTATATATTTTGTTAACTTTTTAATACAAAAAATATGAATAGAATCCAACCCAAAAAAGGAAATACTAAATCTGGTTTGTGAATCTGTTGATGGGTTTTGGAATGTTAGGAATCTGATATGGAAAAGGAATGAATGATTTACTATCTAAAATAGCACAAGAGCTATAGATTGTGAAATAACTTATCACTAACGTAACAGTGATCTGCTTCATCGTTTTTGTTCTATCAACTAAAGTATAAAGGCAGTTAAAACATTGGAGGTCCGATCTATCATTCCCATTCACAAACTAGGGATGTACAATTTGAATACAGACTGGTTTCTGAATGTGAAAACAAGTTGGGATGCAGCATATGTGTGAGAAAGTAGCCTCTTTCTAGCTTTTGGCCTGTTTGTGAGTGTGTGTTAGTGTGTTTTTACTGTGTCACTGGGATCCTGCTAGCAAAGACCCCAGTGTTCATTGATAAAAACCTATATGTAAGTGTGTTTTCCCTGTCTTACTGGGATCCTGCTAGCCAGGACCCCAGTGCTCATAGTTTGTGGCCTAATGTGTGTGCTGTCAGTAGTGCTTGACTGTGTCACTGAGGCTCTGCGAACCAGAACCTTAGTGCCTATGCTCTCTCTGCTTTTAAATTTGTCACTGTAGGCTGGTGATTTAATTTACTAATTTCAATTGGCATACTGAACCCCCCCTTATAAGTTCCTAGTATATGGTACCTAGGTACCCAGGGTCTTGGGGTTCCAGGAAATCCTTATGGGCTGCAGCATTTCTTTTGCCACCCATAAGGAGCTCAGACAAACCCTTCCAGAGGCCTACCATGGCAGCCTGCGTGAAATAGTGCACACACTATTTCACAGCCATTTTTCACTACACTTAAGTAACTTAAAAGTCACCTATATATCTAACTTTCACTTGCTGAAGGTTAGGTGCAAAGTTACTAAGTGTGAGGGCACCCTTGCACTAGCAAAGGTGCCCCCACATAGTTCAGGGCCATTTCCTTGGACTTGTGAGTGAGGGGACGCCATTACATAAGTGCACTACATGTAGGTCAATACCTATATGTAGCTTCACAATGGTAACTCCGAATATGGCCATGTAAGGTGTCTAAGATCATGGAATTGTCCCCCAGTACTGGCAAACTAGCTCTCTGAGGCTTGCAATGCATCATCAGCTGCTGCCACCTCACAGACAGGGTTCTGCCCTCCTGGAGTCTGAGCAGCTCATTCCCAGGTAGGCAGAACAAAGCATTTCCTTTGGGATGAGGATGTTAACCCTCTCCCTTTGGAAATAGGTGAAACATGCTGGGAAGGGGTAGTCTCCCCCAGCCTGTGGAAATACTTTGAAGGGAACAGATGGTGCCCTCCTTGCATAAGCCCGTCTACACCAGTTCAGGGACCCCTTGTCCCTGCTCTGGCTCAAAACTGGACAAAGGAAAGGGGAGTGACCACTCCCCTGTCCATCACTACTCTAGGGGTGGTGCCCTGAGCTCCTCCAGTGTGTCCCAGACATCAGCCATCTTGCTTTGCAAGGTGTGGGGGCACTCTGGAGGGCTCTGAGTGGCCAGTGCCAGCAGGTGACATCAGAGACCCTTCCTGATAGGTCCTTACCTGATAAGGTAGCCAATCCCCCACTCAGGGCTATTTAGGGTCCCTCCTGCGGGTTCTCTTCAGATTCTACTTGCAAGTTTCCAGCAGGAATCCTCTGCAACTACTACTTCATCCACTTATCTCGGATCAACCGCAGCCTGCTTCAGGTACCGCTGTAAAAGCAACAAAGTATCCACAGGGGATACTTTTCTTCTGCAACTTCAGCTCCAGCCAGCAACTGAGAGCCCTCTCTTCCTCCTCTCACAGAGATGAGGCCCCTAGGTCCCTCCTGGGTCCAGATAGCGCCTAGTTGATGCAAAATGTGACTTTGCCAGAACCAAGGCTTGTTGGAGAAATCCAGTGCCAACACTCACCTGCATCCAACTTCACAACGTGGGACATCCTTTGCATCATGCAGGAACCCACTGGCATCTTCCTAGGGTGCATCTCTGGAGTCTTCGTCCAACCGGCGACTCTTCTTTTGCACCCTCTTTTGGGTTGTCAGGGGCTCCTGTCCTTCATGGAAATTCTTTTGACATCAGGATTTGGTCTCCTTCCTTTGCAGGTCTTCAGGTCCAGGAATCCACTGTTTGTTGTTTACAGACTTGGTTGGTTCTTGCAATAATCCCAACCATGAGTTGTAGTGTGTCCTAAGGAAACTTGCAGTACTTTACGCCTGCTTTTCTGGGCTCTGGGGTGGGGTAACTTACTTACCTTTAATGTATTCTTACTCCCTCAGTGATTCTGCACACACTACACTTGTCTAGGGGGGAATTTGTGATTTGCATTCCACTTTCTTAGGATATGGTTTGTGTTGCCCCTAGACCTCTTATCTCCCATTGATTCTAAAGCAATTCCTATTGTTTGCACTATCCTATGTCTAATTACTTGCCTTATTGTGGTGTCTAGTGTATATATTGTGTATAATACTTACCTCCGGAAGGAGTATTGTCTCTAAGATATTTTTGGTACTGTGTCACCCAAATAAACTACCTTTATTTTTGGTAACACTGAGTATTGTCTTTACTTGTGTATAAGTACTGTGTAACTATAAGTGGCATTGCATGAGCTTTGCATGTCTCCTAGTTCAGCCTAAGCTTCTCTGCTATAGCTACCTCTATCAGCCTAAACTGCTAGAACACTACTACTTCACTAATAAGGGGTAACTGGACCTTGTATATGGTGTAAGTACCCAAGGTACCCACTACAAACCAGGCCAGCCTCCTACATTGATGGTGCAGCGGTGGGATAAGTACTTGCAATTGCTTTACCACTTTGTTGCTAGTGCTTTTCACAAGAAAAGCTTGATCCAATACTTAGAGCATATATAATATATACATAGAAGTCATTTTCTGACTTTCTAAAAAGTTCTTTTAACTTTTCAAAGTTTTACAAAGTTTTTGAAACGTTTTCTTCTTTTCTCTAAAAAGTTATCTCTGTTAGTTCACTAACATATTACTCACTTTCCTAAACTTTTTCTCTTTCAATATGGCTTCTGTATCAGCTACCCCTAGAGTTGTAAGATCTACCTATTAGAATTTAAACTTTAAAAGTTTGAGGGGTCTCTGTATTGAAAGAAGTTTAGGGATTGAGAAGAACCCCAATAAGGAGTTCCTCTTAAATCCTCTCCTCCAGAGTGACCAGGGACTCGACACTGGGCCAGAAAAGACAGAGGAGGGGTGGAGGAAGATTCCAACCAGGCAGGTTCAGAGGAGCAAACTGATAATCCTGGAGGGGGTCCTTCCACTGATCTTTCTGTTAACAGGCCCCCTAGTATAACTGGGAGTGTGAAGGGTTCACACACTAGTAGGGCTCCCTCCACCCCTAGAGGCCAGGTCATTAGAGTGACTACAGTTAGAGAAAGATCAGCCTCTGCACATTCCCATACTACCTCTGTTTCAGAGGTATCCCACACATCTAACCCTGAGGACCAGTCCCTAGATAGGGAACTCAGAAAGCTGAGGTTAGAGGAGGTCAGACTGAGGTTATTGCAGCAACAGTTGGCCTTTTGCATCACAAAATAAACTTTTGCAGAAGAGTTGCAAAACAACCTGCCTGATGAATAGTAAGTAAGCAGGTATGAATTTACGATCCATTGTGAATGGCTGCCAATGCAGTTAGAAGCCTGCAAGTGAAAGCAAACCTCCGACATTGCATTTGCTTCTGATACAATTCTTTTTTTTTAAAGTACCAGTGCACATTAAAGCACATGTACTGTTAAAAAATGCTTCCTGTTATGTCTTCAGGACTTCTTCCTGCTTCCTCTAAGGCTGTGTACATGAGGACACCATTCCTTAGTGGATCAGTTACCACCACCACCTTGAATATTGGTAACTTGTCAAAGGTTTGCAAGCACAGTGGCAGAGATAAACCATTGTTATTTTTCTTTCAAAGTTGCAAATAGGAGTGAGACAGCCCTTACACACTAAAGTATGTCATTTACAAAGTTAGTAAAGAAGTGCCTAGTTTGTAAACTCACTTTGTATATTAGGAATTCCAGTTTTGTAGGTATAAATCATGTGATCTGTGAATCATAGAGTTTGTGATTTTAAAAGTACTTTGTATATCAGGCCTTGGGTCATCATACCTTTGCCAAAGCCAACTTAAAACCTTCAGTATGTCTACACAGTGAGCACTTTGCAGATGCAGTGATGAAGGTGCACTGACTCTTGTCAACTTCCATCGGTGCATCTGTACCTGTTCACTCTGGGTGAGTGACATTTCCATTTGCGCCGCACTTTACTAAGTGCGTCACAGTTATAAGGTTTTGCAAGTCTTTAGGCTGGCATGGCGGATGCACAACTGCATGTTTTTCTACCAACAGTCCAGTGACAGAGACATTCTCATGAGGTCTAGATGCAGGATATTTTAATGATTATAGGCAAACACAACTGATGTGAGTGTTGGGGGGCTTCAGCATATCTTGCAGAAGGAGGGCGAAGGGGGGCTCACGTTCTGTTACTCCACTGCAACAGATTGTCCCGAGATGAGGTATTTCTAGCTCCGTCCAACAACACCATGCTTTTTTCCACATTACAAGGTAAACTAACCACGTCTCCCTGTAGTGCCTCTCTCTTCCGTTCTGATGTTAGGCTGTTTTGATTTTCTTGCGTCAGCTGCAGCCGTGTTCCTTTAAGTCTCCTGTCACCTGAACAGTGATCTATTTTTCACTAGATACCCCTACAACGGTTAGGTTTTCACTTCCCTTTCAAATCACATATGATGTATCCAGTAAGGTGGAGATAGCTTGCAGCACAGCCTACGGGCACATAAAAAAACTTTCTTGCTGACTGACTGCAGACCCAGATCCTTGGTTACAACGTGTAGAAACTGCAAACACTTGCAAACTGTGCAGGTATCGTGATAACCATGTCCCGTGAGACAACATCACAGACACTTGCAATCTTCCTACTAAAAATAAAAATCTTCCTTCAAGGCACTACACAGCAGTCGAACAATCAGCATGTTGCTGCTTTGATCATTGATGCAGAATATGGTATTATGTTCAAGCAAAAGCCTCCTAACGTTAATTGTAATATCTAATAGAAATGTAATTTTCTTAAAGCCCTCCAAGGAAAACATTCAAAACCTCGTTTCATGTGATAGATTGGTAAATCCTGATTCCAGAATTCCGTAAAGATAACATTTTAGGAACACTTTATCAATAAGTACCTTCCTATGGCCAGTCTTCATGCATAAAGTGTGCAGTCCATTATTTTTTCAAAGTGCTATGTGCACAAGCCTCCAGTTCAAACTAGTATTACTTTGCTAGTCCCATTAATAGCAAGCTGACACTGCATGGGTGGAGGGACTTACCACAGATGACAGTGGAGCAGCAAGAGTGACATTTTCCTAATGAAAGTGTTCTCTAATTTCAAGGAATAAAGAAGTGACACAACTCTGATGGCAATATAGTATATGTTTATCAAAATAAAAATAGGGCCGGGATCACAGCTCAGTTCCGTAACTGAAACCACATTCAACTCAGCTTTTACAAGCAGCATCTTTTATAGTCTTGGTCTACAATGGAGTCTTCACATCTCTCATCATATCTCTAATTAGCACAGTAGCGCAATACACGGTTATCTCTTTTCATTTTTAGCACAAGCAGTAATTCTCTACAAAGCATCTGACTACTTGTCACTAAACTGCAGCTGTAGCGTATATGATATATGTATACACCCTCTAACTAGCACAGTGTCTTTTGATCTCACCCTCTGAACTCTTGTCAATGCATCCTCCCTACGCTACTTCCATGCTTGCCATACTTTTACAGCCTGCCCTCCTCCCTTTACCAACCTTGATGCACATAAGCATCCTGTGTCTCTCTTTTAGGAATACCACGATGTTTGCTTCCCCCGAACACGTCTAACAGAAAGAGGCTCAGGCTCTCATGTGTGTGACCTTCTAATTTATCCGTGGTATGTAAGGACTGGTTGTAACTGCTTTGCCCTGCACCTGGCATCTCCCTCCATTCTCCTTTCTGTCCCTGCACTTCATTCTAACATCATACTCAGTTTTGGGCCTCTACTTGTACACTTCTGCACATTGCCCTACCAAGCAATGTTTTGACCTGAATGGGCCTTCTTTCTTTGTCCTGAGGCCATTTACATTCCCCCCTTTAGTTGAATTTTCAACTACTCGCTCGCCTTTCGTGTCCAATGTACCTATCTCAATGGATGCATTCTGCTTCTCCTTACATACTTTACTAACTACTCTGCTAGTGAACATCCCTCACAACTTCTGACTACTGGACTTACAACACCCTACAGTAATTTGGACACGACAATAAATCAAAAGGATCACCACAAAGATTGAAAAAAGTCCTTTCAGCATTTCTGGTAACCAGAACAGCACCCTCAAAAACAACCCTGGAAACCACTTGTCGGGGGCACCCCCTTCTTCCACCATATATTTCCGTATATTATGCAAAGTCTGTATGGCCTCTGTTATTGTTCCATTGTCCGCATCATTAGCTGGCACATATGTACAGCAAGCAGTACAGATCTTGGCACAAACCCCTCCCTCCATAGCCGTCATCAAGTCTAACACATACTTATGTTACATGAGCATTACCCGCACTGCCCACAACTCTTCTTTGAGTGCATTGAAACCATATTCCATGGCATTCGTGGCTTTCATCAGTTCCCATTGTGTTATTTGCAACCAACGAGCAGTGGCTTTTGCTCGGATAAATGGGAGGATACTTCCAAAAAACAACTGGGCATCTTTGAACAACCAATACTCCTATGGGATATCTGCCCAAGTTGTAGTGCCAAAATAATCAGCAGCTCTTCTCCTCCGATGATGGTGTAACAAGGTCATTGAACAGCTCATGGGATGGTTGTGTAGCTTTGAAACATCCATTCCTGGAATCACCAAGAGGGGTGGGCACAGTAACTAAGGAACATAGACCTCTTCATCCTGCAGGAAGTTGTGTATCTAGCCATTCTCCACACTGCCAATAGTATTCCATCAGACTGGAGGTGCCCCATTGCATGTCAGCATTATACCTTGTGGTGATGCAATTGATGTTCTTCCCCACCAAGACTGTTCTGTTTCCCCTGAAACATAAGGAAAAGGTAATGGGTGTTTGGCCCACTTGAAGAGTTGAAGGTGCTTCTACCCAGGTTAGGCTCTGTATATTCTCATCCCACATAGCCTGACAATTCTGTTGTGTATTAGTGTTGTTTTTACTCCCTCTCCATAAGGAGAAAGCTCTGCATGCAACTGTTGTGCCATGGTGCCATTGACCATGGATGTATACTAAGCCATTTACCCTGAGATAAGGCCTTTCCTCACAATCATAGGGCCTAGGTGTGGCTGAGTGGTCCTTACATAAAAGAGTAGGTTGTGATATCCTTAGAAATCCCTATTCTAATATTCTAGCCTTCCACCTATCCCCCTTGTACCTTAGAACCCCTGTCCCATCCATTGCCTCTAGCTTCACTTCTATTACTTTACAGTCAGTCAAGATATCCATTATGTCAGCTATCTCTTCCTCATAATGTGTGATGTTTACTAAAAAGGTTCCCTGTTGTACCTGTGAAGGTTGCATCTGTGCTCTCATTCTACACAGAAAAAGGTAAACCAGACACTGTGTGACATTCGGAGGTACTTATGATACCATTGTAATACAGTTGCAAACACAATAAAACATAAGCAGGAAAACAAAACAATAATCCATAAATGTCTGTTGGCAGAGCCATTAAGGTGCTCTGCTCGCTCTTTAAATGAAAACAGTGTCACTCCTCCTTATATTTGCTCTCCTCTAGATGTCCTTGTATGGAAGGCAATGTTTGACACAGAGCACAGGCCAGTCAGATGTCCGATAGGTGTATCCATTGTTTCCTGCCCTCCACTTTCATTGCGGTAGGGATGCTCTGGATAACTGCATAAGGCCCCTCAAACTTACTGTCTTTCCATCACCTTATAAAATTGCAATGTACACTTGTTGACCCAAAGGAATTAGACTGGTCTGCTCGGCTGCCGTGGTGCACTTCTGCTGTTGTGCCACCTGTTTAGTGAAGATCTTAGCAGACTTCGGCAACTGAGAAAAATAACAGCTTATTTCATTCCCCAAAACCTTAGCTGTTTTATGAGCATCTGTCTTTTGTCTTACTATTGTTAAGGGGGTCAGCATAGGATGCCCTGTCACTATCTGATGCGGGTCAAATAAAGATCACTTCCTGCTTGATTTCTGAGGACATAGAAGGCTAACGGAAGGTAGTGGATCCAGCTCTCATGCAATGTAGCGCACATTTTGTTTATTTTAGTTTTCAAAAGGCCATTAAGGCGTTCCACTATACCATTACTTTGGGGGTGATAAACAGATGAAAATTTATGTTTTATCCCCAGGGAAGTGCAGATGTGCTGGAAGATGGAATGAACAATGTGGGTTCCGTTATCTGAATGGATCGTTTCTGCTATTCCCCACCTAGGTGATGCTTTGGCATCATTATGTACACAGGTTCCTGCCTCAATCCACCATGAGAAAGGACAGACTACTATGATTAGATACCCATAGTTGTTACATCTATCAATCATGCCAACAAAATCTAATTGTAGATTTTTAAATGGACGTGTTGGGTGGGGAATTGTTGACGCAATAACGTTTAGTGTGGGTCTTGGGCTGTATTGTTGGCATACTACACATTTGGGAATACACATAGTAATCATTTCAGATAATTATGGGATAAACCAATCTGTCTGCAACGTAGCCAGAAGACATTCTTTGGCAGTGTGTGCGGGGTGATATACAACAGGGCTTGTGGCATTACAGGTGCCATTACAGGTTTTCCTGTACTTTCCTTCCTATAAATGAAATCTGTTGGTGATTGTATGCAATCTCGCTGTTCCAACAAGTCCCTCTCATGTGGTTGTGCCTGCTCTTGCAACTCACGTAACTGTAATTGTGCTGTTTCTGTGTACGGGGTGGTAATTCAGTATCATTCTGTTGCCTGCTCATTATTATTTCCAATGTGTGCTCTTCTGGTTCAATATAACCTGGAGATGTTTTGGCTGCTTCCTTGGCTACCCAGTCTGCCAAAGCATTGTCCCTGGAAATAAGATCTTGCTTGTTTGTATGTGCTGCACATTTTATCACTGCTACCTTAGATGGTAGAGTTAAATCCTGTATTATTTTTGCCAGTAAATCTCTCTGCCTCACAGGGGACCCGTCAGATTTATGAAACCCCCTTCTTTCCCACTTGTGAATGCTAGAATGTACAGTGATGGTGACATATGCTGAATCTGAATAGATGGTGACTTCTAACACTTCAGCATGCTGCAGTGCTTCTATAATAGATACTAGTTCTGCAGCTTATGCTGAAAAATGAGAGGTTAGTGGTATATGACTCACTATCTGTAAGGTGTCAGATGATCCCTGCTTTTTGGCTCTTACAAATGCTGCTCCTGAATGTCTAATCCCTGTTTCCTGATCTATAAAAGAGGATCCATCCACGACGAGCAGTATGCTCCCAGGATGGGTCCTCTCCCACCTTGATCTCTTCTTCTGACACTTAATCGGCACAGTCATGCACTTGTTCGTAGTCAGTAACTGGGTGTGCAAAGAATGTCGCTGGATTTACTGTGTGACATCAGACCACTTGCAAGGATGGTAATGAAAGTATTATTTCATACCCAGATACTCTTTGAGTTGTAAGAGTTCTCTACGTTTTTGCAAAATAGCAAATTCCGCATGCTCGACATACAGTGTTAAAGGTGATCTCATCACTACAATGGTGCTCTTCTGGACTGCAAACTCTGCTATAGCCAGAGCTTGCTCACATGGATAGTGACCTATCATGATAGGATCTAGCAGGCCAATGTAATAGGTAATTGGCTTGTGTCCCATAGATGTCTTTTTAGTCTGTATTGCAGCCATTGTCATTCTGTTACAATGAAAAAAGAGGTAGAATTAATTATTGTAGTCAGGTGTACCTAACACCAGAGCACTGATGATTGCTTTCTTTAGCTCCAGGTATACTGTCTCCTTATTTGCAGTTGCATGGGACTCCCTAAATGCAGTGAGAAGTTGTGCTGTCAACGTGGCATAATCAAAGACTCACTGCCTCACATAATTACAGAGTCCTAAAAATTGCTGCAGGTGTTTGGTAGTAGTGGGCTTGGGCATGATTCTAATGCTTTCTACCCTTTCAGGTGTCACCTTTCTCTTGTCTTTAGATATTAGTTGTACCAAATAGTGGACCCTTGTCCGCACATATTGTAATTTATTTTTGTCAACTTTGTATCCTTTGTCTGCAAGAACACAGATGAGGCCAATGGTGGTGTCTCTACATATGTCTTCAGTGGCACTACAAATCAGAATGTTGTGCACATATTTTAAAAGCATACTCTTGCATTTTATGTTTGCTAAGTCTTTTTTCACTGTTCGATTACAAATGCTCGGGGACTTCCAAAAACCTTGTAGGAGCATTCTGTGACAGTATTGTGTATTTTTAAATGTGAACCCGGTCAAATATTGACTTTCGGAGTGTAATGGAATACTAAAAAATGCATTTTTCAAATCGATTACAGAGAAGAAAGTGTCATCTTTGGAGATATTTGTCAGTATAACTGATGGATCGGGTACCACTGGAAATTCTGGAATGACTATATCGTTCAGAGAGCGCAAATCCTGAATCATTCTCCACATTCCTCCCTTGGCCTTTTTCATCAGAAAAATCAGTGTATTACATGGTGTTGATTTTTCATATATCACTCCCTGCTCAAGTAATGCCTGAATTGTAGGTAAGATACCTTCTTCCTCATCTTTGGATAAGGTGTACTGACGTATCCTGGGCAATATAGCTCCAGGTTTCAATGTAATTTTCACAGGCTCATCTCCTTTAATCAGTCCCACGTCATGTGGACCCTTTGTCCATAGCCCTTCTGGTACCTTTGCTAAATCTCTCTCTCTCATTGTTGCGTCGTGTGCATGTTTTGGCACTGTCCTACATTGCAACTGCACTCTAATGGAGATATCCATTTCAAGCACGAAGGTTCCAATCAGAAGGTGACCATAGAACAATTCCTCATCTGAGATATCCCTTAATTTAACCCCGGGATCTGTGAACACTATTGATGCCAACACTTTCTGCCTCTTGTCGAATGTGATGAGCACTCCATATGTTGTTCTTATTTCGAGAACTGAATGTCCAGTAACATCTCTCGCTCTTTTGTCGGGTTCACAGGTTCACAAGGTCTTAACAATAATTATTTTGGTAACTGCACTGTCTTCTTTGCAGTGCTGGTGTGTGTACTATCAAAGCGTATATGCCACGCAAAAAAAGCCTCTGTATTAACTGGTACTGCTCTGACCTGCTGACATAATTCCTCATGAGCTATGAGGGACAGTATCTTGCCTGCCGTGTCACCAGGTGTATAACACACCATCGATCCATCTTCCAGAAATGAGATGGTCATATTCAATTTACTTATTAGATCTCTTCCAAGAAAGTTGACGGGTGCCTCTGGGGAATACAACAACAGCCATTCAATTTGTGTGTCACCCACAATCATGTTTACTGGTGTCGTGAAAGGAACACATCTGACAGCCCCAGAAAACCCTTGTGTGTCCATTGAGTTGCACAAAAGTAGTAGTGTTCCTTCCTTTAAGGAAGATTTGGTGGCCCAAGTGTCAATTAAAAACTGAAAGGGGTGACCTTCTATGGCTATCATCACAGTGGGTTCCTCTTCTGACCTGTAAGATAGTGATAGTATTGGACACATAGGCCCTCATTATGACATTGGCGGTAAATCCTGGTTACTGCCACGCTGACTGCTGCCAACCTACCGCCGGAGCCGCAGACATCCACTCACCATATTATGACACACACACCAATCTGTCACTATTTAGCTGCATACACAAGTCCGGCACAACAAAGGTTAGTGATAAACTACGCCCATCACATTATGACTTACGAATCACTATGGCGGACATTGAACCGTGGTAAACCACTGGCGGTACATACCGCCACAGTCAAAATACACACACACACACACACACAGAAAACAACAGCACATTGGACAATTCAAACTACACACACCTGACAACCATACACACACCACACCCACACACCCACACCACTATAAAACACCCACCCACAGTACCCACAACCCTTTATGAATACAAACCATCGGCACAAGACAGACACCATGACCAAAGACTAGACCAGAGCCACACACCACCATCACCTATAAACCACCCACGAACCTTACATCACCCACCACAACACATCACCCTACACACCCTCACCCACACTACTCAAACAACACCCATGGCACCACAAAGACACTCCAGATTCTCAGAGGAGGAGCTAAGGGTCATGGTGGAGGCAATCATCAGGGTAGAGCCACAGTTATTTGGAGCACAGGTGCAGCAGATATCCATTGCTAGGAAGATAGTGCTATGGCGGAGGATCGTGGACAGGGTCAATGCCGTGGGACAGCACCCAAGAAACAGGGATGACATCAGGAAGAGGTGGAACAACCTATGGGGGAAGGTAAGTTCAATTGCAGCAAGGCACCAACTCGCTATACAGTGGACAGGCGGTGGACCCCTGCGTGCTCCCCAACTAACAACATGGGAGGAGCAAGTCTTGCCACTCATGCATCCTGAGGGCCTGGCCAGAGTAGCAAGAGGACTGGACTCTGGTAAGTCAACTCTCTATTACTATCACTCCTCCTACCTGCATGCCATCACAAACCCCCACCCTCACCCTCACTCCCATCACTCCACCACCTCCCACACACCCCACCATCACACATCACTCATCCCAATGCCAAGCCCTGCATGCACCACCAATGCATGGACACTACTCACAGTCCTGCATGGACACCTATCACTAAAGCATGCACACTAGAGAGAATCAGTTAGCCCACCATATAACAACTCAAACAAGTGAAAGCTGCCAAGGCAAATACAACAAAAGAGGGAAACCCACTGATGCACAGTATGTCACACACAGAAACAATAACAATGCATTCACATCCCCACAGGTAACCCAGCCAATGTCAGCAGAGAAGAGGTGCCAGCACTATCCAGTCCCCCCACAAAAGAGGCCCACAGTGATGACATTGACTCTGGTCGCCTGGATCTGGATAACCAACCAGTCCCATCAGGGACCTCAGGACAGCCGGCAATCCAGCCACAGTCCACCACACACCACCACAGAGCCTCCCCCCTCAAGAAACACCACCACAGCACCCACCCAGCATACCTATACCTCTGTCCCCAGGACATGTCATTCAGCAGTGTGTCCACCACTACAGGGACCCCAGGGCACACTTCGCCCCCAAGACAATCAGGGACCTGGGGTCAGTGGCAGTGGGCACATGCTTTAGGGGACAACAGAGAAACGGGGAGGAGTGCTGTGTGCCAGGGGGAAGACAGGCCTAGGGATCAGACTCTCCAGGAGGCACTCACTGAGTTCCTGGGAACATACCAACATTCCCAGGATACGCTGGGCCAGATCCTGGCCAACGTGCAGGAGAACAGGCGGCTGCTGGAGGGACAGTACCAGGGGATCAGGGACGACTTGCAGGCCATTAACACCACCCTGGTCTCCATTCCAGAGGTGCTGGGAGACATGGCCAACATTATGGGGGAGGCAGCCTCACAACAGCGGGCCCCTGCCAATAGCCTGACATCTGAACTTCCTTGCACCTCCACTGCCGCTAGCTAGTGAAAATGATAAACAAGAAAATGTCAATGAAAGATGAAGTAACACTGTCCTACCTGTGTGTCATTGGAAGTATTGTTTGATCACTGTAGTTCTGTTGTCCTCATCCTCATCCTCTGCCTCCTCATCCTCACTGTCCACAGGGTCCACTGCTGCCACACGACCATCTCCAGCCTCTTCCTCCTGCAGAAAAGGCACATGGCGTCTCAAGGCAAGGTTGTGCAACATACAGCATGCTACGATTATCTGGTAGAAGTTCTTGGGTGAGTAGCACAGGGATCCACCTGTTAGATGGAGGCACTGAAACCTGGCCTTCATGAGGTCAAAAGTATGTTCTATTATCCTTCTTGTACGCCCATGTGCCTCATTGTAATGTTCTTCTGCCCTTGTCCTGGGATTCCTCACAGGGTTCAGTAGCCATGATAGGATGGGGTAAACTAAGTCACCTGCAAATAGGAAGGGACAACATTTAGCCACAAACTATCCCATATAGCCTACACCATACCCATACACCAACATCCACTGGGTGGGAACCAGGGCTCACCTATTAGCCACACCTTGTGCTTCAGTAGTTGGGCCATCACATTTGGGATGCTGCTATTCCTAAGGATAAAGGCATCATGCACAGACCCAGGATACATAGCATCGACGTGGGAGGTGTACCGGTCTGCCAGGCACACCATCTACACATTAATGGAATGAAAACATCTTCGATTTCTGAACCCCTGTTCATTTCGACGGGGGGGGCAACTGCAATATGTGTTCCATCAATTTCTCCAATGATGTTGGGGATATGACCCATTGCATAGAAGTCAGCCATCACTGTGGCCAAATCCTCCACCTGGGGAAATACAATGTAGCTGCACATGTGTTTAATCAGGGCAGACAACACTCTGGTCAGCACTACTGAGAACATTGGCTATGTCATTCCTGCTGTCAAGCTCACTGTCACTTGGAAAGAACCAGTTGCCAGGAAATGAAGCACTGATAGAATTTGCACAAGAGAGGGTATCCCAGTGGGGTGATGGATAGCAGATATCCGGTCAGGCCCCAGTTGGGCACACAGCTCCGTGACTGTGGCCCTGTCAAGTCTGTAGGTGAGGATAATGTGCCTGTCCTCCATTGTTGTCAAGTCCTCCAGAGGTCTGTACACGGGGGTATGTCTCCATCTCCTATTTATCTGAAGCGGCAGCAATCTATGGGGCAAAAGAGTGAGGAGCCGGTCACAAACTGAACATTGTAGCCACAACAGTACAATGCATGATGTTAATTTGAAATGTATAAGTGGCATATGTCCTGTATGTTCAAATGTGAACTGTAATCCAGGACCTGCCCCCCCTGAAATGGCATCCACCTGTCCTGTGTGGAGGGACAGGTGGAAGTGAAGTAATACTGCTGACGTTGTACGCCATTGAGGGAGGCAGTCGGGAACCGCCGTGCAATGCCTCTTTGAATAATATTGGGCCCTATGGGGTACAGTGGCCAATGGTGATGTACGCCGGCGGTGACGGTATGCACCGCTGCGGACGTCACTGCCATTTTCTATCTGTTCACTCATTTGCTACCTGACCTTCAACAGGAGAGGACCTACACTTCATGTGCTGCTGTGACCTGTGTCTGGAACTTACCATGGTGCGTTTGACCATGGAAAGGGCCCCTACCTTCACCTCGGCGGAGTTGGAGAGACTAGTGGAACGGGTCCTACCCCAGTACGGACTGCTGTGTGGGTCTCCAGACCAACAGGTGAGTACACTGTGAGCACAATGTATGGGGCATGAATGCACGGAGTGGTGTGTGTGAAAGCCTTGTGTAGAGGGGGTTGGTGGATGTACCCTGGACGGCGTGCAGCTTGTGTGCTGGGCCCTGTGTGTGCAAATGGCAATGGGAAGTGTAACAGGCAGGAGGTTCTGACTAATACCTTTCCCTGTGTGTATTTCTCTGCAGGTCAGTGCCCATCAAAAGAAGGGTTTATGGCGTGTCATCGCCAAGGACGTGAGAACGCTGGGGGTCTATGGCAGGTGGAGCACCCACTGTCAGAAACGGTGGGAGGACCTGAGATGCTGGGCACGGAAGACCGTGGAGGCTCAGCTGGGGATGGCCTCCCAATGAGGAAGGGGTGCCCCTCGAACCCTGACCTTACTGATAGCCCATTTACTGGCGGTGGCCTATCCGGAGCTGGTTGGGCGCTTGAGGGCATCACAGCAGCCACAAGGGGGTGAGTACAGTGCCCATCATTACAACTTACGCCTGGTGGGATGGCATCCGGGTGGTGGATGTGTGTCTGTGGGTGCCCCTAAGCCAGGCCTGACATTGCAGAGTAGGACCCATGTTGGGCAGTGTTCTGATGTGCTATTCCTCCGACCTAGCTTGTAGGCATCCATTACTGGGCAGGGTTGTGGGGGTCGCAGGTATGCTGCAGTTGGTGGTATGTGTCCCTCCCCATGCCCTGGTGGCTAGCATTGTTACTAGTAGTTTATTGCATAGAATATAGGCCTGTTTCCTGTGTGTGATGGTGGTATATACGCCAATGGTGGTGTAGGTGCAGCAATTGACCAAGTGTATCCTTTGTTCCTTCCCCCCTTTTTTGTTTTGTCACCCTGTCCTTATGTGCATTAGCATCATCTGGCGGAGGAGCAGAGGCACCAGTGATGGAGGGAGCTGTATCCCACAGGACCAAGGAGGCAGAGTCCGCCAACGGTGAGGGCGCCAGTGGGACAGAGGGCCAGGGGAGCACCATGGCGGAGACTGGAGGGGACAGTTCCGACACAGATACCCCCTCCGATGGAAGCTCCCTGGTGGTGGCAGAGACCTCTGTGACCACCCCAACTACAGGTACAGCCGCCACCCCCGGTACCAGCACTACCCTCGCAGCAGCCCATCATTGAGTTTCCCATGCCTGCTCACCCAGGAGGGTGGGCATCTCCTTCGCCCCTGGCACCTCAGGCTCTGCCCCTGTGAGCCCTGCTGCCCTGAGTGAGAAGGCTATTGACCTCCTGAAATCCATCTCTGATGGGCAGTCAACCATTGTGAATGCCATCCAGGGGCTCGCAGCCCAAATGCAACTGACACATGCATTTCTGGAGGGCAGTCACACTGGCTTGGCGGCTCAACAGAGATCAATCAAGGCTCTGGCCTCTTCTCTGATGGCAGCCATTGTCCCTGTTTTCCCTCCTCCAACTTCCTCTTCTAAGTCCCATTCCCCTCAACCCCAACCTATCCCAAGCAACATATACAGACAAACATGCACACAGGACAACACACAAGAGTGACACAGGCAAACACAAGCAGCACATATCATCCCACAGCCACTCACACAAACACCATCCAGATGCAGACATACCAACATCCACTGCTTCCACTGTGACCCCCTCCTCCTCCTCCGCCTCCCTACCAGTTGTGTCTACACTCACACCTCCATGCACTACACCATCATCCACCACCAGCATCACCAGCACTTCTAGCAGAACACACACCTCACTGGCAGACACCTCCACAACAGCCATGCACATGTTCCTTGTGTCCTCTCCCACTGTGTCTGTCCCCCCTCCCAAGTTACACAAACGCAAGCACTCAGACACCCAACAGCCATCCACCTCACAACAGCATCCAGCCCATGCACCTGCACCCAAACACAGCAGACAGACACCTCGCACAACCACTCTCTCTTCCTCCACTTGCAAACCTTCTCCCTCTTCCCCCCAATGTCCCTAAGAAGGTCTCCACCATTGACCTCTTCTCTACCCCACCCCCTTCCATCACATCTGGCCAGGGTGGCTAAAACCCAGGCAAGCTCCTCAGCCAACTGGTCCACGGACCCAGTAGTGTCCACACCCACTGGTGGTGGTAAAGGATCCAGGGCACCAGGCAGTCTCAATAAAAGGGTGCCTGCCCCAAGTGCTGCACTGAAGGGCAAGGTGCCATCCCCAGCTGCTCCCAGGAAGGAGAAGGAGCCTGCCCCAAGTGCTGCCCTGAAGGGAAGGTGCCATCCCCAGCTGCTGCAGGGAGGGCAAGAAGCCTGCCCAAGTGCTGCCCTGAAGGCCAAGGTGCCATCCCCAGGGAAGGGCAAGGGGCTTGCACCAGCAGGGCAGGGCAGGAAGGACAAGGGGCCTGGTGCTGGGACTCAGTCGGAGCCCCCAACAACAACCATGGTTGTGCAGTTGACCAAGGCTGCAGGGGATGGACAGGAGCTTCCCCCACAATCAGCAGCAGCAGCAGCACCATCACCACCACCACCTGTAAAGTGCAGATTCCCTTTAGAAGCAGATAGACATATGGAGTTTACGGTCTCTGAACTCACAATTTAAAAAGAAATATTTGAGTAAAGTAAGTTTTTAGATTGTCTGTTTGAAAATGCTACTTTTAGAAAGTATGCATGTCCTTGCTTAAACCATTCTGTGACTCTGCCTATTTGTGGATTCCCTGTCTGGGTCAGTTTGACAGGTGGGCTGTTTGTCTCTCCTCTAGGCAGTGACACAAAGGGAGCTGGGGTGTAGCCTGCATATGCTGATGAGCCATCTGTGCTGGGAAGGAGGGGAGGAGTGGTCACTCACACCTGAAAGGGCTGTGCCTGCCCTCACGCATGCAGTCTCCAACCCCCTGGAGTGTGTCTGGGCCTGGCCTGGGCAAGTCAGGATCTTGTTTACAACAGAGACGTTCCTTAGAAGTAGGCCTACTTCAAAGGCAGAAAGGAGTATAAGTATTGGACCCAAAACCTCCTGAAAATTAGATCACTTCTGGATTCAAGAGGAACCTCTGCCAAGGTGAAGAACTGAAGAGCTTAGGAGAAGTGCTGTCCCTGCCTGTGACTGCGCTTTGTTGGGCTATCCTGCAGTTGCTTCTTCTGCCTGTGAAAGGAGACAATGACTGGACTTTGTTATGCATTCCTGCTTGAGAAGCATCTCTAAAGGCTTGAACTGAGCTTGCCTCCTGTTTTGAAGTCTCAGGGCCATCAAAGACTTTCTCTGCTAACATCTGAACTCTCTGCTGAGACTCTTGTCTGGCAAATAGTGCCCTATCCAGTCCCTGGGCTCTTGGAATGTGAAGATGGCAGCAAGAACTAAAAATCCACACACAGAACTGTGACACAGCTGATAAATGACGCGCCGCTGGTTTCATGGCTGAAATCGAACCTCCACCTACATCACGGCTGGGAGATTGATGCAATGCAGCTGGAGAAGCAACACCCGCTTACAAAAGCTGATAATGATGCAAACCCCATGCAGCGTGGATTTCTAACACCTTGCGACTGGATTTTCCATGCATCGTCCCTGGTCGTCCAAGTGAACCCGATTCTGCGCGGATTCGAGGTGCCCCATCCAGAAATTGACATATTGCTCTTTCTTGTGAGGGAGGAAAAACGACGCATCCCCGACCAGACTGAAGAAGAAAACGATGCACGGCCTCACTTGCGAGTAAGGAATCGACGCACTGCTGACTTTTCCGGCGCATGCTCGTCTGTGCAGATTTAATTTTGATGCTAACCAGGTACTTTTTGTAACAACAGCATTCACACTGTTTTCTAAGGATTAAGACTTTTATTCATTTGAAAATTCATATCTTGACTTGTGTATGTTGAATTTTTGTCATTCCGGTCTTGTTTTGTTTAGATAAATATTACCTATTTTTCTAAACCTGTGTTGTGTCAATTGTAGTGTTTTCACCTTATTACTGTGTGTTGGTACAAATACTTTACACATTGCTTATAAAGTTAAGCCTGCCTGCTCGTGCCAAGCTACCAGGCTGGGTTTAACTGAGGGTGATTCTCCTTTACCTGGACTAGAGTGATGGTCCTTGCTTGGAAAGCGGGTAACCTGACTGCCAACCAAACACCGGTGTCTGTGAAGTGAGTCCCAATGTGGAAATTCCCTTCCTGAAGTCCTGAAAACATTGGCTGCTGTCAGAGCACACTCCTCTGGCCTACCCTTAAAACCTAGGACTTTTTAAATTATATTTGCATTGAGAAGTAACCTGAAAGCTGATCCACATAGGGTACATCACAGGTGGGCCTGATTTCACCACAGCTCCCACTATGTTCGTCTCCGCAATAGCAAATCCGAGTCAGCTGCCCCAATGCTGACCGGCATCTGACTATGTTGAACACTCTTGGGCTGCAGCCTGGACCCTTACCCTGTTGATGAAGTTGGACTTCTGAAGGTTGAAATCTTTCTTGGTCCCGACACCGTGCTGCATCCAATCACCAACAATGGCTTACTGGGCATGACTTCCAGAATTTTCCTTCTTAAGCTTTACTCATTTTTGTTGATGGTTTCACTGAGCCTTTATCCTTTGACACTCTGGCATCTACAACCTCATTTTCAGATCTAGCCTGCTACGGGGTCCTGCTGGAGACTCTACTTTCTCTCAAATTCTTCTAGGTCATAAAATAACTCATTGACTGGGACCAACCTGGTGCTTGTATCGACCTTTACTTTATCGCTGTCTGCTTTAACACATACTTTTGTCCGAGTCTAGCGCAATCATTTCCCCACAATTTGTGTTTTGCACTTTTTGCAATTATTTCTATTTAAATCTTTAAAGGTCCATTTCTCTGCTTCTTTTTATGGATTGTTTGTGTGTCATTTTGTTCATTATGATAATCACTACTTTTATAATTTGGAGTGGTATTTTTATTGTGTTGTATTTTCGATTTTGTATCTATTTTGGTATGTCTGCAAGCTATACAGATCTTCTTATGCTAAAACTGTCGGCTCTGTGCCATAGCTACCGTGAGTACTATTATTCGTAAACTATAAATCCTTGTGATATTCGACAGAAAATTATTTTTACATGCAAATGTTTTACTGTAGTCACTTTTTGTATGATGGATTACCAAAATTCAAGGGGTATGTGATCACTGCAATGCATCAGAGACTAAAGGCAAGATACATTTTTTAAATATTTGTATCCAATATTTGGAATTCTACCAGCTTTGTTGAGATCGCGCACAATGGCAAAATAAGTAAGCCCCAAAGAAGGCAATATTTAAGGAGTCTTAATTGTGTATGTGAAGTTTACAGCTATCAAATGTAGAGAACATGAGAGATGACATTCTTTAAAGTAGGGCACCATGTTTCCACAGTTATTAAACGTTGACTTTGATAGTAGTTCTATGCCAGGCTGTGCAAAACCTACATGTCTTTCATAAATAGAGTTGCCTAAACACTTACAAAAATATTTTTCAATTGAGTGTAGATTTTTTACTGAAAGTCCCAAAGGACTGATCTTTTTAAAATTATATTTGAGATACAATTTTGTTGTCAGATGATATTTAGGCCACAAAATAGGGGTACATACCCCACGGGATGTCCATGTGAGAAGTTGGTCCCCACTACCTTAATATTGCTCTAAAACCCAAATAGACGTTCTTAACAACTAATAGGGTGCAGCGACTGTTGCTCAAATTACAAGGTATATGAACTTCGACTTAAAACAAATTCATTAGCTTACCTTTATTTCCTCTGTTATATGCAAATCCAGTCAACCTCATTTAATATACAACCAATGTCCTCGAGTAACGTCGGAGTTAACCTAGATGTTAATTGTTCTGTCCGAGGAGAGTGAATGGAATTTACCAACTTTGATGACCCTGGGAGGTATCCTTTGTTCCCTACGCGGAATCTGGCAAATTGTATTAATTTATTTATGTATTTATTTTTAAAAAAATTGTAGCAGCACCCTGCAAGATAGGTGCCGATGGGCTTTACAATGAAGTCAACTGTGCAGAGGTGAGTCTTGATTAAACAGTAAAGAGGAGGATACTTTAATACATTAAACCGATGTTTAATATATGTTCAATCATGAGAAAGGGGGCAAGACATATTTTAGCATAGAAGACTTTTAAACATGGGACCGTAGAAAGCGATTTGAGTAGAGGGGTGGAGTGGTCGAAATGGATAAAGAGGGCTGGGGAGGAGAAAAAGAGTGGAGAGATGGGTTAAGAAACGGCACAGGTGGTAAAAGCAGAGCGAAAGGACAGGTGAGAAGAAGGAGGCAGAGGATTTAAGATAGCAATAACATGCAGGCAGAGAGGAAAAGGTCAAGATAGATGCAGAAAGTGAATGAGAGGTACGAAATTAGAGAGGAGAAGCATGCTAGAGCCAGACTCAGGACAACCAAGAGGAATCTATTACGGCTGTGCGAAGTTTTGTGGACTTCTGAACTACAAATATTATGTATAGTACTTGTAAATTATTTCATCACCTAAATGTTTTACCTGTATAATGATGATTAACTGTTTCTGCTGTTGTTAAAAAAAAGTTGCAGTTTATAAATCCAAAACGTCGATATGATCCTGTTTTCATAGTTGTAAATGTACAATGTCAACAATAATGTACAACATAATTTTTTTTGCATATAAAGATCAGATCGCATTCTTATTAATAATAACACGAGCTGTAAGATAAATGAGAAGGATTTGAGAATGTCCACTTACAGCTACCAAAAGGAGAACATACTCTTCTGTAAAACAAGTAAAATGTAATTTCATTAGAAAAGGAGAATCAATGCATTACCCTTCAACAGTTATATTGAATCAGATCATAATGTGACACGTTAAACAATTAATTGTACTTAACGGGCAGACGATGTGTCGAGGAACTGACATTGCCTCTAAATAAAGACATACAGAGGCATATTTAAAAAAAGTAGTAATGCACACAGTGCAGCACCACTTTTCTTGCACCGTTTACTGCCATCTTACCGCCACCATAAAAAAAAAAAAAAAAAAGGCAGACTGTAAAGAAGGGAATGGGGCAACAGAATCATTTTTTATGACGCTATAGATGTACTCTGTACGAGTAGTGCCATAATTTTGGTGCTACTCCTGTAGACTACTTAGGGGCCCATTATAAACAATGGTGTTCCCCCTTTTAATGCCTGCTCTTAAAAGTGCTGATAAAAATGACGCAAGCAAATCTGTTAAAATTCCTTGCGCAATTTTTTTGCCCCCCCTAATGGGGGAACGCCCCTTTTGTATTCATTATGCCTGGCGCAGGCATAACGTAGCACAAAGGGTGACAAAATTGCACAATGCATGCACTGTGACACTTTGTAAATATGGCGCAGGGATTTTGGCCATCTAATGAAACATTAGTGTAAAAAAAATGATGCTAATGTGTCGGTAGATAGCGCTAGGGGATCTTAAATATGCCACCAATGTATTCTAAATAGTTAGAAGGAGGATATACACGATGACCTCGTGTCTGTTCATTCCACTGACAATGAAAACCTCTTCTGCCTGTGTTTTTGGAAGGTGCAAAAATGCACTTATCACCTAACTTTAAAATTTATGATATAAGCTGATTAAGTTTATTTTGTGTTTCATGGTGCTAAGATGTTGGTGTTCTCTTTGATGACCTATATGGGAAAAAAACTTTTACTAGCAGAGGAATAAAAAAAAAAACACCGAGATGAGGAAGGCTCCTGTAATGAGAAGTGTCCATACATGAATCAATTGTCTAAAAGTTTGTGTAGAGGTTGCCTAAAACAATTAGGGCCTCATTTACAAGAAATTGGCACAGCACTGCACCAAAACTGGTAATATCACACTGCGTCACTTCAGAAATGCAGGGATGCACCATATTTACGAAAATATGGTGCATCCCTGTGATTCCCCTAGCACGGGCGCTGAATTTCACTGCCTAGCACCAATGTAGGCACCTTTTCACCATAGTGCAAGGGTGCCTTCATTGCAGGGGAATGATTGTTTTTGTGCAGGATGGCGTCCCTTCCTGAACATAAACAATCAATAATGGTGTTTTGCTCTTTCAATGGGTGATGCTTTTGCTATGTTGCACAGGTTCTCAGCAGCATAAAGCACTTATGGGGCACAAATAGTCTCCTCACATCCCCCAAACTAGCTCCAAACGCCTTTGCCATCCCAACCTTCACTGCCTGCCTGCAGTAAACACCCTTCATACTGACTGAAAAAAACATTTAAAATATTGAAGAAAGCTGTCACCTCTGCACTGACATACCACCAGTGCCCTTGAAGTAATATATATACTAGATACTTAAGGTTATGACTTGGTGCTTCTTTTACCAATAAGGAGGGTTCTGCACACCAGATAATAGGAGAGTTTACTCATGGAAAATAATTTTGGTCGGCCTGTTGTCCCAGAGATGTAGGATTAAGACCCAGACTCTTGAGAATCTGTTGTTGTCATGACCGAAACAAAAAAACAGAAGACACTGATCTGGCCATGAGGAGAGGAGCAGTACTACGATCTGGAGAAATACCTATTTGTGGCTCAGCTGACTGATGTCTGTGTGAAAGCTTTTTTCAGGCAGTAAGTTACAAGGCAAACCTATTTTTTTTAAACACATTTTATTTTGTTTCACATAGCTAACTGCAGCCAGTCACACAACAATGACGGATTAGATCAGTATATTCACGTTCAGTATTTAACTGAACAAGAGTTGAATAGTGTTCCCCCTCTCTAAAATATAACCCACCCCTCCCTCCCCGTTATGCCCCCACAGTTCATATCCTAGCTATTATCTCAATGTTAGGCGTGAGCTTCGTTATGCAGGATATTTCCAGGAGTCTATATATAATATTGTATTGTCTGCACCAGTACTACCGTTCCAAAATCTCAGGGAGCATTGCACTGGGAGATGCGACCAATCAGCACTGCTGATGTTCTCAGTGTTCCCTCTGACACTCTGGATTTGTTATGCTAGCTACAAATGTATCCCAGGCTCTGGCCAAGTCTGGTAAGCCCGGTTCTTGTCTTACTTCTCGGAGAAGCAATGAGCTTCAGATCTCACCCACAATTCCAGTTCCCTTCGCCAGTGCATTACCCTAGGTCTCCCTGGTTACTTCTAGTTTCATGTTATTTCCTGCGTTGCCAGTATAAAGGTTTGGTCCTGAAAATGGCTTGTAGCTTTAGTTTTGGCAGTGTGAGGGAGCGAAAGTAATAAGCAATGTTCTAGGATGCAGGCGACCTCTATTTCTACAATGTCAGTGAGTACATCAGTGATCTCCTCTCAACATGCAGTAAGTGTTGGGCAATAAGAACACACGTGTATGTATTCAGCCATCTCCTCACCACATTGTGGGTATCTCGCATTGGTAATGTAAAAGTGCTGGTTTGAATGCCTAGGAGTGGTATTCCCTATGTGAAAGATATAAAAGTTTATCAGCTTGAAGTGGACGTTTCTCAATATTTTAGGGACCCTTTCCAGTATATTTGTCTAGTCCTTCTCTGATATAAGTATCCCAAGGTTCTCCTCCCAGTGAGTCGGGAGGGCAGAGAGGGGATGCAACGTGTCCTCTCTGATCGCTCTGTTTAAGCAAGTAACTGCCTTGAAGGCCGCTGATGACATGAACATGTAGTGACAGTTCTTATGGTGGAGCCTTTCAGACAGGCCCGCACCCCAATGTTTATGCACTGCTGCTGTTACAGCACCAGGAAGCAGGAAATGTCCCCTGGGCAGTTCATATCTCAAAAAGAATTACCTCAAACGGGAGGAGCACCTCAGCCTCAAACAGGTCGCCCAACCTAGTCTCTCCCACATACAACCACTCTACCTGTCCCCTTCATGTGACAATACCTCCTGCGATGTTATGGGGAAATCAGGTGTGTTTGGTTTCTTCACATGAGTTTTCTGCAAGCAACAGACCCAACAGTGACGCTTCTCTATAAATGCCATAGTGTCTCCCTCATTGGGGCATCCAAGCTGTAGTTGTCTTCTAAATAGTATTCTAAATAATCAAAGAAGATCGGGACAAAAGGACCCGTCTCCCTCTCAGGTGTTAACCTAACCCCCCCAACTACTGTGTCAACCAATGGAGCTGTGCTACCAAGTAGTATGATCCAAAATTGGGGGCTGCCAGGGCTCCATCACCCACCTGTCTCTGTAGTGTGGCCAGGGCCACCCTTCTGCAGTCTGAGCCCTAAATAAATGTGATAAGGGGAGAAGCAAGCTCTTTAAATAAATATTGAAGAATCCACATAGGCAACACAGTAAAGAAATATAAAATTTAGGGAAGTGTGACCATCTTTAGTAATGCAACTTGGCCCACAACTGAGAGGGGGAGATTCCATATTCGTCTTGAGGGTACATATCACCTTAGTGACATTCCTCTCAAGTAGGTCAGTTGGTTTGTGAATGATTCGTACCCCTATGTATTGTAAGAATTGGGGTTCATATTGTAGTAGAAACAAGTCTTTCGAAGGGTCACATTACTTCAGTATGGGAATAAATACATTTAGCATCTCTGGAGCACCCGCAAGTGCTGTAGCTGTGTTTGTTAAAATGATCAGGAGGTTATCTACCTTTAGAGCCATATAATTAATTTGTCCTCCAATCTCTATCACTCCATAAGCATTACCGGTCCTTGCCTGGCATGCTGGTGTCTCCATCGTTAGAGCAAGCAACAAGGATGGCAAAGGGCACCCATGTCTGGTTCCAGGGCCCACCTGCTATCTTTCAGAGATAATGACTCCTGTCTGGACTCTGGCAGTTTGGTCCATATAGAGTAGTCTGGTATAGGCCACAAACCCCAGTCTCAAGCCAAAGTGCTCCATAAATGCATAGAAAAACACATGCTCCAGGCTATCAAAGGTCTTCTCTATATCTACTGAAAATATTGCCACTTCTTCTCGATCAAAAGTGTCTGCCTCTAGGATTGTGAGGAGTTTCCGTATGTTGATCGCTTTATTGCAACCAGGTATAAATCCTGCTGGGTCAGACTGTATGAGTCAGGGCATGTGTGGGAGAAGCCTAGTGGCAAGAATCTGGCTGAGGATCTAATAGTCTATATTCAGCATCAGCAACTGTCGATATGCCTTTTTATCATGAACAGGTTTCCCAAGTTTAAGCAGGGGCACTATCAGGGCTTCACGGGCAGAATATGGCAAGAAGGCCATCCCCCTAGCCGCCTCACACAAGTCTATAGGTTTAGGGGCCAAGGGGTCCCCAAAAGCATAATAGAATTCCACTTGGATTCTGTTGGTCCCTAGTATTTTGCCCCAAACCATACCCTTTATAACTTCCCGGACCTCCTGTATGATGATCTCACCACCTAGCTCCTCTGTATCCTCAGGAGATAAAGTTAGGAGCCTTAACGGTGTTAGGAAAAACATGTGTTGTCATTGGGCCTGGCTGCTTTGCTTCTTTGTAGGTCCAAGTAATAGCTGTAGAAATTATGATTAAAGTTGCTGTCCATCATCTGTTCTTTTTGCATTTGTCGCGCTAAGTGCCCCGGGTATGCACAGACCAGGCTCACTGTGCCACTGGATTCAAGCTAGCCTGATTGATGAGTGGTGATACCCCAAAACCTGTCCCAGGATGCAGGGTCAAGACTGATTTGCATATGACTGAGTCCAAATTGGGGTGGCATGGTGGACAAAAGAATGTTGGATTTAAGCCCAGATCTCTGACAGGGGGTGAATGTTTGACATTGTTCAGCATTCTGTCTATCATCTGTTCTTTTTGCATTTGTTACCCTCAGTGCATCGGATATGTCCAGACAAGAGTCCTGGGCTCACTGTGCCACTGACTTCCAGCTAACCTGACTGATGAGAGGTGATACCCTGAAACTGGTTCCAGGATACTCGTTTCCAGCCCAGGGAGGGCCTGGCAAGGTGTTGTGGGCTGAACAGTTCCCCTGGGGATCAGGATCAAAACTGATTTGTATTTGGCTGGTTCCAAACTAGGGAGGCATGGTGGACAAAAAGATGATGAATTCAAGCCCAGATTTGTAAATGAGGGTGAATGTTTGACATTGTTCAGCATTCTGTCAATCATCTGTTCTTTTGGCATTTGACAACAGACCCTGGCTCCCTGGTCAGTCTTAATCTCAACGATTATGGAACCTTGCTTAGCGGGGTATGTGAGCCAGGCCAGCAGCCACCCCATTCTGTATCTTTCAGCATGCACCCTAGTTCTGTAGGCCTTACAATTAAAGCATCACAATTTTTCTACCTTCTCAGAAACTGCTTCCTTGCCCTCTAGCAGTTCTGTTTGGACTTCTGGATGTTCCGGCCTGCGCTGTTCAACTATTCTCATCATGTTTTTGGTCAATAGAACCTCCGTTAACAGCGTACATCCCACTTTCATGGATAGTGCAATGCACTGCCTTCTGAGCATGGCCTGAAAGACATCCCATTCCACCTGAAGGGACAAAGCTGTGCCAGAATTTCAAAACACTGTCAGATACTATCACCCACCAAGGTTCGAAAGGTCTGGCTCTCCAGGGACTCTGTTTTTTTGCTTCACTGTCTGGATACAGGGTGAGTCCTCCCCCACCTCAAGGTAAGTAAAGCTGGGTTAGACACAACTCTAGATTGGTATTCAACATGCCATACATGTACATCAGGGGAACAGAGAAACGCATCGAGGTGCACATGTAAGTCATGTAGGGATGGAAAAAAGGAATTGTCTCATTCGTGTGGGTGTTGCAAGCGCCAGGTGTCAATTAGTCCCCATTTCTTGTGGCACTCTAAAAATACTTGAGCCACCCCAATAGTTGGGAAGTCTTTCAATGGGGTTGGGAGCAGTAAAGTAGGGGGTTTGCTATTCAATTATAATCCGCAACCCTAAGGACTGAGCTTTTCAGGTGACGGATCAAGATTCTCAACAAGTCTGTGAAATATAAACCTTGGTCTATGTTCAATGGCATACACATTAACTAAAGCTATTTTTCATCCTTCCAGTTGGCCACTCACCACAACAAACCTCCACTATGGGTCAATAAGTGTTCCTGTGCAGTAGAAATAATTCCTGGGGATATCCACACTAACACTCCCCTAGCGTAGGATGAGTAGGTGGTGTAACAGGCCTGGCCTCTCCACCTGAACTGCAGTGCCCCCCCTTCTTTGGCTATCAGGTGTGTTTTCTGGAGTAAGACTTTCTGGACCCCTCATCTCCTAAGTTAGGAAAACACCTTATATTTATTGGTCATGGTGTGCACCCCCCTGATATTCCAGGATAGGATGTTATAAGTCACTGGGGTTACCAACTGGGGTGCTGGGCAACTGTTGAGTGTATCCATTGCTTTCTAAGACACAGTCACGTGCTCATCCAGCTCTGCAACAATAGTTGAACTGTCCATGCAGCATGTTTCATATACTCCCTGCAACATTTGAAAAACATACAACCCAACTCCCACGCAACAGGACAAGCTTGTAAACTCTTCCCACCCAAACACAACTAAGGTCCTGATTTAGATATTGACGGATGAGTTACTCCATCACAACGGTGATGGATATCTCCTCTGTTGAAATCTAAAACACATTAAATCCGATAGGATTTAGATTTCAGCGGATATCCGTCACCGTTGTGAGGGAGTAACTCATCTGCCAATATCTAAATCATGCCCTTAGTCACTAATACTCGTGGGTGCACCCATGGCAAACACACACAACCAAGGAGGGTGATGAACATCGTGTAACCCATCATCAGGAACTTCCCCTCCCATCAGATAGTCAATAAAATTGAATGAAAGTCTATGGGAGTCATTATGACCCTGTAAGGTGGCGGTCCGACTGCCGACAGGTGTTATGTGTTGCGTCGCGGGCACAGGCCACTGCGGCGCAACTCGAGGAGCCCGCAGCGGCCCGCAGGCGGGCCGCAGGAGAAGCCGCGGCTCGGTTCAAGGGGCGCGGCACCCGCCGCGGCCCTTTTCTCTGGCCGTGAGTTACCTGGCAAGCGCGGCAGGGCCGGAGACCCCGAATCGGGTCATGGTCCTTGCAGCGTTCAGCGCGCACGACCTAAGTAACGCGGTAGGAGGCCCGGGACCTCCCTCCTTATACCCACTTACCTGTCACACATTCAAAAGCCGTCTGCCTACACATGACTAGTTTATATGCATGCCTTTCTCCTTCCCAGCATGCTGTTCACTTCCTCTCTTCCCTGCATGCATTATTTCTCTTTTCTCAGGAGCTTGTTTTCTATTTTAAGTTATGACCTTTTCCCAAACCAAGATGGTGGTATTACTACTTCCTGTTTCCTACTTCCTGTCTAGGGGGATATAAGGGGAATCTATCTTCCTTCTCATTGCGTTGCAACACTCCTACAGTGGTAGTCATGCTCCGGCTAGTTTCCTCTTGTGGCACCAGTTGTTCTTGATCTGTCTTCAGTCTCCAGAATTCCAGAATTACAGATTCTTAAGTTCTAATTCCTTGTGTCCTCCATCTGTTTCAGGGAGTTCCTGTTGGAGGTTTTTTACCCTTTTGGGGTTTTTCCTCTGGGACTCCTTCACAGCCAGATCCCGACCTCTACCGCCAGGGCAGTCTGAATGCCGGGCAGGAGATAAGCATCTCTGACCCGGCGGTCCTGCAATGACTGCTGGTGGTATTATGAGTCCCCCCTACAGGCAGGGTTTTTGTGGCAGTAACACCTGCACTATATCCCTGCCGGTAAGGCTACTGGTGACAGTAATTTCCATTCCTGTCTCCAGTAGACGACTCCCACACCCCACCCCCAACATGTAAGAGCTCCCCCCACCCTCCCCGATCCAAACACTAATCCCCCCACTCCCGATCCATACACTAAACCCCCACCCTGATCCATACACCAACCCCCCACCCCCGATCCATACACTAACCCACTCCCCCTCCCTGCATACATGCACACAGACACCCATATGCACCACACATACACCCATACACCTACACTTCCAGACATGCATCCACTCATACATACTCACACTCATCCATACACAAATTCACTCATCCAATACTCACATACATCCAAACATGCATACTCACACGCATACACACTGACATGCAGACACACACTCACTTCAACATTCATACATGCCTTCACTCACAAGCATTTGACCACACATACACCAGAACACTCACAGTCACATTCACACATGCACACACACATTCAGACACACAAGCAGACAACACAAACTCACACACAACACCCCACACCCTCCCACCCCCTCCCCTGTCAGATTCCTGACTAACCTCATCTGGTGGGGAGGTCGTCTGGCAGGGAACAGGAAGGGGCGCTGCTACTGCCGGAAGCGACCCGCCAGCAGGACACCACCAGGCTATATTAACGGTCATAATATGGCTGGCAGCGTCCTACTGGTGGGCGGTGCTGGTGGTAGCAGCGCCAGTGTGCTGCCACTCGCCAGCATGGTTACTGCCAGATTTCTGTCCAAACTGTGGAGGAAATCTGGCAGTGACCATAATATGGCAGGCAGAAGACTACCAGCACTGGCGATCTTCTGGCACCCGTGGCTTTGGCGATCTCAGCCAAAGCCAAAATGAGGGCTTCAGGGTCTTCACAGTTCACACAATGCACCCCTCTGGTAAAGCTGAACCACCATCTAAATAAAACGCCCCAGTCTTACATCTCAGCATCTGATTCAAATCAGGGTATCCGCAGTGCCTGGTGTTACCACCAACACCTCGATGTCTGAGTCACCAGAGGAGCTAGAGCCCTGCTCCAGTTTCGAATCATGGATCTTGTCACCTTCCATTGATGCAGATGGGCTTTTCCCTCAACAATTAGCGCTGCCACCATCATCACTGCTCGCTGCTGTTCTCTCTGGATCTCTTCACCTATGTGAGCAATCCACTGGGTGCTTTTCTCTCTGCATCTTGGTCTCTGCATCTAGGTAAGGGCCTTGAGACCTCTGGCTGGGTCCCACAGTCAGATGGTGATAGATCTACTCTCACACTTCTAGCAGGATGCTAAAGAATTGCACTCCAACAGAGGTCACAACACGGGGCCTAGCAAGGAACAGCATGAATTAAGATAAGCCCATTTAGACCATTTAGTGTAGACAACGTTTTGAATCAAGGAATGTCAAGTCACTGTTTCTGCACTTTTTTGTGAAGTCTGGGAAAATCATGACTTTACTAATGTCCACCTTCCTCCTGGCTTGTTCTGGGATATAGTCCCTGTCCATGAAATATAGCAGTTGGGCCACCACCTGTCCCAGGAATGCACCCAGTAGCAGAAGCCATGCCAGTACTCTTTGGTTCTTTCCAGTGCATACCCGGGTGAGAGCCTTTCAGGAGCTATCTCCTCTCACAGTTATCTCTCCAAGTAGTCCAGCATATTATTCCCCTCCACTCTCTCTGGAAGGCCTATCACACACATGTTAATCCTCCATGATCTGTTTTTGACATCTACCGCCCTTTGTTCCAGCAACTGGACTTTTTCTTCCAGAAGTGGAAGTCGATCACAGGGTGCCAGTAAATCAGAGGGAATCTCAAGGAGGGCGCCCCAGTGTATTTCTGGTTATGGTCTTGAGCGCTGCTACCCCGTGACTTTCTCCGATGGCCCTGAGTCCGGTTCAGGCCTCCTGCTAGTAGTGTGCAAACTAAGAAATCTTCTGTTTCCTCCTTCTCATTTGCTAATCTCTGGGGTCCCTACATATCTCCTCTAGGGAAGTCTTGCCAGTATCACTTGCAGCAATTGTGTCAGTGGCAGTAGTGCTGTGCTCCAGAGCAATGTGGGATGGTTGTGGCTCCACCAGTGCAAATTCTTATTCAGCACCTCCAGGTATCTCACTTCCCAGGCATAGCACCAGGCACCCTTTGGGTAGCATCTACTAGATGGGACTGGTAGTGTCTCCATGCTTAGTCTTCCCCAAACCATGTGGACAGCTATGGAAGGGTCATTGTAATAGCCCTGAGATCTCACCAAGTCAGTGGTTGTTGCCCAGAAAATTTCTGCTTGGGCCCAGTGGAAGCGTTCAAGCAATGCACTGTTTTGTTCTCTTACAGCCCTGTAGCCAGTGAGCAAGTGAAGTGAGCCCGCAAGTTATCAGGGAAGGAGGGGGGCCATGTCGATCTTTGTATCACCCACACCTCCCCAACATTCCACGATGCTATGTTTGTTGGCCCACGCAAGACCGCAGTACCATTTACGGTCTGCTTACACTCACCCTAGGTCTCCTCCACACTGCAGCCATCATTGGACACAGTTGGTGTCAGGGTAGCATCAGCAGGGCAACATGCAGGGGATTTCAGCTCCCACTACTCTTTTTAGATGTTGGAAGCTAGCACTCCACCTCTGACTCACATTTTCAGGGCGTTGCACTTTTCCAGCATGGCAGGGGTCCAATGTCATTGAGGGAGCCACTTGTCTTTCCTTCTGAGCAGCGAGTCATGTAGTGGGCGGCATGGAGGTACATGTGTTTTAATTATCACCCTCTTGATCCCCCATATATTGCAAGATGGTGATGAATGCAAGTTTAATCCTTGGAGCTCTCTTGGAGGGCAACTCACTCAATTGCTGCTTGGCCACACTCCATTGCAAGGTCAACTCAGTCAATTGGTCAAAATCTCAAGCGTGTGAATAAAAATCACCATCAGTAATGAGCCTATCAAATCATATTCAGACCTAGAGGGATTCACACATTTTTCTAATTTACTGCGAGCAGTGTCTCATTGGGAATACTGACACTAAGGCCCATATTTATGAAAAGTTTATACCGCCTTTGTGTCATTTTATTGTATTCAAAAGCGGAGCTAACCTATCGCCACATTTACATTTTCATGTTAGGCCTGTCTAGCTTCAAACTATCTCTTAGTGTCACTTTTTGGGAGCGCCAACCCACCCTCCATCATTTTGCGACAATAATATGCAAGGTAGGTATTCCCTTCTAAAAAATGGCGCTAGCCTTCAAGCGCTATCTTTACACCCCGATGATAAAATGATGAACAGAAAGGAATCGGTCTTAAAAAATGACGCAAAGCCCGATGTGCGTCTAATTTTAATGCCTTGTCAGGCCAGGCATTAAAATGAGGCCCACACACCACTATTTTGGGAAAACACATAGCAAGAGCATTGGCAACCTCCTGGACAACATAGAACTGTTAATGCTCCAGTTTGGCACACACTACAGACAACAGCGATATCAAGAGGTCCCTCCAGCACCTCCACAGTAACCCCAAACACCACCACAGCAGCCAGAAAGGCAGCACAGATGGATATTTTGACAGCGTACAACAATCCTTTGGCTCAGGGAGCAAGATGTCATCAGAACTTACCGTCTGAAGCGGGAGTCCATTGTAGACCTTCTGCACCACATAGCACCAGACATCACTGCGAGGGTGGAAACTTCAACTAATATTCCACCCATGACCAAACTCCTGGCTGTCCCCCATATGCTGGTGTCAGGATCATTTCAGACAAAGGGCACAAAGGGCACACAAGTGGCTAGTATCACTCAGACATCCTTCTCGGTCGTCCTACCAAAGATTCTAGATGCAATCATCCACCTCACATCGCACCACATCTGCTTCCTCAACATCCAGCAACTGCAGCAGGAGTCCAACCAAGGTTTCTACCAAAATGCAAAGAACTGCACCATGTCCAACTTGTGCCACCCACAGCAACAGAACACCTCTACATGAACCGCAAATACACCCATTTGATGCATGTACAGGCCATCTTGGACCACCGTGGGCTCTTCACAAACATCCTAGCCAAATATGCTAGCAGCATTCATGATGCCTACATATTCCAGCATTCCACCATCAACGAGCGGTTCCAGGATGGCCAATATGGCAGTGGGCTACTTGTAGGTAAGCCACAATACCAATCAGTACACAGACAGCACACCAACCTTGTAGGACAAACAAGATATACACCACACTTCTGGTGAACACAGATGTACTGAAAACACACATTTGCCACAAGCCACACTACACCGCATTCAATACACATCACACACATGTACACCCATATGTACATAATACAGGCACAACCTAACTGGCAAACCACGTGAAGGACAGGTGGAGCTATGTCCCCTTTGCATACAGAAGCTGGGCCCAAACCACTACAAGTGTCCACTGGTTGACAACTAAATACAGATCCCACACACATTACATCAAACAAGGAATAGCTCAGCTATGTGAATGGCATAGGCCATGTCAATGTAAACAAAGTCACTTATAGGCACCCCCCCACATTTGTGATGGTGTTCAAGCCCTTGGCAGCACCAATATCAAATGCCACCTAAGTGTTGCCATTACCAACTACACATCACCTACACGTACCTGACGTACCTGTAGTCTGCACCTTCACCTGTCTGCTATATTGTGCTGCACACATAGAAATACAACATCACCAGCCATGAAAGACCATGGGGCAGATAAAAAGTGGTGCAGCACCTAGTCCATTGCCGTTTCACACGTGGCCTAAATTTAACATCTGCCATAGAACATACAAAACAAGAAATATGCAGTACTAATGCATGTTCTCTCATTCCTTTGCAGCCGACCAAGGTTACGGCATTAAGGCATGGGTGATGACTCCATTTAGCAACCCAACAATGATGGAAGAGCGTTCATGCAATGAAGGGTGCATAAGGACATGAAGGGGGTCATTCCGACCCCGGCGGTCAAGGACCGCCGGGGCCGGGGATGCGGGAGCACCGCCAACAGGCTGGCGGTGCCCCGCAGGGCATTCTGACCGCGGCGGTTTGGCCGCGGTCAGACCAGGAAAACCGGCGGTCTCCCGCCGGTTTTCCGCTGCCCTGGGAATCCCCCATGGCGGCGCAGCTTGCTGCGCCGCCATGGGGGTTTCCGACCCCCTCACCGCCATCCTGTTCCGGGCAGTTCCGACCGCCAGGAACAGGATGGCGGTGAGGGGTGTCGTGGGGCCCCTGGGGGCCCCTGCAGTGCCCATGCCAATGGCATGGGCACTGCAGGGGCCCCCGTAAGAGGGCCCCACTTTGAATTCCAGTGTCTGCTTTGCAGACACTGGAATTCGCGACGGGTGCCACTGCACCCGTCGCACATCCTCCACTCCGCCGGCTCCATTCGGAGCCGGCTTCCTCGTGGGGAGGGGTTTCCCGCTGGGCTGGCGGGCGGCCTTCTGGCGGTCGCCCGCCAGCCCAGCGGGAAAGCCAGAATGGCCTCCGCGGTCTTTCGACCGCGGATCGGCCATATGGCGGCTCCCTCCAGGCGGGCGGCTCCTGCCGCCCGCCGGGGTCAGAATGACCCCTGAAATGTGGTAGAGACGACATTTGGGCTCCTGAAGTCAAGGTTCAGGTGCCTGGCCCTGGCCCTGACAAGAGGAAGCCTTCTGTATGCACCATACTTGCTATTCAAAATACTACTTGTATGTGCTGTCTTGTTTAACATATGTACACTGACTAATGTTCCCTGGGATGAACTGGTAGATGTCCCCAGTGAGGAGGAGGATGGCAATGGCGCAGCACAGTTGGAGGAGGAACTACAAAGCACAAATTGTACAGAACTTCTGCGCCTAAACAGTGTACAAATATTATCACTTTGTAAATATCATCAATAAATCAATTTGCACCAGAATGTCCATGGTCTCCTCATTCTCCGCTACATATACCATTGAAATGTTGCTCATACCTCAGAGCGCAGGAAAGAACCACAACAGTTACAAAGATTATTGGAACATAGATTGTGATATAAGAGAGTCTAGTGCCTCCATGCCACACATCAGTGTCACATAACTCACGGCCATGTGGCTCTCAAAGGCCTAGATCCATGCACCACAAAAAATATCTGGTGTTAAGTGGGCATTATGCAAATTCCTACCCCTTTCCCCACATCATCCCCACGCCTCGCAATATGTATGCAAGGAAGTATACATACGGCAGGGGCTGTTTCCAAATGGTGCATTAGAAAAATAGGAACTGAACTGTGTCACATCTCAGGTGGATAGCTGCTACACCAGCACTGAGCACGTGTGACAACGGGGGAGACCATTGGTATCAATGGACCTTAATTGATTGTTCAGGGTTAGGATCCGAAGTTTGAGCCTAAGCCTGCGCCGCATATCAATAACGTTATGTTCTGGCAACACCATTGGGCCCAACTCTGCCACATGGTGTGTTGTATCTCAAATATAGCACACACATGTTGGCTGTGGAGTGCGCTAAGGGTTGCCAGACAAGTGAAGCAGCAATTGGTGCTGAACCACTCTCCATACATATGACCCATAGCCAGAGAATTAACAATAAAATGGAAGAATGTAACACCAAATTAATGTCTGGGTGGAATGTAGGCAGAGTCTGTCCCACTCCCTATGTACATTCTAACACACTTGTCACACAAATCTCCCGTCTTGACACCTGCCTGCAGCTAATCCAGATATACATGTGAAGACTGATGTATGGGTGTATGGCCTAGGTAGGATAGGGTTTGCTATTTGCTACAATGGTTGACATGTGTAAGCAAGATTTCCTAGTATAGTCTGCATGATTCCATGTTACACCACATTTGAAAATATACCTCTCATTGATACTCACGTGCCTGACCAAGAGAAAGTTACCATCAGGGAGAAAATTCCCTAAATGTCTAGGTCTCCAATATGCCACTCAGGTGTGGTATGTGCAAGTATGTCTAAACATGTCACAGACCCATCCTAAATTGGATAGGTGCAGAAGGAGACAGATATGTTGCATGTGGCAAATAAATAATACAGTGCTGAAATGATTTCGTACACTAAGAAGATACACTCATGGTGTCAGTGACATAGGTTGAGGAATGCAGAATTTAGTGCATACCCATGTACACTCAAGGATGTGGAAGGACAGAGGAGAGGATCCCACAGATACTTGGAGATACAACGTGAGAGGTCACTAGGAGACTACACAAGTGCTGTGGCAGGAGTACTTTCATGTGTGTGTGTAAGTCATGTAATCTTGCAAAACCTGGAAATGGGAGGGAAACTATCATGCAGCGAGTAGAAGAATATGTGCATATCTTCAATTTAAACAAGTCACACGTTGTGACCTGTCCATGTATGACTGGACAATGTTGCAGTAGAAGATGTGCACAAAGTGTAAGCAGCCTAAAGAATACCAGCAATGTAGGACCTATCTATTATAAACAAGATATGCAGTAAATGATGGAGAAGGTACACACATAGACCAATGCTGACTGTGGAACACAACAATGTCACCATGTGATCACCCAACATATGTTCAGAAAGGATGCCTAGGTCAGCACATAAACCACTCATGTTTGCTTCAACAACAACTTTGTAGTTGCCCATTGCACACTATTCTGACAGAAGGCAGTGACAGATTACATCATCTGTTCCCTGGGTGTAGTGCTTTCCTCTTATTTAGTTTCTAAGCACTAACATAACACAACAGAAATGCACTTCTGAGGTCAAAGAAGACTTTTATTGTTATTTTATTCTTCCCCAACCACAATGTTTATGAATGAATGACGAATTAGTAGCTTTCAAGTCCGCGTTAATCAAACAAAATATATCAGTTTGCAATATACACAGCAGGTTATATTTATAAGATATTGAATGCAAAGCAAAACAAATACTTCACCGTGTGGGAACTATTCACAGCTTCATCTTTCTAAGGTCTGCAAGCTGAGGACCCCTGTCAGCCGCGAGAAAGAGAGATTCATCTACCCACACGGGATTGCTGGCAGCCTGCGCCAAGCTCCAGCACGAGGTCCGGCAGATTCGAATCTAACTCTCTGCAGCCTGTTACATTCGTTACAAAGGTGTGCCCCCTCCCCTCAGACCTGGGAAACTGAGCAAGCCTTTTGGAGACTGGCCAGGTCTCCAAGACTACTCCTGTTCCCAAGCTCAAGGGAAGAGAAACGACGCCCATGTACTCTCTCTTATCAGGTCTAGTCTACTGTGAGAGCAAAACATCTTGGTTCTCTGGTGCAAAAACACAGCTTGGAAAAATACAGCTTAGATTCTCAACTGCCATGTCTAACTCCACGTTAAAGGCAATGGGCAGCTAACCTAAATATCAAATGCAATGTCATGTTAAAGGCAATAGGCAGCTAACCTAAATATCAAATGCAATGTCTAGTGTCATGTCAAAGCCAATAGGCATCTAAGCTGAATACAAAATGCAATATCTTATATCATGTCAAAGCCCATAGGCAGCTGAGCTGAATATAAAATGCAATGTATAATATCATGTCAAAGCCAATAGGCAGCGGAGCTGAATACAAAATGCAATGTATAATATCATGTCAAAGCCAATAGGCAGCGGAGCTGAATATCATGTCAAAGCCAATAGGCAGTTAAGCTGAATACAAAATGCAATATATAATATCATGTCAAAGCCCATAGGCAGAATATCTAATAGCATGTCAAAGTCAATAGGCAGCTAAATTGAATACATCATGTCAAAGTCAATAGGCATGCAATGTCAAAGCCAATAGGCGGCTAGACTGGATACAGCATGTCAAAGCCAATAGGCAGAATACAGAATGTAATGGCTAATGCAATGTCAAAGCCCATAGACGGCTAAACTGAATAAAACATACCATGTGCTACTGGTGAACATTGAGCAACTAATATGCGCAGTGGTGAAACACAAAGTCATTGGTCAAAACAAACTTTATCAAATGGCAGGACACTGGGTCATAAACAAATAGCAAGCTACACTAGAGATACATGCCCTAATCAAGCTGTAAGTAGCAATTACTAAGAATGTATTACTACGTCAGTCAGACCATGCCAAATGATGAGACATGTCCTACACGTACCAGAAGCCAGTCCTCTGTACATCATAGGACAAGCCTGACATCAAGTACCCCAAAGGAAATTGAAAACCCCAGGCCATTTCATCACAAATGTGGATGTGCAAGTCTCCAGGGGACTGAAGATTGCTGTGCTGAAGAGCTATCATGAGAAGGCTAAATCCTTACCCAACATCCCTTAACCCCAATGCTGAGGCTACATTGACTCTTGCCACTGTCAGGGGCCTGATGCATGTGCACAGCGGACTGAGCAGAGTGGAACACTGTAAACCTGCGCCAAAAACATGCAACCATGGGTCTGTATAGGCATAAAAAGTCACACAGTACTAATAATCACTAGGTTGCCATCATTGTATGAGTGCAACACTGCTACACAGTTGTATGCCATTATATGTAACAGTCATAGCAAACATGTTCGGTCGATTGTAAGTACCTAGTTTGTGGCATGCACATAGATGTCTGACATTTCTACGTACATGCATGACTTAAATGGCACAGGCCTTGTATTGTGTGTTGGATTCTGCACAAAAGTCAACTTTCCACTAATGAAAATGCATTTGTATCACATGATCATTGACAGACTTAAATGACCATCAGACATATTTCAACATATGGAAACATAGGTGGGACTCATATGACTACACTGCCATTTAGCAAAGTCAAACATGTGTCCATGCAGGAACATAGATGTGAGGTTTCATATCTGATGAACACACTGCTGTGGTAAAGTTTATACATACAACACTACACATGTCTTTTCACACACACATCACATACCAACCTCCTTTGACACGTGTGAGTACACCATCTCCTGCATCATAGATGCATGGGGAACTGTATGTCACATGTGTAGCAGAGCATCATGAAGCCTTAACCTGACAACACACCTCAGTGTGGGCACACATGCACTCACTTTGCCATCAATCATAAGTCCACAGGCGTTGCCAGTCTTCATGGGAAGGAATACCACGCATGACTTTTGATGCAAACGGCAATACCTTATACTTTGCTAAGCAAAAAAATTATGCCTGGCTCCTGCGCGTCAATCGCAAGTCTTGAGGCCTTGTCGGCCTGAATGGGAAAAAATTTACTCATGACCGTCATGTGAAAAAACAAAATGACGCATATCAGAAAACGTGATGCACAGGAAGTTGTCGTGTGGGCTCTCATTATCCTAAATGAGACTACTGGATTTCTAGGCAGCAGGATCGATAACGGTGTGGGGGACTGAGTCTGACCCACGTGTAAGGAACTCTGTCACCCTAAATCCGGTTGTTGCTCCGGCTAACTAGCAGTGCCTCATTTCTCCCACGGGGAAGAAATGATTGGGCAGCCGAGCGCATGACATCTTTGGAACTTCTCAGGGAAGTCGTGGTCACTCAGATCCAAACCAACTCTCTCATTCACTATATGGTCTCATATACAAATGACAAAGACAGTATAAGTTTTATATAATGTTTTAATAAAACAACTGTATTTTAGATATTAAGGCGTGAGCCGCAATAACCAGAACAATACAACATAGTAGGATTGATATAGTAACCAGGAGAGTAAAACATAGAAATAAAGCTATCATAATTCCTAACCGTTTCTACTCTCCCTCTGCTTGTTCTATTTAGAGCACAGCATGTTAAGCTTTCAGCTTGCCTTTCTGTATCACTAGGGAGACGGACACACTCATACCTGAGCAAAGGCCTGTGATCTGGTTCAGCATCTGCAACGAGGCAGTCAGCGTCTAGTTGTGGTTCCCTGGTCGGAATCTCCCTCTTCTATGTATTGGGACAAGGAAGTGATTTTATAACTAACATGTCATCGTGATCACAAAATGTTCCTACGCAGGAATGGCAAGTCTAGACTCCTACCACGTCTATCGGCAATGTACCAGACTGTATCCTTGACTAAAGCACAGAGTGAATATGTTATGAAGAACTCCAGTGCTGAAGTAGGCAAAACAGTGTGATATGAATAAAAAACAACACCGTAGAACTGGCTATTCTGTAAAATAACAGTACGAAGCCTAATAGAAAGCATTTAGAGCAAAGTGCACAGAGGGTCTAAGCTGTTAGCAAATGAATAAAATATATTTAGGGCAAAGTGCACAGAGGCCTAAGGCCTGAAGCTAATGCGCAAAATATACGTAAAACTGACCACACTACAAAGTGATGAAAAAGGACTTCCTGGCTGAATACATGGTACAGTGCATTCACTTTCACTTTCACATCACAGTCTTTCTGTCTGTGATTATGAGGGTTTGTGGAGCTGGTGCTGGTGAAGGACTGGTGTTGTTGAAGAGTTTTGTGTTATGTCCTATTGCTGTGCTTTTTATCTTCTTCCTCAGTTTTTTGTAGTGTTTTTTTTCCTGTACTTGTCATTGTATTGTTGGGTGTTTGTCTAGGGGTAGCATAGTTTGTTGGGGTATTTGGGGTTAGGTGGGGTAGTTAATCAAGGTTTTCTTTTGGGCTCTCACATTTGCAGTTGCTCATACTGCATAATATCTGGGAAAGGGAGGGCAACAAAGATGGTAGCAGATAAACTGGGAGGGTTAATTTGGTTGATGCAGCATTACCTTTCCATTATCCTAGTTTTGGAATGCATGTAATGCGCGTCTACCCCACAGGGGCACGGAAGCTGTGGTGGGGCAAGATGCTCCACCACCTACTTAGAATACTAAGAGTAGTGTCCACCGACCACCAGTTGAAACACCATTGGGCTGACCTCATAGCACAGAGGCAAGATCTACTGGATCACCTGGGGATTCATATCGGTGGACCAGTGGGGAAGTACCCCGTTTGCATTGCAAAATCCTTATTTGCATGTGCATGACAGGCAGACATAAGTTTGAGTGCACAATGTTTTGTCAAGGGTCAGGACAGATTGTTGTGCACCATATTTAAGAGCCTTAGTGCCACCTTAGTGATGCCACTGTGAAATTCATAAATGGTGCTAAGGCAGAGCTGAAGTGCCATTTTCCCCACGCCATGTTACCAAAGTGGTGCAATGCATGCATAGAGCCACTTTGTTAAACTTTGCTCAACATGATGGCTGCGCCAGGCATCATGTTTGGGAGGGGGGCCTACCCATGTAAAGGAGGCAAAAATAAATGAGTCAGGGAATGATTTTATAAATCCTAGCACCATTTTTCCCACACTTTGAATGCCTACTCAGAGCAGGCTTTAAAAGGGAATATACCTTTATATATGATGGGCTCCTATGTACTCTGCAGGAGTAGTGCAAAACTTTTGGTGCCACTCCTGCTGAGTACATCGTTTGCAGCTATATGAAATGACATGATTGCCCCTAACCTGTGCCATGGTGTGCGGTATATTTCATATGGTGCACACATGATGGGGGGAAAAGGGGTGCTACGGGGCGCGAGGACAGTTGCGAGGAACTAGGTGCAACACTTCTTTCCTTAAATCTGCCCCTTTGTGTCTTTGCCCAATGCATTTACAGGAGCTCAATTAGGCACCGGTTCCAGACTACTTGCACAGTCCTTTTTGTGTACATTGTGTATCACATACACCCCATAATGTTTTTATTGTCTGACACATATGTGCTGAATTTGTACCACAGGCATGCCCCATTTTACAGACAGTATGGGCAGGCCTGCATCTGTGCCAGCACTAGCACATTACTCAGAAGACTTCACCAATGGAGGCATACTTGGACCAAAGTGCAAGTGTGTCTGTGTGGAGGGGAGTGTATATGTGCAGGTTGGAACGCCTTTCTGGACATAAATGGTCTAATATAGTGACAATGCTGCCCACACAGTATTGGTAAGTCATCCGTAATGTTATTCAGTTAATGTGCAGGAAGGGACAACTACTTGAATGTAAGGAAACTGCAGTGGCATTTTTGCTTTAGTATGTGTGCATTGAAATGGCACACACATATTAGTGACATGCAACAAGGATGTATCAATGCATTCCTCAACACTTTTCTATGCTCACACCACCTCTGTGCACTTGTTAGTATTTTTGCACTGATAATGAGTAAGATGTCTTCAACATCTGTGGAAGGGTCAAAAGCAATGGGTGTTACAATGGAATAGTCACTGCAACAACCATTGCATGCCCCTCTGATGCAGTACACTTTGTCATGCTGCCCCGTATGGACATGGAGGTGTAGTGCAGCAAAACAGCTGCATGACAAATCCATGTACATATGGTGTAGTGAAATACACCACAGGAGCATCAGAGAAAGTAATGCTTGGTGGTTCCAGGGTCTCCATTATCTGGCCCTTTATCTCACAGACAGATTATTAATGTTTTTCAGACTTACCACTAAGTTGACTTGCTTACTCAGCTCAACAAGTTGAATGTGAAACTGTTGTCCATGCACAGAAATGTCCAAAAATCACTAAGTTATGTTTTCCTGTCATGTATTGCAGGTAGGCCTCCACTGTACACCACTGGAGAAGTGTCCCGATTTGAAGACCCCAGTGCAGCCAGTGTCACCTTGTGTGTCACATGTGTCATTCAAGGCTTTTGTGTGGGAGGGTCTGATGTGTGCAATGCAATGATGAAATGTATTGTGTGACCAATACCATGAAATCATCTGAGTTAGGATATGGACATCATGTCTGAAGCTATGTTGTGGATGGAGTATGAGTTGATCGTTGCACAAGTGCCAATGTGTGCTGTTAAGGAATAGTGGGTGTTAGGAAAAGTAAAGCATACCCACATATACATTGATGACATGTGTCTGAGCTGCTGTTTATCTGATTAGCATTCCTGTTGCCAACAATATATGCCACAGCAATTTTGACAGCACTGTGTGCCAGATGTAGCTTTCAGTCACTAAGCGAATATACATATTTTGGGGTCTCTAGGGGGCTTATGTAGCGGACACATGTGCCACCGGTGCCTCACTACTCTTCAGATATTAAGTGAGGCAGCGGTCATGCAAGGAGACTTATTGTGCTGGCCAACAGTTGGTTGAGTACATAATGAGAATACAACTCCACTCTAGATGGTTGTGGGACACGTCTGTGGATTGTAGCATGATAGATGTGTGCAGAATTACCAACATGGTCTATCCATTATGATTTTCGTGAGTGATCTTGGTCACATCACTTGTACAGAGAATGTGAATGCTGAGTGTGTACCTGGTACATAGGAGATGTCTGACATGCATGTGCTCGTGTTGTTCAATGCACCTGGTGCAGTGCCAATCTTACTGTGCCCTGTAGGGCACTCATACAGCAAATACGTGTGTGTTGCATTACACAATTTACACAACATAGCACAGGATAGGGGGCAATAGGTACCATATTTGTGGACAGCCTAAATGTACTATTTGGGCACAAAGCTTGAACTGTACATGTGGGCCCATTGTGAGCAATGGTGTGTCCCCTTGTAATGCATACTCGGAGCAGGTGTTAACCCAAAGACACATAAATAATGCTTTGACAAACCTTAGAACTGGCAGTGGGAAGTTTCCTGTCACCCTATCATATGACCCCCCACCTTGCATCCATGATGCCTGGCCAAGGCTTGATGTAGCATCAGGGGTGTGTAAGTGGTGGGTTGCATACATTGTGCTGCGTATTGACAATGGCACAGCACAGGGGTTCTGGATTTGTAGAACCACTAGTACGATGACACAAATATTGAGCAAGGACGCAGTAGCCACTTTCCTCTGGGCCCTGATGGTCAACAAAGGATAGCTGTTACCCCAGTGTCATGTACATGATACCGTATATTGCTAGTAGGATGTTAGTATAGAATTGGAGTTTGTCAGTATTGTAGAATGTGTGGTGGACAGCATTTGTCATCTGAGGATGTTGTGTATATTGAATGTCTGTTCTACCTCCACCTCATACTGTATATAATGCCATGTTCTCCTCATGTTTCAGCTGGCAAAATGATCACAGCCAAGAAACATGCTTTCAAGAAGAGGGCTGACAGGTAGAGGAACTTAATGGCGGTATAGGCCGGGTACCAAAGAAATATAGGAGGGAAAAATCCACTATGGCTTGGTGTGCATTTTCTAATGGTGGACCTCTGCTACAGCCCACAACTGTGCAGACCACATTGGGGAAGAAATCTGGGGTCAGGGGGCCTCTGTTGGTCCTACGCGCTTACATCTTCTGCACCAATCCACTGCGAGGCACCCCAACAGCCACCTGCTCCAGCCACAACCTCAACCTTTGAGACTGACATCAGATGGGACATGGCAGTCATGATGGCAAGATTGGATAAGCTGGAAAGAGACAATACCAGGAATTACAAATTACATAAGTACTGCAAGAAGAAACTGAAGAAGTTGTAAATGATTTGTGCCAGTTGGTCCACCCTGTGTGATTTGCGTTCCACAGGTTGCAAACTTAGAGCCTGATATTTTCTGAAGTGGCATAGCTCAGTGCAGCAACAATATATGTTGCACAACACTCTGTCAGTTTTGAAATGCAGTGATGCACCATGTTTAATGGAATACAGCACAACTCTGCGATTCCCCCTGCACCTGTGCAGGTTTGTTTTTCCTGTATCAACGCAGGCATCATTGCACCACAATGAAGGGGAGCCTACGTTAAGGGGATAGATTTTTATATGCAGGGAGGTGTCCCTTCCGGCACATGTATAAGTAATTATGGCAAGGTTGCATTTCAATGTGTGCTGCAGGATGCAGGACACACGAGAAGGGCAATGACAAAAGGAGGAAGGAAAGAATTTTGCCTCATTGCCCCATCCTGATACCACCTCTGGGGTGGTATTGACTTCAGTCCCAGTCTGTGATGAACATTTCGTGTTCTATCTGGGGCAATGACAATAGGCAATGGGTGTTATTGTGGCACAGCCACAACCACACTATTTGCACACACCTTCCAGGCAATGTGCTGCATATTTACATGGTGGTATGAAGCCATAGTGAGTGGCTTATGTCCACCTTGTGTATATGTTGGAGTGCATTGCACAACCAGAGCATCATTACAAGTGTGGCTTGGTTGGTGATAGGGCATTTTGATTCAGGGCCTATGTGTCCTGTGACATCCCTTTAGCATGCCATGAGTGTGTCTTTTGTGCCTCCCCCTTCTGCCATGTGTGAGATTCCAGATAGTTTCCCCCGGCAACTTACCCTGCATTTGTGGGAGTTCCTGGTAGTCTGCGCTGTCATATCCTTTGATTCCAGTGACCACCACCTCCGGGGTAGTGCGGGACTTCCACCTTCAGTCTGCAGTGCTGTCTTTTGGATCCTTGTCAGTTTCTCCTTAGTTCTGCACCTGCAATTGTGCCAGCGCTTCTTGCAATCAGTGACAGTCCTCCTCACCTCTTCCACGCTTTTGAATTTGTATACTATTCCCTGCCATATGATCTCTCTCCTAACTATTGGCAATTTGGAGGTGACGAAGAGCTGGTGTTGGTGCTCTGTCACTTCTCTGATTCAGCTGTCATGCTCCTTCTCACTAGAGCAACACTTCTGCTTCCTCATCTCCTTCTCCGTCTCCTGGGTCTTTGCTTGACACTCCTGGCTGGTACTTGGCTGATTGGGATCTTCCTAGGGTACTTCCTAGCCTGTATTTTCCATTTTGTCTTCAAAAATGTTTTTTACTTGCTTGCACTTTTTAAAAAAAGTGTTAATTCTACTAAATATGGCGCCATCCCGTTTTAAGTAAAAAAATGTGCAGCAAAATAATCTAGCACCACTTTTGCAGCATTAGCGTCATTTTTTCTCATGGCATTTCACAATGGTTAGCGCCATTTATTTTGGAGATAAATATTCCTTAGCGCCATTGTGCGTCATTTTTCAAATATGGCGCACTGATGGCGCTGAGAAATGACGTTAGCTCGCATTAAAATTTTGGAAGCACAACTGTACTAGCTTTAATCTTTAAAAAATCATATCTCAACTTCTACTGATTGGAGTTTTATCATTTTGGTCTTCTTTCACTCAGATACATATTCCTTATTTTTCTAAACTGGTGTTTAGTGTAAGTATTATCTTTCTCTGTTTTACTGTAATTAAGGGGCATATTTATACTCCGTTTGCGCTGAATTAGCGTCGTTTTTTTCGACGCAAATTCGGCGCAAAATTAACGCCATATTTATACTTTGGCGTTAGACGCGTCTAGCGCCAAAGTAGGAGTAAAGAGCGTCATTTTTTTCCGTGAACGCCTTCCTTGCGTTAATGAGATGCAAGGTAGGCGTTCCCGTCCAAAAAAATGACTGTGACGCAAAATGAGCCCACAGCTGCCCTCCCATGCCCCCAGGGACCCCCCCTGCCACCCTTGCCCACCCCAGGAGGACACCCAAGGATGGAGGGACCCACCCCAGGGACATTCAGGTAAGTTCAGGTAAGTATAAATATTTTTATTTTTATATTTTTTTTGTGGCATAGGGGGGCCTGATTTGTGCCCCCCTACATGCCACAATGCCCAATGACCATGCCCAGGGGACATAAGTCCCCTGGGCATGGCCATTGGGCAAGGGGGCATGACTCCTGTCTTTACTAAGATAGGAGTCATGTAAATGGCGTCTGGGCGTCGTTAAAAATGGCGCAAATCGGGTGGATGCGATTTTTTTGCGTCAACCTGACTTGCACCATTTTTAAGACGCCCTAACGCCATTTTTCCCTACGCCGGCGCTGCCTGGTGTACGTGTTTTTTTTCCACGCACACCAGGCAGCGCCGGTCTGCTTGCACCGGCTAACGCCATTCAATAAATACGGCGCCTGCATGGCGATTCAGAATGGCGTTAGCCGGCGCAAAAATTTTTGACGCTAAACTGCGTTAGCGCAGTTTAGCGTCAAAAAGTATAAATACGGGCCTAAGTGTGCACAAATACATTACACATTGCCTGTTAAGTTAAGCTTGGTTGTTCTGGGTCAATGGACAAGCGGGTGAACACAGGATAATTTAGGGTCTATATCTAACTTACCCTGACTAGGATTGTGGTTCCTACTCAGATGGGGTCCATACCTCTGCCAACTAGAGACCCAGGGGCATATTTATACTCCGTTTGCGCCGAATTTGCGTCGTTTTTTTCAACGCAAATTCGGCGCAAAACTAACGCCATATTTATACTTTGGCGTTAGACGCGTCTAGCGCCAAACTATGAGTAAAGAGCGTCATTTTTTTGCGTGAACGCCTTCCTTGCGTTAATGAGATGCAAGGTAGGCGTTCCCGTCTAAAAAAATGACTGCGACGCAAATGCGTCGTATTTATACTCCCGGGCAAAAATGACGCCCGGGAGTGGGCGGGGCAAAAAAAACCCGCATTTGCGCCGGATTTTAGCACCTGGGTCAGGGCAGGCGTTAAGGGACCTGTGGGCTCAAAATGAGCCCAGAGTTGCCCTCCCATGCCCCCAGGGACCCCCCTGCCACCCTTGCCCACCCCAGGAGGACACCCAAGGCTGGAGGGACCCACCCCAGGGACATTCAGGTAAGTTCAGGTAAGTATAATTTTTTTTTTTTAATATTTTTTTTGGCATAGGGGGGCCTGATTTGTGCCCCCCTACATGCCACAATGCCCAATGACCATGCCCAGGGGACATAAGTCCCCTGGGCATGGCCATTGGGCAAGGGGGCATGACTCCTGTCTTTACTAAGACAGGAGTCATGTAAATGGCGTCTGGGCGTCGTTAAAAATGGCGCAAATCGGGTGGAGGCGATTTTTTGCGTCAACCTGACTTGCACCATTTTTAAGACGCCCTAGCGCCATTTTTCCCAACGCCGGCGCTGCCTGGTGTACGTGTTTTTTCTCCACGCACACCAGGCAGCGCCGGTCTGCTTGCGCCGGCTAACGCCATTCAATAAATACGGCGCCCGCATGGTGCTTCAGAATGGCGTTAGCCGGCGCAAACATTTTTGACGCTAAACTGCGTTAGTGCAGTTTAGCGTCAAAAAGTATAAATACGGGCCCCAATTTCTAACAATGTAGGTGACAGACTTGTTCACTTTTCAAAACCTAGCACCTGAGTTCTCTTCCCTGTAGCTGTGGAGCAATAGGATTTATGTCACCTTTTGCAATGAGCTATGACATGCTCAGGGTTAGAAACTAAAAGACTGCAACTGTTCAGACAGTGGTGTAAGTTCAAAGAAGAATGAGACTTTACTTCAATAGCTAAAAAAGGCAGTTACAGCTAGTATACACATACAATCGTAGAAGATGTTAACACTTTCTAACCCTAGGACCTCAACACACCCTTATTTGTAGTGGTTACATGCTGGGTGCTAGACTTCATTTACCATTTGACCCTGTGGACAAAGAAATCCCATTGGCAAGTATCTCAGAACTCTACAGAGTTAATTTTTTGGTCCATTGTATGTTTAATGCTCATGATCAATGAGGACCCCAAACAAGGGGCTAGTGGTACATAGTTTAGGGACCAACTGATGTCAATTTATTTTTAAGTGTTTGATGGAGCATGAAATGTAGGTCCAATATCTCAAAACAAGCTAGTTACTGTGTGTGAAGTTGGCTCTGACCATCTAATCCATTCAGAATTTATGCTTTTTGAACACATGGTAAAATGGACTGTGCATGCTTACTGCCAATGTCCATGTTTTAGAATAAGGTTCCAGCAAGGTTAAGAGACACTTGGCTGGTTACTCAGGAAAACCTGTGCACACATGTGTGCACAAATGTAACAGCTGTGTGAGGGAGACTCCGGTCATGTGCAGCCTAAAAACTGCACACAGGTAGCCTGGCATGGAAGGGACTATGCAGGGTTGGCTAGTGACCTGAAACATGCCTTATAATGTAGATGTACCTATGTAGGGAAAGTTAGTGTGCTTTACTGTCTTGACTGTAATGACACTCCAATATACTCCAATGGTGAAGGCTGCCATAGGGTGCTGCTCCAGTTCCCGGGGGTCTCAAGAGTCTCACTAATGTACACCGTAATCTGTGTGAAAATAGCAATTCTTCGAATTCCAAAAGCATATCTGTACTGCTTAAGGGGGATCCAGGAATATCATACTACTCCGATTCTGCTAATGATCAGAGCGCAGGCCTTTTGTGACCCAGCTGGACGGGGTTTATTACTTTTCTCTCCAGCTGCAGCAACAAAGGCCTCATCTATCAAAGGAGGCAATTAACAGTGATTAAGTTTACTCTGAAGGACAAAGGGATTGGGTGAATTGCTCTGCATCAATCGTCCAGCTGTCATCCTGTGCCTTCCTGTGCCAGGAAGAGGGCCAGTCCCAGGCCACTAAACAAAGGAGGAAGTCCAGACCTCTGGAGCCAAACCAGGGGGGCTCCTTTGAAGATTTGCCGGGTGTAAGGCCCTGGCAGTGATGACAGTGAGGTTGAGACATGTGGCAAGTGACTCCTGAGTGATGCCATTTTGAGCTATTACAGAACAGGAGAGGTGATGTAGCGCATCAGGATAAGCCAACACGGTAGCCCTGCTGGAAATTCCTACTCTTACCTAAAAGGTTCTGTGCAGGGGAGGGAACTCTCTCTCGGCTGTGCTTTTCTGCAAAGCACTGGACTTGGAACAATCTTCAATGGACAATTGGAAGGAGAAACCCCTGGACTGCCATCTGGCCCTGGGACTCAGCCTCTGGTTGACTCCAGGACCAGTCTGGCACTTCTCAGGATCAGGGAAGCTGGTCCCCATACACCCCCCTGAGGACCAGTTGGGGGAAAGACTAGTATTTTGCGCAGGGATTGAGTGAAGCCCAGAGAGACAGCAAAGTGAACATCAGGAGCAGGGAGCCAGTGAAACTGGATTCCTACAAAGTTTGGCATCTTTGAGGGCAGGAGGGCTGCTGAAAGTGCTCCAAGTGGCAAGGCTCACCACCAGCAAAAGTAGACCAAGGTTTTTAAAATTGGCCCAATGGGGCCCGAGTTGTGGCAGATTGAAGTGCTGTAACCTCAGACCCCCAGCACTAGTCTGGAGCCTGTAAAGCTTCTCTGCTGGTGGATTTCAGCCCCCTGGGGTGAGCCAGGGGTTGCAACAAGAAGGATGGTGAATTTTATGACTGGGAGGGAGCGAGAGTGGAGCCTCTTGGCTAGCGTCCATAGCGGCCTGGCGATCCCATCCCCCAGGCTGGGTTTATGTCAAGGGGGAGGGACCTCATCCCTTTACCCCTGACATCAGCAGCAGTTGGGGGAGTGCTGTTGCACTTCCCTGGGAAGTGGCAAGGTGCTGTGGAGCCCAGGACCACATCCCTGTGCGTCAGGAAGATGGAGTGTGGGGAAAGCCACCATGCAGCCCCTGCTGGTACAGGGAGAGGGTCCAGGACCTCATCTCAGGACCCCAAAGATTGTGGAGTAGGAGGTGAGTGCCACCACACTTCCCCCCGTCGCATGGGGAATCACCATGCCCACAAGAGAGGGCAGGGAATGATTGTGCACCAGCTCCCGCTGCCACATAGAGGAGTATGAGGCACACAGGAGTGGGCCAGAGGTGGGCTGCCCGAGTGCCCTCCAATGAGAACATCTGCTCGCTTGGTGCCCAGGGGGAATAAGGCATCCAGAGATGGAGAAGCATGGACTGAGGCAGCATTTAAAAAACAAACACAAAAAAAACCTGAGCGAATGAAAAAGAAAGACTTGGCAATCCCTTGAGCAGCAGGAGAGTCGCTGCTATAAAATGCAGCAAAAGCACACGAGGCCGGGCCCTATTTTTTCATGAAAGTCACTTGTTCTGGCTTTGGGGTCGACCCAGGAGAGGATCATCCCCAAATGGTTGCTAAAGTGCAGGGGAGCTGCAGGAGCAGAACAGTCTCTCCCCAAAAGGAGTACCTGAATCCTTACGTTTCATTTAATTGTACCTCAAAAGGAAATCACCTCAAGGGCTTTGAATAGTTTTTGCAAGCACTCCCTAGGCTGGAGCTTTTTGCTCTTCAGCTGGGAGTAATGTGCCCTCTAGGGGCAAGGAATATGGCTGCAGTTCTTGCGGCCTAAAGAGGTTTATTGTAAAATGTCATGTTGGATGAACACCCTCTAGGGGTGAAGGTGGACAATTGCACCTTTGTGTAATTCTAGAGATGCACATAATAGTATAGTGATGTAATTATAAAGGTGATGTCCTTGCTGGGCTGTGGCTAAATTCTATAATTAATGCTAAAAGTAACCTTGATTGCACAAGTCATTACGGCATGCCTATACATTTTACTTGCTCCTGTTTTAGAGAAATAATATGCTCACTTCTTAAAACATGGTAATATTGTCTTATCTACAGTTGGCATATTTAACTTACTTATATTATCCTGTTTCTAAAACCCAGCAAGCACTTCATTGAGGTGTTTGTCCCTTCTCATCTATGATAACAAAATATTGGTTAAGGTTGTTGTGACACGCCTTGCCCAGTTGATGGAGCAAATCATCTCCCCCATCTAAATGGATGTTGTGACACACCATTCTACTGCCATCAACCTATTCACCATATTTGCAGTCCTGAATCATATTTCCCCAACTCTCCCAACTGTAGTTGCCTCCTGGATGCCAAGAAGGCATTACATTTGTTGGAATGGCCATTCCTGAGAGCCCCCTTTCTCACCTGCTTTTAATTATTGCAATGGACCCATCGATCTGGCATTTATAAGAAAGCCACCTACACAGAAGACTCCAATTCTGTAAGCACAAAGTGATCAAGAATGTCTTGTTTGAGAACACAGTGCTGGGCTAAGCAAAACAGTTAGATAGAAGAAATTCAAACAAGACTGTAAAACTGGTTATTGTAAAAATAACAATGCAAAGCTGAATAAAATATATCTAGATCAAAGTGCACTGCGGCCTAGTGTATTAAACTAACGTGCATGGAGCTATAACTAAAATGGCTACACAACAATAGGAGACACTAACCTTTCCATATGTTAGGGGTGGTTTCAGGGTCCAAGATTCTTAATTATACTATTTAGCAGCACAATGTCACTTCTCATATTATTGGTATCAAGACACCAGGCTCCCCTACCTGAAACCAGAACAAGACCAGGTAGAAAAGCTCCCCTTGTCCTTGATCCTTCCTCTAGGACTCCCGCGCTGCCTTAAAACATACACTCTCTCTCTACTGGGCTTGGTCTAAACTTTGGAGATACCATGGAGGCCAGTTACTATACTCTCCAAGCATACATCCCATCAACTAACAATGGACACCACTGACCCAGGAGCTGCTCATATAACGTGCACTGGCTTCTCATCAGCTGCGTATAGTAGGAGATCTTTTTATAAATGGCAAAGTGGACATGCACACCACGTTCAGAGCCACAGGAGGCACCATAAACATGGACAGCTTTCTTCTTCTCCTCCTACACCTATCCTACATGAAAAGTTGCTCACATATCCCCAAAAAACAGCAGAATTTCCCCCTAAGATTAATAATATCATCTGCTAATTGGAACAGATTAGTCTCCTGCCTATATCAATCTTGCCTGGAACTAAAGCCAACAGGCACACTTAAGTCCCGAGCCGTGTGGGAATGTGACTTGAGGCATTCAATATCGGACACAGCCTGGCAGTATTGCTGCATACAAACTAAACTGGTCTCCACCAACAACCGGCACAAACTACTCCATTACAAATACTTGCACCAGGCGAACACTAGACCAAAGGCGCTGGCAAGGTTGGACCTCTCATGCTCACATCGTTACTCCAAATGTGAGGATAACAATGCTGATTTTGCACATCTGACTGGGAAATGAGCAATTAACCATGCATTCTAGAATCTATCTTTGCCTTGGTGTCAACGATGATAGGTTACAACGTTGCTCCAGATCTGCTTATGATTCTCCTGGGATGTGTTAAGCCACTGAGGCCAGGACTGAGTCATTTCACAGCCATGGCATTGCTGCTAGCTAAGCAACAAATTGCCCTTTTTGGTGCAACAACAAAGTCCCTACCTCTGACTGGCTGAAAAATATAATATAGTGTGATAATACCAGAAAACCATATGCCTCACTGCAACCACCAACCCCAAGACCGAAAGATATTTGGCAGCCTCTTCCAACCTACCTTTTAATGTTAGACTCAGATGCCACTAATGAAACTACTACCTAATGCAACTGGTCAATACTGATTGCCAACCCCACGTCGTACTACTTGCTGAACTGCTTATCGATTTATTGCCCCTTCAGCATTATGACCCATACACCTTCACTTCTATGTTGCTCCCTGCTTAGCACGTCCAATGCATCCCATTTCAATTTTTCACATTTTGTATTATCTGTGCTACCAAATGTAATGTGAGCGAGGATGTACTCATTTGATCTGTGCAGCACTGTTTATGCAATTGAAAATACATAAATACATTTAAAAAACAAATAACTAGTGGGTCTGCTGCACTGATTGTGCCACCCACTTAACTAGCTCTTCAAACCTGTTTCAGGAATGCAATTTCAAAATGCCATCTCGATCTGGGAAGATAAATCTTGTGCCAGGCCCAAAGCTTTCTGTTTAATACATATAATTCAACCCTAGGGTATGCCCTGGACAGACCAGAGGTCATAATGTCCCATCATTTTCTTTTTCGGTAAATTATTTATGTAAAGTATTAGTGTAATATATGGAGGCATTATTTAATTTCTAAAGGCTATTGTTGAATAATTATTCTTTTTCCGCTGTTAATAATACTTTTAGATAGATGGCATTTTCTTACCTTAGCCATTTGATGCCTGCAGCCTGTCTCTGGTCACATGACCTGGTGTAATTGGCAGTTGGCCTTTATGTAATCCTTCTAGAAAGCCACACACAATGGGAGCTTAGGTGTGACAGGATGGGCCATCACTGTCAGGATGGGAGGGAGAGGCTGAACACAGTCTCACTTACACCTAAATAGGCTGTGCCCTGTCTACAAAGAAAGGGTCTAACAGCCCTGCATTGTGTAACCAGTCAGTTTAGAACCAGGATAGGGCAGGCAGTAAATTCATTGCATTTCAAAACTAATGTTTAGAAGTTTCTCCCACCTTCCAGAAACAGGGCACTAGGGTATAAAAGGAGGACCTCAGACAACACCACATCTGCACACATCTGGACCTGCAGACGATCTGCCATAAAGAAGGACTGCTGTACTTCTGAAGGATTGCCACTCCACTGGACTGTGAGCTCCAGGTCACCTGCTTTGCTATGCTGATTCATTGCCGTCTTGCCTGGGTGAGAAGCAATGGACCTGCATCTCTTGAACCGAGAATGAAGAGTGACTCCAAGAGCTAGTTGGCAAGCCTCCTGATCTGAAATCTCAGGGACATCCCAGGTTTCCAACAACCTTGCATCTGCACCTGGACCCTACCATCTGTGAGCCTGACCTCTCAATTTGTGTTACCCCAGTCCTGGAGCCTTGGACGTGGGCCCAAGGTGCTCTGCTACCCTGTGGATTCAGTGGTACTGATGCATCTCTTCTGCTACATGATGCCAACCAGAGCAGAACTGACATAACAACGCTGCTGCATGGATTGGAGCTGTTGCAAAGATTTTTATTGCTGTTGCAACCCGCAATGCTTCCCCTGCACAGGACCTCATATTTCTCATTGACTGCAGCCTTGAAAATGATGCCAGACTCAGCATTGCAGCCTTGCAGCCTTTCAGAACAGAATCATTACCCACACTGTGCATTTCATCCCCACATTGGACTCTGCATCACCAGCCCTATCAATGGGACTCTAGATTTTGACAAAATAGGACTTTGCAAGACAGCCGTGCTGCATCTCAGAACCGATGCATCAACTTGGAAGCAGGACGCATTTTCCATGCGGATCCATGCAACTCTCTGCAAACCAGAATTAAAGGTGCTTTTGATCAGCTGGTCGAGCTGGTTCCCTCTAGCGGGCCCTCACCACTCCATCACAGTCCGCCTGAACTTGTGACTTTGTCCCGGTCCAGCGTGAACAGATATCCACAGTTCATGCTTTACGCCTTTTGGTGCTATTAAAATTAAATATTTTTGCTTCTACTAATTGGATATTTGTCATTTTGGTCTTCTTTTATTTATTAAATTAAAATCTATTTTTCTAATCTAGTGTGGGAATCTTATTGTGTGTTGTTTGAAGTTTTGCACACATACTTTACATACTGCTTCTATGTCAAGCCTGACTGCTCTGTGCCAAGCTACCAGGGGGTTGAGCACAATTTAATTTGTGGTTTGCTTGTGCCTTACCCTGACAAGGATTGTGCTTGCTGCTTGACCAGCGTTCATACCCCAATCAACCAACAACCTCTTTTCTCATACACAGTCTTGTCAGAGTGACCTACAAAAAGTTATAAAATGAACCTGTGCCTAACCTAGTAGCTTGGCATGATGCTGTTAGGCTTACCTTAGAGGCAATGTTTAAAGTATTTATGCCACAAACAAACAATAATAAATTGAGAATAAAACACAAGAAAGAGCCCAACTCAATTTAGAAAATTAGAGTGACTTTTAATAAATAAAATGATACCAGAATGACAAAAATCCAATCAGTAGAATTGCATATATTCATTTTTTTAATTTAAAGTGAAAATAGTGCCTAAAAGCACAAAGTGCCACTCATGGTCATCTGGTCACCCTAGACTAGAGGAAAATATCAAGGTCGAGCCTACAGTGAAGGAATGCAGGTTGGATACAGGGACTAAGTTAGTCTTGCTGAAAAGATAACTTCTAAGTCCAGCATGAAAAATGTTCTCTTCCTGTTGGACAGGGCCACAAGGAGCAGGCTGAATGTTGCAGACAGTCTGTCTATGTTGCCCAAACAGCAGGACAGACATTGGGGATGGTATTTCCTGTTGTGTGAAGAGCTGGTTGATTGTCCTGGATGGTCCTACCGGTAGCTTTGCATTGGATCTTGTAGCAGTCTATGGGTACTATAGCACAGTGTACAGGTCTTGTGGTGCTGGTCACAGCGGTATTTTTCAATTTTATTTATATGTTATTTTGACAGATGAATAAAACTAATTGTTAAATATTTCATTAAACTTTTTTAATTATGGTGGTGTGTACCTTTGTTAAGGTGTGTTGGTTTTTGTTATGGTTCAATTCAAGCATAGTACTTTATAATGGAGATATTTGCTATTGTTTCTAAGTAATGTACTCCTTTATTGTTTATAAATAACTTTTCATTGTAGCATATCGTACATTCTACTGGTATGTTTGATAATTTTAGGTTTATTTGTTTTTCTGATTGCTTGCCTGTTAGCTTTTGGAAGCTTTGTTATTTTTGAAGGGGTCCTATGACTTTGTAAAGTGTTAGTAGGGTTCTCCCAAGTGAGGGTTGAGAGGCATTGTGCCATATGTATTTTGCATTGTTGGTTTTGGCTTCTTGTTCATTGTTCTGTTGTAAATATTCCACCATGGTATCTGAAATGTGTGTTGGCATCTGTGTTTTGAACAGTGTAATCTGCAAACCGAAGCGTCTTCAAAGTAGTATATTAGGGGACTTAGGACTTGGGACCTGATTGATATCCCTCAGCCATATTATGATTATATACTATGGAATTTGTAATACAGTGGATAGAATAACTTTCACATTTGTGACAGAGTAACATAGTCACCAAGATCTAAATAAGGCCATTAGTTTGTGTTCATTTTAGAAGTGACTTTCTATAACGTGATTGTAGTGGTTAGTTACCTCTGCTACAGGGACATAGGCTAGTGCAATCAGTGTTATCATTTCATAGGGAAATTGACTGCTTCTTGTGTATTCTACACTTAGTGCAGAATGTTGTGGCAGTCTCCAAAAGCTTTGGTTAAAATGGTAGTAGCGCCTCGTGGAACTGTATGAGCACATAATTTAAGTATTGTAGAGATCACTGGAACTAGTTCTTTTTTTAATTTTAATCTGATTTACTATTTCAAAGTAAGAGCTACTTTGGCACCTTTTAAATGTTGCATTCATTATCCATGTTTGACACTGGATTATTCTTAGTAAGGCAAACTTAATAATGTGTTTGTCATTACCAGGGTTGTCAAGTAGGAGGAAATGTGCTTCATTATGTATCATGACAAAGTGTTCAGAAAATTGCATGTCTTCATAACTTCAAGGGGTAGAAGGAGTAGAATTGGTGGCTTTCTTTAGTTGATTCTATTAGGCGTTTTAAAGTGGGTATAGCTGGTAGCTGGCCTGTGATGTGTTTAGGGACTTAAGGAGTATATCATTTTAGTAGTGGGCTTTTGGAAATTAGTGATGGCCCAATTTAAATCTTGTGGTACACACCTCACTTTGATTTCCATGTAATTTGGAGAATGGTTGTGCTGTCGCACATTAATAACTACATCATTTCTTGTAGTAGCCCTCCCATAATAAACATTAGAGTAATATTTTGTACATTTCCAACTGACATTTTTTGTGCTTGTATGCTCTTGGCTACAAGTGTAGCCCATGTGCAACAGTAACTTTGCCTTTCTGTGAAGTTATATATTGCTCTTTTCATTTCTATGCCTACAATATTTTAATAATAAAATTAAATATGTTGTAATAGTTTTACTTTACATCTAACATGTACATAAAACATTATGAGCATTATTCTGCATTTTATATTTACATATGTGTTCTTGATGGTAATTGCCGTTTTTTCTGTCTTAGTTTAAAATCATTCAGTATGGATCTGGGGCCATATTATATATTGTGTCCTGCGGGTGCAAAGGGTGTGTGAGCTCACTTTGTGTGCCCCTGGGGCACAGTGGTATTACTGAAGAGTGTCCTCTTCTGTAATAATGATAGATCTGGCACACATGTAGTGCCAGCTCTATCATGAGGGGGCATTCCCTCATTTACATGTTGGCATGGCCCTATACCATGAGGAAATCTATTTTCCTCTGCACCCGCTATATATATATGGGCACAAAGCAAAGAAGGCTTTTGTAGGTGGGTGAAGTCATTCACTGCACCCACTTGCAAAGCAATCTCTCTCTCCTAGCTGTATTAAGTTACCAGGTGTCTTATTTTCTGTTGGGTGCAACTAGTTGTTTCTTTTTTTGGTAGCTTGTGGGGTTGAGGGCTTTCAGTTTTATTATTTTTTTATGTTTAAGGTTTAGATGCAATTCTGAACTGCTTCACATTAACCTAGTTTTGATTTGCCTTTCTTCAGGTATTTGATTGTTGGATTTTGTTGGTGGCTCTATAGCTTTTGTGGTGCTGTAATTTATCTCTTATTTGTAGAGTTTGCTGTGTGAATACAGATAGATATTTTGTTAGTGATTTCTTTAAGTCCATTTTTTAAATTATTTATTAATAAGCATGTTTAAATAAATGTTTTCCTTACTTCTGAAGGAGCTCGTATGTTTTCGTCCAGTTTTCTTTTCTGGTTTTCTGTTGGTCATTTGACCGAGTTTCATTGTTTTCCAGCTTTCGTCTTCTTGGTGGTGCAAGCGTTACAATTTTATGCTCCTTTTATATTATATTTTTAATTATTTGTATGATTTTATTGGTTAGTTTGCATTACGTTGTTTCATTGCTTAACATCCACTTAGCTTGAATTGTTTTTCACTTATTGCATTTTCTAGTGGATGCTAACTGATGTTCATGTTTTAATGTTAAATAAATGTTTTTGGGGTATTTTGTGTGTATAATTTACGTTTATGATTTAATTTATTTTTGCTTAGTTTCTATATTACATTATGGGCCTCATTCCGACCCTGGCGGTCTGTGACCGCCAGGGCGGAGGGCAGCGGAAGCACCGCCAACAGGCTGGCGGTGCTTCCTGGGCTATTCTGACCGCAGCGGTAAAGCCGCGGTCAGAAAAGGGGAACCGCCGGTTTTCCCGCCAGTTTTCCCGCCAGTTTTTCCGCCGGTTTTCCCCTGGCCCAGTGAATCCTCCATGGGGATTCCGACCCCCTTCCCGCCAGCCTGTTTCTGGTGGTTTTCACCGCCAGAACCAGGATGGCAGGAACGGGTGTCGTGGGACCCCTGGGGGCCCCTGCACTGCCCATGCCACTGGCATGGGCAGTGCAGGGGCCCCCTAACAGGGCCCCATACAGATTTTCACTGTCTGCTTTGCAGACAGTAAAAATCGCGACGGGTGCCACTGCACCCGTTGCACCCCTGCAACTCCGCCGGCTCCATTCGGAGCCGGCTTCCTCGTTGCAGGGGCTTTCCCGCTGGGCCGGCGGGCGGCCTTTTGGCGGTCGCCCGCCGGCCCAGTGGGAAAGTTGGAATGGCCGCTGCGGTCTTGTGACCGCGGGGCGGTCATTCGGCGGTAACCGCATGGCGGGCGGCGACCGCCGGCCGCCGCGGTCAGAATGACCGCCTATGTGTTTTAAATATGTGTTGCTTCTTAAGTATTTTGGCCCATATTTATACTATTTTAGCGCCGCATTTGCATAATTTTTTGAAGCACAAGCGGCGCAAACTTGCAATATACAATTGTATTTTGTAGGTTTGCACCGTTTTTGCGTCAAAAAGCGGCGCAAATGCGGCGCTAAAAAAGTATAAATATGGGCCTTAATGTGTTGAAGTGTATATTCCTTTTTATATGTATTTAAAGTTTATTTTACTGTTATACCATCTATAATGTATAATGGTGTTAGATTATTTATTAATGTTTTAGAGGTTAATCTTATTTTACTTAAAATCTTGGTTTATAATACTTTGCTTATTTTTTATTATATTAACGTGATCAATATTGTGTGTTTTGATATTTTCTACATTTCTACATTGATATATTTATTTAAACAAAAAATATTGTTTCTGATATTTTATTACTGATATAAGTACAAATAGATATATTCAATGAGAATATTTTAGTTACTGATATTTGTGTTTTTTTTTAGTTAAGAATGACAAGCCAATATTTTTGTAAGCTACATTTAATTTCTGATATTTGTGGGAATCAATATTGTTTTCATCTATATTAGTCACTGATCCCAGCAGCGCTTAGGCAAGTCCAGTTGCTTGCCCAAGCAGGTCCAGGTGCAGCAAGTAAGCAGGGCATTTGCAGGGAGGCCTCTAAATCTTATTGTGTCCCTGTGGGTCATTCAGGACGTCAGCCAACTGACCCCTGGAGTCACTCTGGGTAGCCAGGGAAGAAGGAAACCAGGGCTAATCTTCATTCTCAGACAGCAATGCAATTCTTCAAGCTGCAGGGCATTCCTCTAGCAGCAGGTCAGTCCTTCTACTGTAACTTCCAAAGGTCTGGGTTTTGTTCTTTTAAGTGGAGGTCCAACATTTATACCTGGGGTCAGCCTTTACGTGGGGCATCTCCCTGTTCTTCCCCACATCTGGTTCTGGAAATTTCTTCCCTTGTCAAGGTTCCAAACTAGGGGACAAGAAAAGGCCTGGTGCCAGGTTCCTCTGTGTTTGCAGAAGGCAAAGACCTTTGGAGCATAAGGGGGCTGGACACAGTCCCTTCCCAGTCGTCCTGCAAGGAGTGCCTATCATGTGCACACCTAAGCCTTTTTCCTGTCACTTTCAGGAAGGAATACGTAAACCCAGACAGCAGAGCCATTCACAGTCAGGAGACCCAAATCATCAGCAGAAGACACTGATGGTTGGGACATGAAAATGCTAAATGTTAAATTTTCAGAATTGTAACCTGAAATTCAACTTCACCATTAAGGAGGATTTCAAATTGCAATTCATTTGAGTGTAAACTGCATATCTCTATCTGCTCTAACTCTAAAGTTAACACTTATTTAATGTAATAAGGTAACCCAGTGTTATTCAATGGGAGAGATCCTGCTAGGTCAGGTAAAACGTAAGTACACACGTCCTATGTTTTACATAGATTGCTATGAGCTTTTAGGGTGAAACTTAAGAGTGACTTATAAGTATTAAAAAGGAAGATCGGGCCTGTGAAAATATTCCTTTTGCCAAATTACAAAAATAGTGGTTTAAAGCAGCTCGCCAGGTTGAAGTAGCAGGCTTGGCACATGCTTTAGAGTGCCATTTAAATGGGTAGCACAATGAGTGGTGTAGGCCCACTAGTAGAATTTAATTTACCCTGGACCTGGGGACATGTAAACCACTGATTAGGGCCTTTCAAGTTAATTAATTGTCCCAGTTAGGTCTAGTCAAATTTTAACATGTTTGAATGAGAGAGCACAAAACACATTAGCACTAGTTAGTAGTGGTAAAGTGCAAGTTCTAAAGCCAACATACACAAAGTCAACAAAACAGAAAAATTGAAGACAGCAAAAGGTTTGGTGAAATACCGCACCAAGGATGTCAGATCAGATATGGTTTTACTGCAAATTTAAAATCTAATATCCCTTCAAATACAACTGTGAGGAAGAAGTCTTATATAGTCCTAAATTTAGGCAGCGATTTAAGAAAAATGAAGCACAACTGCACTAGCGCAGCTGTGAGGCAAAACTTTTAACGGACGCTACTGTCATTCCCTAGTGCCATCAGTGCGCCATATTTAAAAAATGATGCACGATGGCGCTAAGGAATGGTTAGCGCCAAACAAAAATAATGCTAACCATTGCAACATGCCATAAAAAATATAATACTAATGATGTAAAAGTGGTGCTAGACCATTTGCTGCACGTTTTTGATGCAAAAAAGTTAGAGCAATATTTAACCGCATTGGGGTAAAAAAAAATACAAGTGAGCAAGAAAAAACATTTGGGAAGACAAGATGTAGAATGCAGACCAGGAGGGACCCCAAGGAGATCCCAATTAGCCAAGTACCAGCCAGGATGGTCCAGCAAAGTCACAGTAGAAGGACAAGAGGAAGCAGAAGTGTCACTTTAGCGAGGAGGAGCATGACATCTCGGTCACTTGTAGTGACACTCTGGTTGCGCAATGCACTCCAACATATACACAACATGGACATAAGCCACTTACTATGGCTTTATACCACCATGCAAATATGCAGCACATTGCCTGGAAGGGACGTGCAATTAGTGTGGCTGTGCCACAACAACTCCCATTGCCTATTGCCATTGCCCCAAATTCAACACAACATGTTTATCAGAGACTGGGACTGAAGTCAATACCACCCCAGGGTTGGTGTCAGGATGGCACACCAAGGAAAAATGCTTTTCTTCCTCCTTGTGCCATTGTCTTTCTCATGTGTGCTGCATCCTTCAGCACAAATTGAAATGCCACCTTGCCATAATTGCTTGTACATGTGGAGGAAGGGACACCATCCTGCATATAAACAATCTAACCCCTCAACGCAGGCACCCCTTCTTCATGATGTAACAATGGTTGGGTTGGTGCAGGGAGAACAAATCTGCACAGGCGCAGGGGGAATCACAGGGGTGTGCTGTATTCCAGTAAACATAGTGCTTCCCTGCGTTTCAAAACTGGCACAGCGCTGTGCAACATATATCGCTGCTGCACTGAGCTGTGCCACTTGAGAAGAAATCAGGCCATAAGTATGCAGCCTGTGGAATGCAAACCGCACAGGGTAGCCCAACAACAACTCCGCACACCTCATGAGACATTTGGGAATGGGCACAAAAGTGAATTCGTAGAATACACAGGACATGTCTGTGACCATCATTTTTGAGGCTGTACAAGTAGCTACAACCTTCCCAATGTAACATTGTTCAGTGTGTTCTGTGAATGATTGGTGTACTGCTTAATGGGACATCTGCATGCATAAGAACTGGCACAAGTGGCATCAAATTTGCACTACCAGCACAATGTCACTAGCCCGAAATGCAACTGTACCATCATACACATAGTTGCCCATGTGGATCCAAGCTGCACATTCCCCTTGTGCCACATCAGCAGAGTCTCAAAATGCATACAGTGATCCCTATTCTACATCATTAGCCAACATATGCATGTGGCAGATATGCAATATGCAAGGAAATTTCCCAAATATAGCAAGGGACAAACTAATGGGGCAGACAATAACTATTGGTTGGACTGTCACTTCCAATTAGCACATGTGTGGGGCCTGCTAAAGGCAGAGGAGAATGTAAAAAAAGTATTGTAAGTAATGGTCCTACCTGTGCTCAACTGCACCAGTGCCATCATTCATGGGCCCAATGCTTTATAGCACCAAATGAGTGACAGCACGCATTACACTACTGTGGGAATATCCACCATGGTGAATAGAAGGCAAATTATTTGCCACCATGGTGACAGTGGCAGTGGCAAGGAGCCTGTATGGAAGATGGTGGTGCCGGATCAAAGCACAAAATACATTCAAACGTTGCCCCATGCGTGATGCACAATGCTACACATAGTTTGCAACTATAACCTGGGGCCTGTAAAATGTCACTGAGCCTGCAGCAGCAAGTAAATAATGTGCCGTGTGAACAGCCATTTCAGTAAGATTGACATATCACTATCTCTTTGCAGAGGATGATGCCTTACCTCCTGACTACCTGCTTGCCCTGGATTTTACAGATGACATAGATGACCAGCTGCCAACCATCATTGAAGAGACTCTCTAGGATGCCCTAGGTTCCCTTCAGACACCACCTCCAGTTACAGGGAGGACACACAGTGTTGAGGGCTCTTCACATGAAGCACACAGCACTAGCCAGTCATGACACAGCCCTGAACTCTGAGTACCCAGAGATCACCTTTCAGAGGACAGTGGGAGGAGTCCAGCAGGACCTGGCCAAGCTGGAGAAGGTGGGGATAGAGACCCTGGCAGGCAGACTAGAAGGAGGGCAGAGGTGCCTCAGTCCAAAGAAGAACAACTCAGCTTCCATCAGAGGCACCCACTCCCCATTATTGACTCCAGCAGTCCTTGTTCGACATAGCTACTGTCCTGAGGCAGAGGCTTCAACAACAATAGCCCTCCCAAAGTGTCAGCAGCATGATTGACAAAAGCCTGTTGTTAAACAGAATACCCTGGAGTCCAAACAGTGGAAAGTGGTCTCCCTCAGGGAAAACATGGCTGTCTGCCACTGTGATATTGCTGCGGTGTTAAGAAATCAGTAGTTTCTCCTTGTGGCAGTGATGCCTTTTGTGTTTCCACAAATAGCAGCTGCCGGGACCTTTGACTCCACCTCTCTATCCCCTGATGTATGTGTGTCCCCCTCAACAACAGCACCACTCATGGCACAGGAGGCACCACACACATCAAATGATGAAGATGTGGAAGGAACAACATTCACATGGAAAACCACCCAGTAGCACTAGTCTGTGCCACATGGACAGTATCTCCTTAGTTCTGTGCTTAAGATAATGCCAGTGATGTGACAACTTGCATGGTGCCCTCTTCACGCAACCATTGTATACTTGGCTATGTAGCGTCATTGTCTCAAATCATAGCTATTAGCAATTTGGACACCTCCTCACTACTACACGCCTCTCCTAACCTTGTCTCATGACATGTCCATCACCCCTGGACTCTGATTGTACAACAAATGGCTCGGGATCTCTCCGGGGGGTCTGTGTACTGGACATTGTGTTGTTTTGGAAAACACACTTGCACCTGTAAATAAATCAGCTTTTTCACATGTAACATTTCAAAGTATACTGTGATCCATCAACTCAGCTAAATGTATGCATTGTGTGAAGCTATGTCAATGGGAAAATAACCTAATTACATGTGTGCATTACTGATACAAAGCCACACACTAGGATCCTAACATGAAAAAGGTGAATGGTTGTGGACTACAACCAACTTGCATAGCATTAATTATATGTATTGAACAGATATCCATGGAAGTTGATGTATGGCATGTATGGGTCAGAACCAAGTGTATGATAATTTACCCAGATGAGAGCAGCTATACAATTAATATCTATGATTTAGAAGAGGCAAATTTCATCAGTGACGGGCAGCTCTCAGTATGCAGGACACAGACCCTAAAATGGCTGATGTCATATGTGCCACACTTTCCACCAATAATTCTACCAGACCCTAGCGATGACTGTTAAAGTTTCAAACTTACCTGTCCAAGACTCCGTATACATACACAATGTGAATGGCTGGAACTGTGAATGCCAAATGCTTTGAGTAGCTGATGTCATTTAGCAGCAAATCTGACAGCTCCTTGGTCATAGGGGATGCACATGATCATCCATGGAAATAAAGACATTCATCATGCACTAGGCCATTCCTCCTACTTGGCCAGTGCAAACATGAGAACACCCAGACACACAGTCAACATGGAGAAATAAATGTCTAATACTAACAGGATGCATTAAAATATATTAAGAACATCATATCAAAACCTAACCTATACACTACCCTACACTAATCTAACCTAAACTAACTTATCTTAACTTATACCAACACCTATCTATCCTATTTTAAACTTATCTTACACAGGTAACTCCACAATCTAAACATTGTTCCTCCACCCCTCTTAAGAGACAAGACAGAGATAGGACAACTTAAACTAAGGCTACATATGCACTAACTTAACCTATTTCCTAAACAAATATTTATTTTTTGTACGTTTTTTTATATTTCTTATTTTTTCATTAACATGGAAACCCCAACATAATCCCCCACCCAACCCCGTAAAAATAAAAAAATTACTAAATGCCACCCCAACTATACGCACACTAACCTACACCTAAACTACACTATTTTACTAGCCTGATACTATCCATAAAAAAAACAGAAAAAGTTAATATTAGTAAAAGAGAGAGGGAAGGAACTGGGAGGCTGTGGCATAAATCTTTTAAAACTTCTTTGCAGTACTTAAGTCATTTCTAATTCCTGGGATTGTGTCTTTCCAACTTATCCTATCATGCCATCATGGCTGCCATGTCCTGCCTCATTTTGGCCTCAAAGGATGAGGTTGTGGCTGTAGCAGGTGGCTGTTTGGGTGCATGGCTGTGGATTGGTGCAGGAGATATTGAGGGGATTTGGACCAGCAGAGGCTCCCCTGACCCCAGATTTATTCCCCGATGTTGCCTGTACAATTGAGGCTATAGCAGAGGTCCCCCATTAGAAAATGCATGCCAAGCCCCAGTGGATTTCTCCCTTCTATATTTCTTCTCCATCCTTTGGTACGTGGCCTGTACCGCCATTATGTGTCAGCCCTCTTCTCAAAAGTATGTTTCTCAGCTGGGGTCATAGTGACGGCTGAAACATGAGGAGAACATGGCATTAAATACAACATTAGTAGAGGTAGAACAGACATGCAATATACACAGCATCCTTAGATGACAAATGCTGCTCTGAGAAGGGGTTCAATAGCATTCAAAGTGCAGGAAAAATGGTGCTAGGCTATATAAAATTATCCCCTGCCCCATTTATATTGCCCATCTTACAGGGGTAGGCCCCATTCCCATATATGATGCCTGGTGAAGCCATCATGTTGTGCAAAGCTTAACAAATTGGTGCTATGCATGCATCGCACCACTTTGTTAATATGGCTAGGGGGAAATTGGCACTTCAGTCCTGCCTCATTTATGAATTTCACATTGGCAGCAATAAGGTGGAGCTAGGGGCTCTTAAATGTAGCCTCCACCATTCTGTCCTGACCCTTGGCAAAACATGCTAACATGCAAATGAGGATGTTGCAATGCAAATGAGGGAGTTACCAACTGGCCCACCAATCGGATTCCCCAGGTGATCGAGTAGATCTTGCTCCCATGCTATGAGGTCAACCAATCAGTGTCTCACCTGGTGTTTGGTGCACACTATTCTGACTATTCTAAGTAGTTGGTGGAACACCTTGCCCCACCGCAGCTTCCATGCCTCTGAGGGGTAGCCCGTATTGCACGGCCACCCAAAACTAGCAGTTCATCTGCTACCATCTTCATTACCCTCCTTTCAAAGACATTATGCAGTGTGAGCAAACTGCAAATGTAAGAGCCCAAAACAATAAACATAACTAACTACCCAACCTAACCCCAAATACCTCAACAAACTATGATATCCCTAGACAAACACCTCACAATACAATGAAAAATACAGTATAAAAACCCTACAAAAGACTGAGAAAAAAGACAAAAAGCACACAACACCAACAGGACACAGAACAAACGTCTCCAACAACACCAATCCTCCTCCAGCTCCACACACCCTCACACAGTCACAGACAAAAAAAGACTGTGAAGTGAAAATGAATGCACTGTGCCATGTATGCAGCGAGGAAGTCCTGTTTCATCAGCTCCTGGGCCTGTGGGTCACTTTTTCTGATATGAGTTGTTTTTTTAGTCTCATGGGTTTCATGTGTCAATTTTTTTTCCTATTGAGGCTGACAAGGCCTCAAGATGTGTGAATGATGTGCAGGGGCCAGGCATCATTTTTTTGCTTAGTAAACTATGAAGTATGAATACCATGCATGAGCGTCATTCGTGGTATTCTTTTCCATGAAGCATGACAAGGCCTGTGGACTTGCGAATGATGCACAGGGGCCAGGCCTCAAATTTGTGGCATAGCAGAGTATGGAATATTGTTGTTTGTGTCAACATTTTTGATTATGGATTATGGATTATTGTAGGAGGGTGGCCTGGCCTATTGTGGGCACCTGATGGTACTTGCACCTTGTGCCAGGCCCTTATTAGTAGAATAATAGTGTTCTAGCAGCTTAGGCAGATAGAGGTAGCTATAGCAGAGCAGCTTAGGCTGAACTAGGAGACATGCAAAGCTCCTACTATACCACTGATATCATATAGCACTATGGCGGTCATTCTGACCGCGGCGGTCGGCGGTCGCCGCCCGCCAAGCGGTTCCCGCCGAAAGACCGCGGCGGCCATTCTGGCTTTCCCGCTGGGCCGGCGGGCGACCACCAGAAGACCGCCGGCCGGCCCAGCGGGAAAGCCCCTTCAACAATGAAGCCGGCTCGGAATGGAGACGGCGGAGTTGCAGGGGTGCGACGGGTGCAGTGGCACCTGTTGCGATTTTCACTGTCTGCAAAGCAGACAGTGAAAATCTTTGTGGGGCCCTGTTAGGGGGCCCCTGCACTGCCCATGCCAGTGGCATGGGTGGTGCAGGGGCCCCCAGGGGCCCCACGGCACCCGTTCCCGCCATCCTGGTTCTGACGGTGGACACCGCCAGAAACAGGCTGGCGGGAAGGCGGTCGGAATCCCCATGGCGGTGCTGCAAGCAGCGCCGCCATGGCGGATACCCTGGGCCAGCGGGAAACCGGCGGGAAACCGCCGGCTCCCCTTTTCTGACCGCGGCTTTACCGCCGCGGTCAGAATCACCCAGGAAGCACCGCCAGCCTGTTGGCGGTGCTTCCGCCGCCCTCCGCCATGGCGGTCATGGACCGCCAGGGTCAGAATGACCCCCTAAATCATTAGAAACATAATACTCAGAGTTACTAAAAATAAAGGTACTTTATTTTAGTGACAATGTGCTAAAAATATCTCAGAGGATATACTCCCTTAGGAGGTATGTAAAATACACAAAATATACACACAAACCAAAATCAGGTAAGTAAACAGTAAGAAAAGTAGTGCAAACACTGTAGAATACAATAGGCTGCAATAGGCCTAGGGGCAACACAAACATATACTCTAAAAGTGGAATGCGAACCAGGAATGGACCCCAGGCCTAGTGTAGTGTGTAGAGGGTCACTGGGAGTGTTAGAAAACACTAAGGGTGTCCAAGATACCCCACTCCAAGACCCTGAAAAGTAGGAGTAAATCGACCCTACTTCCCCAGAAACACACTAAAGTCATATTGGGAGATTCTGCAAAGACAACAACTGACTGCAAAGCACTGAAGACAGAATCCTGGACTTGAGGACCTGCAAAGGAAGGTGACCAAGTCCAAGAGTCACACAAGTGTCCAGGGGGGCAGGAGCCCACTAAACCCCCGATGAAGATGCAAAATGGCTGCTTCTGGGTGAAAGAAGCTGAAGATTCTGCAACAACAGAAGATGCCAGGAACTTCTCTGTTGCAAAGAAGATGTCCCACGGTATGGTGGAGGATGCAGAGTTATTTCCTTGCAGAAAGACTGCAAACAAGCCTTACTAGCTGCAAAGGTCACGGTTAATGAAAATCGGTGCTGCCCAGGCCCAGGAAGGACCAGGAGATCGCCCCTTGGAGGAGGAGACAGAGGGGTCACTCAGAAATACAGAGAGCCCATGCAGAAGCAGGCAGCACCTGCAGAAGCACTTGAACAGGGGTTCTAGAAAACTGAGTGTGGCAGTCATCTCAACACTACAAAGGAGAGTCCCACGAAGCCGGTGGTCAACTCAGTGAGTTGAGCAATGCAGGATGAAGTGCAGGGGACCTCGGCTATGCTGTGCCAAAGTGCACAGAAGCCCTAGCAGCTGCAGTTCACACAGTACACAGGATTACTGTCTGGCGTGGGGAGGCAAGGACTTACCTCCACCAGATTTGGACATATGGAACACTGGACTGTCCGGGTCACTTGGATCCAGCTCCTGTGTTCCAGGGCCCATGCTCGTCAAGATGGGAGAGGACCCAGAGGACCGGTGATGCAGAAGTTTGATGTCTGCGTTAGCAGGGGAAGATTCCATTGACCCACTGGAGATTTCTTCTTGGCTTCCAGTGCAGGGTGAAGGCAGACTGCCCTCAGAGCATGCATCACCAGGAAACAGTCAAGAAAGCCAGCAGGATCAGGCGCTACAATGTTGCTGGCAGTCATCTTGCTACTTTGTTGCAGTTTTGCCGATGTCCTGGAGCAGTCAGCGGTCAATCCTTGGCAGAATTCAAAGAGGGAGATGCAGAGGAACTCTGGTGACCTCTTACATTCGTTATCTGACAAGAAACCCACAGGAGAGACCCTAAATAGCCCTCAGAGGAGGATTGGCCACCTAACCAGGTAAGCACCTATCAGGAAGGGTCTCTGACATCACCTGCTGGCACTGGCCATTCAGAGGCCTCCATTGTGCCTTCACACCTCTGCATTCAAGATGGCAGAGGTCTGGGAAACGCTGGAGGAGCTCTGGGTACCACCCCTGGGGTGGTGATGGACAGGGGAGTGGTCACTCCCCTTTCCTTTTTCCAGTTGCGCGCCAGAGCAGGGTCTGGGGATCCCTGAACCGGTGTAGACTGGCTTATGCAAGGAGGGTACCATCTGTGCCCTTCAAAGCATTTCCAATGGCTGGAGGAGGTTACTCCTCCCCGACCCTTAACACCTATTTCCAAAAGGAAAGGGTGTAACACCCTCTCTCAGAGGAAATCCTTTGTTCTGCCTTCCTGGGACTGGGCTTCCCAGACCCCAGGAGGGCAGAAACCTGTCTGTGGGTTGGCAGCAGCAGTAGCTGCAGTGAAAACCCCAGAGAGCTAGTTTGGCAGTACCTGGGGTCCATGCTGGAGCCACGGGGATGCGTGGAATTGGCACCCCAATACCAGATTTGGCATGGGGGACAATTCCATGATCTTAGACATGTTACATGGCCATATTCGGAGTTACCATTGTGAAGCTACATATAGGTATTGACCTATATGCAGGGCACACGTGTAATGGTGTCCCCGCACTCACAAAGTCGGGGGAAATTGCCCTGAACTATGTGGGGGCACCTTGGCTAGTGCCAGGGTGCCCTCACACTTAATAACTCTGAACCCAACCTTCACTAAATGAGGGTTAGACATTTAGGTGACTTATAATTTACTTAAGTGCAGTGTAAAATGGCTGTGAAATAATGTGGACGTTATAACACTCACGCTGCAGTGGCAGTCCTGTGTAAGAATTGTCTGAGCTCCCTATGGGTGGCAAAAAGAAATGCTGCAGCCCATAGGGATCTCCTGGAACCCCAACACCATGGGTACCTAGGTACCATATACTAGGGAATTATTAGGGTGTTCCAGTGTGCCAATCAGAATTGGTAAAAATGGTCACTAGCCTGCAGTGACAATTTTAAAGATGGAGAGAGCATAAGCACCGAGGTTCTTGTTAGCAGAGCCTCAGTGACACAAATAGGCACTGCACAGGGAACTAATTTAGGCCAAAAACTATGAGCACTGGGGTCCTGGCTAGCAGGATCCTAGTGAGACAGGCAAAAACAAACTGACACACAAGTAAAAATGGGGGTAACATGCCAGGCAAGATGGTACTTTCCTACAATTATGCTGGAAAGACTGACTGCACCCAGATTCACACACCATATCACAGTGGCTATGCATGTATGTAATAAGTATGGTATAATTATCTGTGAGTGCATGTTCATTTATATCTTAACAGCAACATTGGTATGTGTTACTATTATGTTTGTATGCATGTGTGATGCATGCGATGACTGATACTGTTTGCATATGTGTATATGTTGCTAGACTTTGTACACATACATGTTGCCACATGTGTACTAGGAGTGTACATTTTGATCTGACACACATTTGTGGGTCTACCACATTCTAATATCTGATTTTCATATGTACATTTAACAACAACACAGTAGAATTGATGGAGTATGTCCAATGCATTGTAATGTATGTAATACCCTTGACAAATCATATACAGAGGATGAAGTGGACAACAGCTGGGTTGATTTCACGCTACACCTGGAAATGTGAGTGGATGTGTGTCCACACTGAGGTGTGTTGTTAGGTTCAGGCTTCAGGATGCTCTGCTACACATGTGACATATAGTTCCCCATGCATCTATGATGCAGGACATGGTGTACTCACATGTGTCAATGATGGCTGGTATGTGCTGTGTTTGAAAGATTTGTCAAACTGAGCCAAAGTTATTAGCAAACCAAAAATGCTTTTCCTGTGGATACTTGGTCCTAACTGTAACTACCTGCTATCCAACCCCCGCTGTGCAGGCTTTGACCGTGCATGGTGGGTTTTCGTCACATGGCCTGGGGTCAACCCCCTCATGTGTTCAAACCCATGCCATGTAGGAAAAAGCAGAGATATAGCAGTGAAAATGAGGGAAAAGCAAGGAGAATGCACAAAAAAGTGAAGAAAAAAGCAAAGCGAAAGCAGTGAAAATGAGGAAAAAGCAAGGAGAAGGCACATCAAAATGGGGTGGTAAAAGTAAAGACAAAAGCAGTCAAAACAAGAAAAAAGCAAGGAGCAGGGACACTAAAAGCAGGGGTAAAAGCAAGGAGAAAGCAGTGAACATTAGGGAAAAGGAAGAAGGATGCACACATAAAGGGGAAGAAACAAGGTGAAGGCAAGGAGAATGAGACACTCAAAAAATGGGAGAAAAAGTAGAAAGCAGGAGCAAAAGAGATGCAGCAGCACGGGGAGAGCTGGGCCTTTAAAAAAAACAAATTTGCCACATATTTGAGGTTCTACTATGATTTCATAGCAAACATTAAAAAAAGGTATTCACCCCCCTGTGGGGTCCCTGTGGGACCCCGCCACCAGGCCTAGGGGTTAAGGTACTCCTCTCCTTCCCCCTCTGTTTTGTTTTCTTTTTCTTGGTACTGGACTGAGTCCGAGTTTCAAGCTGGCTGCCAGCACTTCATGGTTGAAGTGTTGGCAGGCAATCAGAACTCAGCATTAGAACTGTTGGATCCGCAGAAGATCTGCGTCCCTAGAAATCTATATTTATATTATTTTTTAATATCTCCACAACAACTGAACGGATTTACACCAAATCACAAAACAAGATCTTTCTGGATCAAGATCTAGCTTTCTGCCAAATTTGGTGTAGTTCCAATTGGCATAGACTTTTCATGGGCAAAATGTGTTTTGGGACCCACCCTTTTTGTCGCCCCTGCTCCATGATTCACTTATAGTTATACGTATCTGAAGAAACTATAACTCATGCCATTAAGAAACTTTAGGACCAAATAGTTTCTTAACACAAGTATAGCTGTAAGTATTACTATACCTGCTGAATTTCTATGGTTTTGTGTTGGTGAAACCTGAACCTAACTATAACGTCCCTTTGATCTTTGGTTTTATCCAGTGAATATAAATATATTTATAGCTATATACATGCACTACAAACACTCCTCCTTCTCATTCGCTTAAAGGGCTTGCTATGGCCACAGTGTATGTGAATCTAAATCAAGTTTCAAAGCGGTTGATGTTTTGTTTAGGTTTTTTCCACACCCCATGCGCAGGGAGGCTTACATTCTTGAAAGAAAATAGAGAAAGCTAAGGTCAGACCTCTCTGGGTCATGTGGATCTTGTAACGGAGTCCCTGACTGATCAGCTCTCCTGTATGACAAGGTATTCATTTTGATGAATATATATATATTTTGGGTCAGTATTGTTAATGTTGCTGATCACAAGGAATTGGACCTTTCAGATTTATAACGTATTGTATGAACACTACTTTAAAATGTCAGCCACAGTATGGCTCATTAGCCTATGTTGAGTAATGGTGAATTTTGGCCATTGGGGCAGCAAGACATGATCGTAGATTCATTTAAATGTCATTTGACAAGATAATTGCTTTTATGCAAGTATGTATTTGTTGGCAATCATTATTAACTATGCTTGTAATGTAAAAAAGGACCTTTTACTGTAAAAAGAAATGTTATGTATAGCACTATGTAATGGCTGCCACAGTATTATAATGCTCTGCTCTATCTGCAAGTCTTTCTTTAATGTTCACACTTAGGCCCTCATTCCAACCCTGGCGGTCTCTGACCGCCAGGGCGGAGGGAAGCGGAAGCACCGCCAACAGGCTGGCGGTGCTTCCAGGGCTATTCTGACCGCGGCGGTAAAGCCGCGGTCAGAAAAGGGGAACCAGCGGTTTCCCGCCGGTTTTCCCCTGGCCCAGGGAATCCTTCATGGCGGCGCTGCTTGCAGCGCCGCCATGGGGATTCTGACCCCCTTCCCGCCAGCCTGTTTCTGGCAGTTTTCACCGCCAGAACCAGGACGGCAGGAACGGGTGTTGTGGGGCCCCTGGGGCCCCCTGCACTGCCCATGCCACTGGCAGGGCCCCATGAAGATTTTCACTGTCTGCTTTGCAGACAGTGAAAATCGCGATGGGTGCCACTGCACCCGTCGCACCCCTGCAACTCCGCCGGCTCCATTCGGAGCCGGCTTCCTTGTTGCAGGGTCTTTCCCGCTGGGCCGGCGGGCGGCCTTTTGGCGGTCGCCCGCCGGCCCAGCGGGAAAGCCAGAATGGCATCCGCGGTCTCCTGACTGCGGAGCGGCCATTTGGCGGTGACCGCATGGCGGGCGGCGATTGCCGCCCGCCGCGGTCAGAATGACCACCTTATTGTCGCAAGTTGGTATGAGAAAGTCATCCGTTTTGCCCTGATCATGCCTATTTTCTGATACTGGTTGGTTACTGACTCTGACTGTACCCTGGGCTCTGCTAACCAGGCCTGGAGCCAGTTCTATGTTTAAAAGATATTCAGTAATCAGGCATAATTATAATTGCCTCTGACAACCTACCTGTAAGTCACTGGTATGTGGTAGGGCATCTAAGTTTAGGGACCGCAGTGGAGTTAAAGCACTTAAGGATGCAGTGCTGTGCTAACTGCTGTCATTTTAAAATCTTTCTACCTTGCAGGCTGGCCCAAATTTGACTTTAGAATTAAAAATACGTCCAGAATCTCAAACTACCTTATATTTATATGTGTCACCCCTTAGGTCTGCCTTAGGTGCCCCAAGGGTGAGGAATATTATAATTGTAAGTAGAAACTTTGTAAAATATGCTTTTTTATGTCTTGGTGAGGGAAACAAAAACACACATGTTGTTTTCCCCATTGTAGCACTGCTAGATCCATAGGCTAACATGGGTACACTTTATGAAACTTTAATAAAGTCCAACCTTTAATAGGAATAGACTAGATCAGTAATTTAAAGTATCAAAATAACAGTTAAAATTAATCCTACAACTTACCAAGAGCAGAATTATTATAACTATTACCTGAAATCAGACCTGTAGAAGCTTCTTCTGATTGGTCAGCCTTTGACAGGCGAGCTGCTCTGATGAGTTTTGAAGTGGCCTGGGCTGAGACAAAGAAGTCATCTGGTGGGAGGAGATCTGCTGCCTGCAGATGCCAGGACAGGAAGGGGTCTGGGCAGCTAAACTGGTCTTCAAAGAGAGAAAAACTGTTAAGACAGAACCCAGAGCTTCCCCCACTTCCTGCAAACCCAGCCAGATGGGAGCCCCTGTAATTGAATTTGAAGAGGGGCTAGAAGGCAAGTATTAAAAGTTAGCCATACCAGTGGGTGGACTTTGCCAACCCTGAACCTCCAAGAAGAATTTTCTCTATCTTGGATTTTTGGATGCATTGCTTTCTGGGACAAAATTGTGCCACAGTTTTAAGAAAGTGGCAATCACAGAGGGCGGAACCCTGTACCCCATTGGTCAGAGTGATCCCTGCTTACCAGCCCAGAAACCTGGATAAATATGGGACAACTGCTCAGCACCTCAGATCCTTGCACACTTTGAGCTTCACAAAAGAGGACTTTACCTGGCTTCAATAGGACTAAGGAGTAGACTCCCTGAAAGCAACAGTTAGAAAAGAGCCACCAAGGATCACCTGCATTATTTCCTTCAAGGACAAGCAGGGCTAACCAGCTAAACAAGTCTTTTAATGATATGCCCAGGTGTATTATGGGAATTTTAGTCTCAACTCTAATAATCAAATCAGAGCTTCTATACACTTGGCTGGTGCTGTGGACCCTCCAAGACCCTAACAAAACATCTAGGGAAGAAGGACTACCATGCAGGACCCTTGAATTGCATAAGGAAGTACTGCACTCATAAGGACTATACCTGATGCACTCAGAAGGCTTCACAACAAAAGGACTTTCCCTGTCTTAAAGGATAAGGAGTGAACTCCCTGATCAGCAGTAGGTAAAAAAGGGATGGAAAGGCTACCTGCAACAACAAACAACAAGGAATACTCCAGTTGACAATCTTCACTTGGATTTTACTTGGATTGAACAGGTGCCCTGTGGGAGTTGTAGTCTTAGAGCCCAAGAGGCAAACCGGAGCTTCTGAACCCTTGGCTGGTGGTGTAGAGCACTTTTATCCATAAAGAAACACTTCTGTAAGTAAGTGTAAAAGTGTGACACCTTGGGTGGCCAGAACTCTTGACTTTGTTTCAGCCCAGTGCAGTCTTTTTAAACCCTTTGTTGTATGGCAACTTTACCCATGTTTAATACACATTATTTTAGCAAATTAGGCCTGCCGTTGTGCCTTCATCCCAGCTATGTTTATTCAGCATTGCTTTGTTTTTCTAGCATTAGCCACATTTGCGGTGTTGTTTTATTTTCTCTATCTAATTGTTCTTTCGCCTAGGAAAGCATCACGTTCTTAGTACTGCATTTATTTTGCTTTGTGCTTTCCTCAAGGCTGCAGTCAGATGGGATTGCCCCAAAAGTGGTAAGCTGTGTCTCCAACATTCATAGAAATATACACATTCTTCTTCATGCTGATTGCTGATCGTCTTCTCTACAGCTGCTTGCTTAGACTACCAAATCCCTGGCCTATATGGGGACAGTGTCTCTTTAGACAACAGTCTTCCTTGCTCAGGTATGAGGGATGATGGCTTCCCAGAAGGGAAAACTGAAGAATGGATTAGGGCTTATCACTCTATACTCTAACGTAGCTTAGGTAGGAAAGATATATATATATATATATATATATATATATATATATATATATATATATATATATATCACTCATAGTGACAGTATTGTGGGATTGTTTTTGTGTTTCACTCTCCTTGTCACAATTTTGCTTCTATTGTGTTTTATCATCCTAGTTATAGCAATACAGGCCATTTTATCGAATATGCAGTTACTTCAATAAACCCTCATTGAATTATATTCTGCCTCTGTTTGTCTTTGCCTATGTGAGACTAATGTATCCAAGAGAAAGGGGTGAGATCTGATCAACCACAATTCCCCTAAAGAGTCTTTCTTGTCATGCACCCAGTTGCCACACACATCCCTGCTGTTGAACAGAGGTGAGGCGCTGCTCATTGGATTAAGCTGAGAGGTGTCACGTGGTATGGGTTTGTACTCAGTACCCTACAATCCAGGTGATTCTGCTGCCCCAAATACAGTAGCCTCATTAGGATAATGAGAAGCTACCCAACATGGTGCTACAAATGTTTAGTCAGGCACTATTTGTCTGATTCTCCTAAGTTTCTCTGTCTCACTAAAGGCTAAAGACACCTTGATACCATATATATGGAAATGGCTGTGGTATTGAGGATTTTCTCCTCAGCTAAATGGGTAGCACCTATCTAACATTGTAGATTGTTCAATCTTGAACCATAAAAGGATTAATTCCCACTTGGTGACCTTGTCTCTGAACAAACACCTTTACCATTACCATGGCGAACCCGCAACGGGTGTAATCGAAGTAAACATGTGACCACCCCTTACTGCACATTTATTGGCAAATGGCCTGACAGGCTAGGGGGTCAAGTTACATTTGTTGTTGAGGATCATCTAGCCTCCAGAATAGAAACATTTTATTTGTGGGTCATTTTTCCAGCACTTGATGGGAACACAAATACATTTCATCACTACACACATGCAAACGTACCTGCACAATACAGAACTTATACATATGCATAATATGAAATACCACTATCATATCAAGACCATAATAATTGGCTTGATGGCACCCTACCCCATACAATATTACACCTTAGATTAGGTCCTTTGAGCAATGAAGACCCGACCTGGCCTTCATTCGCCACATATACACTGCACCCTGATGCAGCAAACTTGGTGGTAGCTGAGGTTCGCAGCTTATATACAGAGTTCACGGCAATATACAGACTGTAAGAACAGTTAGTAATGCAAACATTAAATATTAACCCAGCATGTGCTGCCCCAGCGCAACCCCACTCAGTTACACCAGGCATTAACCCTGAAACTGTACATTTGATCATGGGTAAAGTACCCACCAAGCGGGAGAAAATTCTGTTTTGGTTATCTCAAAAAATAAATAAGTGCGCTGCATGCAGTCTTTCCCAATACGGGTCCTCAGGATAACATAGAATTGTCACTATGGGCCAGATGTAGCAACGAAACATATTGCGACTTGCAAATAGCGAGTCATAGCGACTCGTAATTTGCAACTCGCAAAATGTTATGCAGAAAGGTGTCTCAGACACCTTCTGTGACTCGCTATGGGGTTGCAAAGACCCACCTCATGAATATTCATGAGGTGGGTCGCAGTTTGCGACCCCATAGCGAGTCTAGGCACTCACGGGGATGGTGGCCTGCTGGAGACAGCAGACCACCATGTCCGTGACTGCTTTTTTAATAAAGCAGGATTTTTTTCTCTTTGCATCCCGTTTTCCTTAAAGGAAAACGGGCTGCAAAAAGAAAAAATTCCAAAACCATTTGGGACCAGATGTAACAAGTCGGCAATTTGCGACTTGCAAATTGCGAGTCCCTGCGACTCGCAATTTGCAAGTCGCAAATTGCTATGCAGTACGGTGTCTCAGACACCGACTGCGACTCGCAATGGGGTCGCAATGACCCACCTCATGAATATTCATGAGGTGGGTCGCAAATTGCGGCCCCATTGCGAGTATAGGCACTCGCTAACATGGAGGCCTGCTGTCGTCAGCAGACCTCCATGTTCGCGACCTGCTTTTCAATAAAGCAGTTTTTTTTTTTTTAAGTGTAGCCCGTTTTCCTAACAGGAAAACGAGCTGCACTTAAAAAAAAACGAAACCTTTAGTTTCGTTTTTTTTTCAGGGCAGGGAGTGGTCCCTTGGACCACTCCCTGCCCTGAAAAAATAATTTGGGGTCCAGTCACAAACTGGAAGGGGTCCCATGGGGACCCCTTCCAATTTGCGAGTGGGTTACCATCCACTTGAAGTGGATGGTAACTGCGACTCCATTTGCGACCGCGTATGAATTGCATCCCACTGCGAGTCGCAAATAGGAAGGGAACACCCCTTCCTATTTGCGAGTCGGAAATGCATTTTGCGAGTCGGAGCCTACTTGCAAAATGCATTTCTGAATGGAAAAGTGGCTTTTGCGCCTCGCAAACGGCGATTTTCGCCATTTGCGAGGCGCAAACACTTTGCTACATCTGGCCCTTGGTTTCTTGCTCTGAAAAAATATTTTTGTGGGAATTCACAAAGGGGAAACCTTCCCTTTTGCGAATGAGTTACCATCCACTTCAAGTGGATGGTAACTACGAGTTGGTTTGCGACCGCTTTCGCGGTCACAAAGCAACTCTACATCGCGATGCGGTCGCAAATAGGAAGGGAACACCCCTTCCTAATTGCGAGTCGGAATCACAGTTTGGGAGTCGGTACCGACTCGCAAAATGTGATTCTGCATCGCGTAAGGCCTTTTGCGCCTCGCAAACTGCGTTTTTCGCCGTTTGCGAGGCACAAAAGGCTTCCTACATCTGGCCCTATGTGCTTGTCATTTGGGATGGTTTCTTCGGTAGATAACTGCAACAATTGTGGCACGGTAATTGCCACGCTCTATACTACAGCACATGGTACACCAACACTTGCCAATCTTCCGGAAGTGTTAAAACAAATTCAAGATAAATACGGGGCTGCCACGGCCTTAGACTTGGGGATGCAATTAATGGGCAATTTAGCCACTGTGTCTTCAATCATATTAAATAACCATAAAGGGGAAGCAGTTGCACTAGCAGTGCGCATGTGGCTCTGGGAAGTTCCTGCACATGAGCTGCCTAAGATTATCGCTGAGACCTACTCTAGTATTGGTAGAGATAGTCTGGGGGCCAGACCCATTAAACCACAATTATAGGGTAGATCCTATAAAAGGCTCTGCCAAGCAAGCATCTGACGGTTCTAAAAAGCACTGGGGTAAAAAACAACAATCACTTAAAAAAGAATGGGGAGAATCTCTGCATTTGGAGACCCCTCAAAATAGATATAATCTTAGAAACAGAGATAATTTAAAAACGCCTGACAGATATCAATATACTGATACACGCCAATCTCGTTTCTTTCAGGACTCACAAGGAAAATGCAGAGGCAGAGGTGGGCAGTCAGAGTACTTGAAACTGAGAAAGGACTTACAACACTTGTCTGAAGTTTCTGTTAAGAAAGAAGAGAAACTTCCCCAACAAAAACCCCAGTTTAAAAAGTGGCAGCAGTTGCAATACGACATACCACTCAGAAAGAGGAATTTACTGAAGAACAGAAAGTGGGCACTACCACTGCTAGACAGTGCAGCAGAGGTCACAATAGTTTGCCAGGATCTTTCAAAGCATCTGGAGGATAAAGCAACTAATGACTTCTTACAAGTTAAGACTGTGGACATGCGTGTCTCCATGTCCTGCAGGGTGTATAAAGTAACTATACAGTTAGAGGGAGACATTGAACTCACAATCTTTTGGGACCATGGTGTCACCATTTATAATATCTTGCTGGCTTAGAAAGATTGGCCACCAGAGTTTGTCCATGATCTCATCTCACCCATTGTTCCCAGAAAGTTCATAGAAATACACGCCATTGATTACCGAAGCTATGTAGGGTGTGTTGGAAAGTGGATTATTGTTAAGGGCAGGTAAGTACCTACAATTAGCAATTGACCACTAACCCCCACTAGGTTTAGTTAGGTCTCAATAAATTAACCCAGCTCAACCCTTGGTAGTTAGGTAACGAGCAACAAGGTTTAACTTAGGAGATAAAGGGTGTAAAGCATTCAAGTATCACAAAACAGTAATTCAACAAATCACAGGAAACAGTTTAAAAATCCCAAAACAATTTATGAAAATAGTTAATATTTTTAGCTTTAATTGGGAATCCGAGAAATTAATTGTTAAAGAATTCTTTTTTTTCTAGCGCATAAAAACAAAAAGTGCCGATTTGGTCATCTGGTCGCACCTCGACTGGGGCAAAGTCAAAGTTTCAGGTGACTAAGACAGAGCCCTAAACGTCTACAGCAAGCAGGAGGCCTCAGTCAAAAGTTTAGCTTCAGACTTAGTCGTTTTCTTGAAGATTTTCCTCGGTGGGACAAAGTCACAAATGCACTCCGACCTCCCTGGAGCCCTCTCTGGAGACCCATTGCAAGAGACCCTGCTGAAGATTTCTACGTTTGGACTTAAACAATTTTCAGGACGAAAATCTTCGTTCGGGCAAAAGCTGAATCTTGATCCAACATCCCTGGAGCCATCCTCAGATATGCTGTGCGGGAAGTCCCGGTCAACGTTTTATCTTTGGACTTAGTAAATTTGTGGGAGCTTTTTCTCACCATTGGTCAACCCCCCACAGCAGGCCAATTTTGAGCCAACATCGTTGGATTGCCTTTCCAGGAGCTTCAGGTGAAATCCTGGAAGTCCGGGGCTCTGGAGCTTTTCAGCGGGATGAACCTGCAAGTCAGGCCAGGTTGCAGTCGAACTAAGCCGGCTAGACTCTCAACGGCCGGTTATTTCATTTATGGAGGTTTTTACAGAAAAGTCTCCAATCTTCTCCAAACTTCTGTATCTTCTTCCACAAGGTCTTTGAAGTTCTTTTAGGCATCCTCAGTTCACCCCAAGGTTCCAGAAGCTCTGAGTTGCTCCTTGAGGTTTGGGACTCCAACTCCCAGAATGCACCTCGCTCAATCTCCAAGATGACAAATGGACAGTGGTTAGCTGGTCAGTTTCTTCAGGATATAATACAGGGGACTCTGGTTAGCAATATTTCACCTGTAGCAAACAGGGAGTCCCTTCTTGAACCAGTTGAAGCCAGGCAAAGTCCTTTCTGTTGGTGAAGCCCAAGGGTCTTAGGTGTGGGTGCAGCTGTGCCATATTTACCCTTGCTCCTGGGTGGAAAGCAGGGGAGTCCTGGTTATCCAATCACAGGCAGGCTCCTTCCCCATTTGATGACCATTTCCTGGAAAGTGTGGCAAAAATCAATCCCATGGAGCAACATTCTTCAAAAATCCAACATTCATGAAAGTTATTTTTGGAGGTTAGAACAGGCTGAGCAAACCCACTGGTGTAGCTAAAAATCCAAAACACAATCCTCTCCTGCCCACTCCTAATCTAATCAAGAGGGCACCTAATTGTCTGGGGATGCAGGAAGTGGGGGAGGTCATGAGCTTCTCCAAATGTCCTTTCCTGCTTTTGAAGACCAGTTTGGCTGCTCTCCTCCATCCTGTTTCACCATCTGCTTAGTCAGATCTCCTCCCCAAGGCACCTCCTTTGTGTGTAGCCCAGACCACTTCACACTTATGACAATATAGTGCGCAAAAAATGCAAAACAACCCTGGATATTTCCAGCGTGTTTTTCTGCCAAAACATAGCACCTGAAAGTAGTGACTTAACAAGTTTTGTTGCTTTAGGTGCTCAGAAACAAAATATTCTGGCATTTCCCACAGGGGTACAAGAGCAGCTCAGGACTGTTTTAAGCTTGTGTTACATCTATTTTACACAACATTGACTCTGAGACATTGTCCTACGTAGATGATATCTACCTTATGGACGACAACCTCATGCAACATATAAGACAGGTAGCCCGCATTGTTGTGGGATTTGCCGAAATAGGCTACAAATTAAATAAAAAATAAAATAGCCTTTCTTAGTGTCCTGTTCTTGGAATATGAATTATCAGATGTAGGCAAGAGCCTTGCACCCCAATTTTTAAAAGAATTTGCACAATTACAACCTCCAAACACCATCAAAAAGCTCCAGTCGTTATTGGGCTTTTTAAATTTTGGCAGAACTTATATTTCAGACTATGCACAATGCATTAAACCTTTATATAACTTGTTACGTCCTGACTTATCCAGCAAATACTGGCCAGTTGAATACACATGCATTCACAGAGCATTACAACAAGACATGCTTGCAGCAAAACACCTACATACAAAGGACAACAAAAAATACCTGGTCATCAGAATAATTGCTGGTGCCAGTGGTATCACCTATGTAACACTCAATGAGGGTGAGACCGCCCCAACAGCATACAAATCACATTTGTACTCTACAGCAGAACAATATCAAACATTTATGTACACTGATGGTTCAGCCCAGCCAGCAATAGGTATTAAACACCAGCATTCTGCCACCTGCGCAGTTGTGAGTGGCTACATGAAGGATGGTGAATTCCATCCACAGGATACTTACACTCAGACCTTAGGGGACTGCACCGCACCATTAGCAGAGTTCAAGGCTTTGGTGATGGCACTGGAACATGAGGATCCTGAACAGCTGATGATGACTGTCTGTGATTCGTATTATTGTGTCCAGTCATTTTATGAATATCTGCATTGCTGGTGCCAGAATGGGTTCAGAGATTCAAAAGGAAAAAACATCAAACATAGAATTCTGTCAGGGAAAGTAGAGCATCTAAAGGAAACACTGCCCAATGTCCATGTTGTACATACACTAGGACATCAGTGTGTTGTAATACACTTTGCAGACAACACCTTTGCAGATGAAGCAGCCAAATCAGCAGTAGCTAGGGCTTCTGTTGCTGCAGTAACTCATTCTAGAATGAAATTGGATGATGAAACACTGGCAGTTGTGAAAGCTTCGGCTGATGGCACGCCCTTATCAAAAGCATGTCCTGCCAAATACTCGTGCCCCATATCACACCTCAATACAGCCCTAGCAGTTATACCATGGGTGGGTAATCATGTGATTCCCAACAAAGATCAAGGACCAGAATTGATCAAAGCATCGCAGGAGGGAGTTGCTTCTGCCCATGCTTGTCTGGCGGCTACCACATCAATGTTGCAAGCACATTACTGGTGGCCACGTCTCTACAAACAGACTAAGCAGTATATCCTTTGTTGTGACATATGCCAGGAAATAAAAGGGTCCATCTTGGATGACGGGCTAAAACCAGAAACACGTGTACAGGGATATACAGCACTTGCTGCACCTACTGAGGTGAAAGACTTTCTTACTTTTTGAATGGATTGCAAATTCGATTGCATTTACCATGATGCCTTGGGAGGCACCTGGGCACTATGAGTGGTATTTAAACCAGAGAAGACATTTGGCGGCATTTCAAGCAAGCCTCTATACCATGCTGCTCCCAGCTGATGACGGGCTAAACCCAGAAACAAATGTACAGGGATATACAGCACTTGCTGCACCTACTGTCAGGAATAAGGCCATGCGCGGTCCAGGTTTCACCCGAAACTCCGCTGTGCAGCTCTGCAGCGCTTTATGCGCTCTACTTGCCACCCCCTCTTGTTCCAAAGGTAGCCATCAGCGTCGTCTGCCCTGTGGCAAAGCTCATAGAGCTGCAGGGATCTGACAGACTCAAAAAAATGTTACAGCTGATTTAGTGAATAAAGTAACTCATTTACAGAGTAAGGTGAATGGTTCTGAATCTGAGTCCCGTCCTACGCCTTCCACACCTACTAACATCGCTGTGAATGTGCCAACACAGATTCCTTTAGCTGCACCAGAGAGGTTTTCTGGGGACCACAATAAGGTTCAAATGTTGCTGACACAGGTAGAACTACATTTTATGTGTCGGCAAAGTGCCTTTCCGGACGCACAATCTAGAATTGCATTCCTTATATCATATCTGAATGGTGATGCAGCTACTTGGGTAGTGCCATTAGTCGGATTAGACAGTCCTCTTTTATATAACTGGTATTGTTTTGTAGAAGAATTTGTAAAGGTTTTTGACAGACAGGGAATCACTATGGGGGTCATTAGAACTCTGGCGGTCAAAGACCGCCAGGGTTGTTTTTGTGGATTTCACCACCAGTAGGCTGGGGTGAAATCCCTGGTATTACAACCACGGAGGAATCGCCGCAGTCGCACCGCCAGGACCTGCGGTTTTCCGCCACTTTGATCCCGGTGGGAGTAATCCTCCAGGGAAGCGCTGCTTGCAGCGCTGCCTAGAGGATTACAAGTCCCCCTCCCGCCAACCTTTTCATGGCAGTTTGCACCGCCATGAAAAGGCTAAAAGACAAACTAAAAGATGTATTGGCCCAAGTTGAACCACAACCAGAAACTTGCACTGATTTAATTAATCTAACCCTACAGATAGATCACAGACTTTCTGAAAGAAAATGAGTAAGGAAAAAATGGGAAAAAACAAACTGGCGAATGGAAAGATCCAGACACTTTCAATTGTCTTCAGATTCTATGATAGAACCAATGGATATCGGAACTGTTCGCCCACAACTGACCAAAGAGGAGAAAGACATGCAACGAAAAAATGGTCAGTGTCTGTATAGTGGGAAAAAGGGTAATTTCGTAATTTTTTTTCAAAAGAAACCCAAAGGTAAAATGAACCCATCATTTGTGACTAAGAAAAAGATTGCGTTTGCTTTGGAAAATTCACAGGAAAACTAAATTGCCCAAGAAAAAATGAAGGGGACTTCTTGGGCAAATTGACAATCCCTTCAGTGTACTCTTGCACAAATTGTTATGTCAAACATTTCAGAATTTTAGTACAAATGACTGTATGGGGAAAAAGACATAGGGGGTCATTACAACATTGGCGGTAAAAGCCGCTTACCGCCGTGCAGAAGACCGCCAATACACCGCCGCGGTCGCGGAATTCCGCCACGGCTATTATGACCCACATCTCGGAATCCGCCAAAATACAGACACCCACACAAGTCCGCCACACCAAAGGTCAGTGTTAAACTGGCGATAACAAATCCTCCACCGTCACGCCAACAGAAACACGCCCATGCTATTACGACCCACGAATCCACGCAGCGGTCTTTCAACTGCGCTCAAAATACACACACATCTCCAAAACACTGCCACATTGGACAATTAAAAAAACACACACCTGATACACATACAAACACCACTTCCACACACCCAATTCAATATAAAACACATTCCCACATCACCCACAAACCCCATACGACCAGAAATTTTGAGGAAGCCGAGAGACAGAGAGCACAGCAATTGAGAACCCCACCACACAGAGGCACACAACACCATCACCCATACAACATTCCACGCACAAAACACCACACCACTACACATCACCACACACATCAACACTTACACCACCCCACACATCACCCACATCACCCCATGTCACGCCAAAGACACCCCAGGTTTTCTGAGGAGGAGCTCAGGGTCATGGTGGAGGAAATCCTACTGGTAGAGCCACAGCTATTTGGCTCACAGGTGCAGCACACCTCCATAGCCAGGAAGATGGAGCTATGGCGCAGAATCGTGGACAGGGTCAACGCTGTGGGGCAGCATCCAAGAAATCGGGAGGACATCAGGAAGAGGTGGAACGACCTACGGGGGAAAGTGCGTTCTGTGGTCTCCAGGCACAACATCGCGGTACAGCGGACTGGCAGCGGACCCCCACCTCCTTCCCCACAACTAACAACATGGGAGGAGCAAGTCTTGACCATCATGCATCCTGAGGGCCTCAGAGGAGTCGGTGGAGGAATGGACACTGGTGAGTCAAATCTTAACTATCATATCCCCCACCCTACCTGCATGCTATCACATACCTCCACCCTCACCCCCTCCCCTATCACTACAACTCCTCACTAATGTACTAATAACACAAACCACTCATCCCAACACCAAGCCCTGCATGACACAACTAAGCATGCTCACCCCTCACCAAAGCATGCTCACTGTACATACCCATAACAACCCCCTAACCATCATCACACAAACCCACACACAGGAATGCTTGCACTGGGGTACACGCACACCCACCCATTGCACACCATTACACACACACATACAATAATCATGCTCTTATATCCCTGCAGGACTACTACGGAACGTCACCACACAGGAGGGTCCAGACATCTCCGCTCCACCCACAGAAGAGGCCCACAGTGACAACAGCAGCTCTGCCCTAATGGATCCTGATGACCAGCCCAGACCATTGTGGGCTCGGGACAGTCGGTTCCCCTTGCACAGGCACAGCCAAACACTGACCTTCCACCCTCTGGTAACACCAGCACAGCACCCACCCAGCGGGCCCATACCTCCGTACCCAGGACACGTCAATCAGCGGTGTGTCCACCACTACAGGGAACCCAGGATAACCCACCACCCCAACAACAACAGGGACCTGGGGGCAGTGGTAGTGGGCACACGGTCCAGGGGACGGAGGCACAGGAACACAGGGGAACTGGAAGGGCTGCTGTGCGACAGGGGGAGGACAGGCCAAGGGAACCCACCCTCCACGAGGCCCTCTCCTCCATCATGGGAGCAAATCACCACTTCCAAGAGACTATGGCGACAGTCCTGGCCAAGTTTCAGGAGACCCAGCGCCTGCAGGACGAACAGTATTTGGGGTTCAGGGAGGAGCTCAGAACCATCAGCTCCGCCCTGGGCACCATCGTAGGGGTGCTGAAGGACATAAAAAAGACCATGAGGGACACCGTGGCACTCCAAGGGGCCCCTGACACTAGCATGGACGATGAACTGCCCACCACCTCCGCCGGCGCTAGTGGACAGGACACCCCGCCACAGGACCACCCCACCAGCACCCCACCCCCTGCAGATGGAGAACCACCCCGCAAGCGGTCCCTGAGATACAGGAACAGGACAGAGCAAGATGGCAAGACCCCCACCATGAAATGAGACCACCCTGATTGTCCTCCCACTGTCCCACTTTGTTACCCTGTCCAGATTGGAACTGCCACAGCTCCACCTCCTATGCCCATATGGGCAGTGCACCTGTGTGACCAATAGACTGGACTCTGCCATGGACATTCCTCCACCGTGCCCATCACCATTTTACAACCCCCCTCCATTTTTGAGCACTTAAATAAACACCCTTGAAGCACAAAACAATCTGGAGTCAGTCTGTGATTTGGTAAATTTGTATTATCAATGACAGTGTCAAAATGCGTTTCCAATTGTAAAGCCAACATACCTATGTTACACATCACAAGTCCATGAAGGATGCAAGCAGATGACACACGTTGGTAACCACACCAGTGAAACCATAATGGAAAGGTACAACTCAGTTACCAAATACGACTACTAAATGACAGACAGGATAGAGGTAGAAGTGTGAAAGTGAATGTAAAAGTAAAATAAAATGTTCTCACCTGTGTGTCACTGAAAATATTGCTGTATGACTGATTCCCTATTGTCTATGTCTTCTTCCTCAGCTTCCTCCTCATCACTGTCCACAGGCTCCACAGGCTCCACAGCTGCCACAACACCGCCATCTGGACCATCCTCCTGCAGAAAAGGCACCTGGCGTCGCAAAGCAAGATTGTGAAGCATCGAGCAGGCGATGATGATCTGGCACACCTTCCTTGGTGACTAGAATAGGGAACCACCTGTCATATGGAGGCACCTGAACCTGGCCTTCAGGAGGCCGAAGGTGCATTCGATCACCCTCCTAGTCCGCCCAGGGGCCTCATTTTGCGTTCCTCTGCCCTGGTCCTGGGATTCCTCACTGGGGTCAATAGCCTTGACAGGTTAGGGTAACCAGAGTCCCCTAATAGCCACACACGGTGCCTCTGGAGTTGACCCATCACAAACAGGATACTGCTATTCCACAGGATGTAGGCGTCATGCACTGAGCCAGGGAACATAGCATTTACCTGGGAGATGTTCTGGTCTGCCAAACATACCATCTGCCCCATCTCTCTTCTACCTTTCCCAGCCAAGGTAATAGAAAAGACCGTCAACAAACAGCTGACCACCTTCCTGGAAGACAACAACCTGCTCGACCCTTCACAAACCGGATTCCGAACCAACCACAGCACGGAAACCGCCCTCATCTCAGTCACAGACGACATCAGAACCCTGATGGACAACGGTGAAACAGTCGCCCTCATTCTCCTCGACCTCTCGGCTGCCTTTGACACCGTCTGTCACCGCACCCTAATCACCCGCCTACACTCCACCGGGATCCAAGGCCAGGCCCTGGACTGGATCGCCTCCTTCCTCGCTAACCGCTCCCAAAGAGTTTACCTCCCTCCGTTTCGCTCAGAACCCACCAAGATCATCTGCGGCGTACCTCAAGGCTCATCGCTCAGCCCGACACTCTTCAATGTCTACATGAGCCCCCTCGCCGACATCGTACGCAAGCACGACATCATCATCACCTCCTACGCCGACGACACCCAACTTGTACTCTCCCTCACCAAGGACCCCGCCAGCGCCAAGACCAACCTACAAGAGGGTATGAAGGACGTCGCAGATTGGATGAGGCTCAGCCGCCTAAAGCTGAACTCTGAAAAAACGGAAGTCCTCATCCTCGGCAACACCCCGTCCGCCTGGAACGACTCCTGGTGGCCCACGGCCCTCGGCACCGCACCGACCCCCGCAGACCACGCCCACAACCTCGGCTTCATCTTGGACCCTCTTCTCACCATGACCAAGCAAGTCAACGCCGTGTCCTCCGCCTGCTTCCTCACTCTCCGCATGCTCCGCAAGATCTTCCGCTGGATCCCCGCCGACACCAGAAAAACCGTGACCCACGCCCTTGTCACGAGTCGCCTGGACTACGGCAACACCCTCTACGCCGGGACCACCGCCAAACTCCAAAACCGCCTGCAACGCATCCAAAACGCCTCGGCCCGCATCATCCTCGACGTACCCCGCAACAGCCACATCTCCGCACACCTAAGACACCTGCATTGGCTCCCAGTCAGCAAAAGGATCACCTTCCGTCTTCTCACCCACGCACACAAAGCCCTCCACAACAAGGGACCGGAATACCTCAACAGACGCCTCAGCTTCTACGTCCCCACCAGCCCCCTCCGCTCCGCTGGCCTCGCACTTGCTGCCGTCCCTCGCACCCGCCGCTCCACGGCGGGTGGTAGATCTTTCTCCTTCCTGGCGGCCAAGACCTGGAACTCCCTCCCCACCAGCCTCAGGACCACCCAGGACCACTCCGCTTTCCGGAGACTCCTAAAGACTTGGCTGTTCGAGCAGCGATAACCCCCCCTTCCCCCCCTAGCGCCTTTTAGACCCGCACGGGTGAGTAGCGCGCTTTATAAATGTTAATGATTTGATTTGATTTGATTTGATGGAATGATAACTCTTCTGGTTCCTGTACACCTGTTCACTCCTGTGGGGGGGGGACCAGAGCTACATGGGTCGCATCAATAGCACCTATGATGTTGGGGATATGTCCCTGGGCATAGAAGTCACCTTTAACTGTAGCCAAATCCTCCACCTGAGGGAAAACGATGTAGCTCCTCATGTGTTTCAGCAGGGCAGACAACACTCTGGACAACACGTTGGAAAACATAGGCTGGGACATCCCTGATGCCATGGCCACTGTTGTCTGAAAAGACCCACCTGCAAGGAAATGGAGCACTGACAGCACCTGCACGTCAGGGGGGATTCCTGTGGGATGGCGGATTGGTGACATCAGGTCTGGCTCCAAATGGGTACATAGTTCCTGGATAGTGGCACAGTCACACCTGTAGGTGATGATCAAATGTCGCTCCTCCATTGTCAACAGGTCCACCAGCGGTCGGTACACCGGAGGATTACGCCATCTTCTCAAATGTCCCAGCTGACGGTGCCTAGGAAGGACAACAGCGACCACAGAGTCAACAAATTCCCAGGCATGTACCCACAGATACACAGAACACAACACAAAACACAAAACTGTTCCTGTATGTGTGTTGAGTGTAGGCCTAGGTAGGTGTGATGCAGTAGTAAATGAAGCCATGTGGGCCCCTGAAATGGCGGCTGCCTGACCTCTAAACTGGGACAATGGGATGTGAGGTATCTGTGTACACCGTCGCGGTAGGCGGTCGTAGACCGCGGCGCAATGCTGCATTGGTTAACATTGTACCCCATGGGTCCCAGGATCCAATGATGAAGTGCGCCGGCGGTGATGACATGCACCGCCGCGGACGTCACCGCCATTTTCTATCTGTTCAATCACTCGATACCTGATCTTCGACAGGAGAGGACCTACACAAGTGCTGCTGTGACCTTGGTCTGGAAGAGACAATGACTGCAGCATCTGGGGAAAGGGCCCCTGCCTTCACTGCTCAGGAGTTGGAGAAGCTCGTGGACGGGGTCCTCCCCCAGTACACGCTACTCTACGGTCCTCCAGATCAACAGGTAAGTACACAGGGAGCACGTTGTATGGGCTATGCCTGGGTGGAGAGGGCTGGATGTGAGTTGGAAGGGGGCAGAGTTCTGGGAACATGAAGGAGAGTGAATGCATGTGCCACATGGCAAGGGTAGGGATGGGGGCCACTCACATCGACGGTGCAGTTGGTAATTACTTCTCTTCTTCCCCTGTACATGTCATGTAGGTCAGCGCCCACCAGAAGAAGGACATTTGGAGTGCCATCGCCAAGGATTTCCGGACCCTGGGGGTCCACCAGAGACGGGTCACCCACTGCCGGAAAAGATGGGAGGACATTCGCCGCTGGAGCAAGAAGACGGCAGAGGCTCAGCTGGGGATGGCCTCCCAACGTGGAAGGGGTGCCCGTCGCACCATGACCCCCCTGATGTACCGGATACTGGCGGTGGCCTACCCTGAGTTGGATGGGCGCTTGAGGGCATCACAGCAGACAAAAGGGGGTGAGTACACTCTCATTCTGGGGACTTTGCGCGCAGTGTAGGGGTCTGGGTGGGGGAGGAGGGCTGTGGGTTTCCCTAGGCCAGGGCGAGTTCCGTAGGCTAGGCCCCTCCGTAATGCAGGCCATGTGGCACTCCACCCCACCTCTGTAGAGTGCCAAGTACAGGTATACATGCCCCTGTGACATCTATGTGTGCAGATGTCCACCATAGCCATGTAGGCCAGATCCCAGGAATTGAATCTGTAGAGGCCAAGAGCACGGCGTAGTACAGGGGGCTGCTGTGTCTGTATTGTCCGCCAACGGTAGCGGTAATCCATGCACTCAAACTGTCTTTCTTCTTTCGTCCCCCCCCTTTTTGTCCTCTCCCTGTTCTTTTGTGCATCAACATCATCAGGCGGAGGTACAGTGGCACCAGAGCACGAGGGAGCTGCATCCCACATGGCCATGGAGGGCCACACCAAAGACTCTGAATACACCAGTGGGACGGAGGGCGAGGGGAGCTTCACGTTGGTCCCCGGATCACCAAACAGCGACACAGACTTTTCCGCCAATGGGAGCTCCCTTGTGGTGGCGGCACCATAAGTGCCCCCACTTCTACAGGTACAGCCGCCACCTCTCCTTCCAGCACCGCCCTCCCAGCAGCCCCTGAGCCTTCGCTCTGTGCCCGCTCACCCAGGAGGGTGGGCATCACCTTCGCCCCAGGCACCTCAGCCCCTGCCCCTGTCACCCCTTCTGCCCTCAGTGAGGAGGCCATTTACCTCCTCAGGTCACTCACTGTTGGGCAGCCTACCATTGTGAATGCCATCCAGGGTGTAGAAAGGGAGTTGCAACACGGTAATGCATTCCTGGAGGGCATTCATTCTGGTCAGGCTGCCCTTCATCGAACCCTGCAATCTCTGGCCTCAGCACTGATGGCAGCCATTGTCACTGTATCTAGCCTCCCCCCTCCAACTTCCTCCACCCAGACCCAATCCCCTGTACCCCAGCCTATCCCAAGCACACCATCAGACAAGCATGCATACACTTCAACACACACAAGTGGATCAGGCAAACATAAGCACCACACAACCCACAGGCACTCACACAAGCATCACCCACATACAAACACAGCAACATCCACTGCCTCCACTGTGTCCCCCTCCTCGTCGTCTCCCTCCTCCCTCCCAGTGTAGTCTACACTCTCACCTCCATGCACTACATCTACAGCCACTAGGACTCGCACCAGAACACCCAGAACCACACCCCGCTCACCTGCACTCACCACCCCCACTACCATTTACACGTCCCCTGTGTCCACTCCCAGTGTGTCTGTGACGCCCTCTCCCAAAGTACACAAACGCGGCCACTCACACACCCAACATCCATCCACCTCACGACAGCCTCCAGTACCTGCACCTGCACCCAAATCACCTAAAGTTACACCTCCTACAACCACCTCCTCTTCCTCCACTCCCAGACCCCCTCCAGCTACCCATCCCAGTCTTCGTCAGCAACTCTTCCTCAGCAACGTTGACCTCTTTGCCCCCACCCCTCCAATTGTTAGGTCCCGTAGTAGCACCTCAGCCCAAAAAAAGTCCAGTACCAGTGGCGCGTGTCAAAGGTGTGTGGAGTGCACCGGCCACCAGGGCAGCCAGTGTGACACGGAGCCAAAGCACTGCCAGTCCACCCCCTGTAAAGCACCTCAAATTGGAACGTGGCCGACGGGACAGGGTGAAGACTCCTGGCGGAAAACCTGCTCACAAGGGTCCCAGGGGGAGTACCAAGTCAGCTGTGACTCCTCCAAAGGTGGTGAAGGGCCAGAGGAAGTCTTCACAGTCTGGGAAGAGCAGCACGGCGGAGAAGGGCGCCATCCTCCCCGGCGGCTGGGACGCCACCGCCAGCACTGTCATCACTGGTCAGGAGACCACCGCCGGAGTCAGTGCCCAGGAGGGCATCAGTATCGTCACTGGTCAGGAGATCGCCAGAGTCAGTGCCCAGGAGGGCAGCAGTATCGTCACTGGTCAGGAGACCACCGCCGGAGTCAGTGCCCAGGAGGGCAGCAGTATCGTCACTGGTCAGGAGACCACCGCCAGAGTCAGTGCCCAGGAGGGCAGCAGTATCGTCACTGGTCAGGAGACCACCGCTGGACAGGGAAAACACCGCCACATCAAGCATCGTTATCCCATGTGCAGGTGGGACAGTGACGGAACAGGAACCGTCACGGGGAGCCTGATGCAGTCTGGGCACCATTCCCCCTCCAGAACCAGTGGAGAACAGCATCCACTCCGTCTGTCCTTCCCAGGATGAAGCACTCTGGGCACCAGTCCCCCTCCAGAACCAGTGGAGACTTTTATCCACTTGAGAGACTGTGGCTTTGCACTCCCCAGGATGGTACAGTGGGCAACCCACCCACTGTAGAGACTTGAGAGACTGTGGCTTTGCACTCCCCAGGATGGAACAGTGGGCAACCCACCCACTGTAGAGACTTGAGAGGCTGTGGCTTTGCACTCCCCAGGATTGAACAGTGGGCAAGCCACCCACTGTAGAGACTTGAGAGACTGTGGCTTTGCACTCCCCAGAATACATCAATGGGCATGGAGCCCCGTCGTGGATCTGACGTGGTGCTGTAATCCGGATGAGGTGCCCCCCTCTTCCCTTCCCCCTGAGGTGCCTGTTGTATTTCTATCAGGTGCCCCTGCAGTGTTCTCTCCGTTTGTGGACAGGTATCTAGTGTGGGCCTCGTCCATGCATTTTGGGCCAAGTGGTGCACGGACATTGATATGTGCATACCTGCACTACTTCTCGTAATGAATACAATTTGAAATGTGTATATATATCTGTATTAATTTGGTAACTGTTTTTTGATACATTACAATGTTTGAACTGATTTCCTTTTGTCTTTGCATTCTTCTGGGGGGTTGTGGGTTGTTACTGGGATGTTTGGAAATGCATTGGTGTGTGTGTTGTAATGTGCGAGGGTGGGGGTGGGGGTTGGGGTGTTGCGTGTGTGTCCCCCTGACTTTTGCCTCCCCCCTCCCCTATCTCGTAGGTGCAGGACTCACCGTTGTCTTTGGTGCCGCCGTTGCTGGTGTTCGTAGAGGAGCAGGAAGACAAGGGCAGGGAGTATTTGTAGTTACGGCTCCATGGTGTCCTCCTTCCTCGTGGAGTGTGTTAAGGTGAGCGTTTTCCCATTGCAAAAGCTGTTTCCGCCATGTTTTTATCCACGGTGAATCCGCCCCGGAAAAGGTGGCAGATTGGCGGGTTGTGATACTGTGGGCGGTACATTGTCTTCCGCCTGTCTGTTGGCGGTGACCGCCGCACTGCTTGTCTGTACCGCCCTGGCGGTCGGAGTGTTAAAGTGGCTGTCTATGTTGGTGGTTTCCGCCATGGTCATAATTCCCTTTTTTTGTCCGCCGGCCTGTTTGCGGTATTACCGCACCTTTAACACCGTCCGCCAGGGTTGTAATGACCCCCATAATGTACAAATTCTAATTGATTCAGGGGCAACAGGAAATTTTGTGGAACAACAAACTGTTCTAGACTTTCATATATCCAGTGTCAAGAAAAAGGTTCCAGAAGTTGTGTATGCACTTGATGGTAGTGTGTTGGCAGGAGGCACCTTTACTAAACAAACCTCATGAATACAAATGATTTGCAGAGCTGATGAGAATCAGAACCACTGTGAGATAATTCGCTTTGATATAATCCAAGCACCTCAATATGGTTTTAGGAATGCCGTGGTTAATGTTACATAATCCATGCACAGACTGGCGCAACCAGGTTTTGCGTTTTCTTCTTCTTCTTCTTGTGCAAAGAAATGTTTTCAATCAAGACGAAACAAAGAAGGAAATCTTCAACACTCCATTGCTACTGCAGTTGAGAAAGAAATTGATTTGCCATCAGAGTATTCAGAATACACTGATGTTTTTGGTGAAAAGAAAGCAAGCTCATCACCACCTCACAGGCTGTACGATTGTCAGATCGATCTTGTACCTGGCGCCAATATACCAAATTGTAGGATCTTTGCACATTCAGAGAAAGAAAATCAAGTTCTATGAGAATATCTTGATCAATGTTTAACCAACAAGCTAATTCGGCCATCACAATCTCCAGTGGCTTCTCCACTGTTTTTCGTACCTAAAGCGAATGGCAATTTGAGGCCGTGCATTGACTTTAGTGCGATAAATAAGATCACAGTTAAAAATAAATATCCACTACCTCTCATACCAGTCTTGTTAGACCAGGTAAAATCCGCAGTCATTTACACCAAACTTGACTTGCAAGGTGCTTATCACCTAATTCAAATTTGAGAGGGAGATGAGTAGAAAATAGCTTTTAAGACTCGTTATGGCCTCTTTGAGTATCTAGTGATGCTGTTCGGTCTGTGTAATGCCCTAGCAGCCTTTCAATATTTCCTAAACGATGTTCTGAGAGAATATCTAGATATCTTTGTCATTGTTTATATTGATGATATATTGATTTATTCAAACTCTGAAGATATACATGAAGAACATGTTAAAAAAGTATTAAAAACTCTATAAAATCATAATTTGGTTTGTAAGCTAAGTAAATGTGAATTCCATACCAAAGAAGTTGAATTTCTAGGAGTCATTTTAACACCTGCGAATGACTGAAAGAAAAAGTCAAGCTGTATCCGAATGGCCCATACCAAAATCTGTACGTGATATTCAATGTTTTTTGGGTTTTGCGAATTTTTATCGACGCTTCATCCATCACTTATCCCAAAAGGTGGCACCTGTCACCAAATTGCTAAGAAAAAAGGCTGTCTTCAACTGGTCTCAAGAAACAGAGAAAGCATTTCAAGATTTAATAAAGGCTTTTACTACCGCTCCCATTCTAGCCCACGCTAATGTGAAGGAACCATTAATCGTGGAAGTTGATGCATCTGATGTTGCCGTTGGGACCATCCTGTCTCAACGTCATTGAGAAACTGGACAATAGAACCCCATAGCATATGCGTCAAGAAAATTGAATGAAGCAGAACAGAATTACAACATATCAGAAAAATAATTACTAGTAATTTGTAATGCTTTTAAAGAATGGAGACAATATCTGTTGGGAGCGAAACACACCATAACTGAATATTCTGATCATAGAAATTTACAATTCATGAGTTCTGCCAGACTACTAACTCCTAGACAACTAAGATGGATGCTATTCTTTGCAGAATTTGATTTCACAGTGACTTTTAGACCAGGAATAGATAATCGTAAGGCCGATGTATTATCTAGACAAGATTCTTCAATCACACCTACTGAACAAAACCCAGGCGTATTATAATGCCTTCAAAAGTGTTGTGTTTAGTAGCTATCGAGAAATGTTTTGATCTCATTCATAATCATTTTCACATCACTAAGTGGCAAGAGTGGTTACAACAAGATACCAAGAGGTCTATTCAACAATGTTCATCTCTACATCAATCTTGAGTATTCCTGCCTACTGAGGAGTTAAGATGGACAGCTTTTCATTGGTTACACAGTCATCCTCTGGCAGGTCACCCAGGTCCTCAAAAAATGATAGAACTCATGAAAAGGTATTTTTGGTGGCCTACATTTGTTCACGACCTTAAACAAATGCTACAATCATGTGAAGTATGTGCAAGATGCAAAAGCGAACATAGCAAGCCCAAAGGTCTACTGATACCTCTACCCGTTCCCAATCATCCATGGGAACATATCTCTATGGATTTTATTACTGGTCTTCCTCAAATAAAACAATTTACAACCATTCTAGTGGTAGTAGACAGTCTTACTAAGTATGCTCATTTTATTGCCTGTAAAGGGCTCCACACTTCCGACATCTTAGCGACTATCATCTTAGAAATTATAGTTCGTCTTCACAGACTTCCAAGGGTTATCCTCTGTGATAGAGGAACACAATTTTCTGCGCAGTTTTGGCAACAATGGTGCAAGGCTCTACAAATTGATTTGACTTTCACTACTAGTTATCATCCATAAACGGATGGTCAAACAGAGAGACTAAACCAAACTCTGAAACAATATTTATGATGTTATGCAACAAAGTCTCCTAAAACCTGGCTGGATCTTTTGTGGCTTGCAGAACTGGCTCACCACTCTTCAATAAACTTAACTCCTTTTTATGGTTTATATGGGCGTCATCCGCAAATTTTGCCAGTTACATTTCTTGCCTCTACTCAAACCACTCCAGCAGTCCTGTATATGCTAACACACATGAAAAAGGTACATTCACAATTACAAACAAATGTTCATCAAACAAAGAAAAAATATAAAATGCAATATTACAAAAAACACCAGCCTGGTCCTCAGTATACAAACAAAGATAGAGTTTGGTTAACCACAAAAAACTTCAAAAATAAAAATATGTTTCATCCAAAATTCACAGGGCTCTGTGAAATACTACGACAAGTGAACCCAGTAACATATAAGCTAAAATGACCATCATCTTTGAAAATTCTTCCTGTGTTTCACACTTCGCTTCTTAAACCTGCTTCGCCCTCAAGTGTCATACAATCTGCTCCTCTATTAGTCCAAGGTGATTGGGAGTATGAGGTGCGATCTATTCTAGATTCTAACTATAAGGGGTCTCCCCTTTGGTACTTGGTGTCCCGGAAAGGATACGGACCGGAAAATGGGTCTTGGGAACCTGCAAGACATGTTCATGCACCACGTTTGGTGCGACGATTTCGGCTCCTCCATCCTGCTAAACCAGGCCCTGGACCGCGCTTGGGAGAGGGGTGTAATGTCAGGAAGAAGGCCATGCGCGGTCCAGGTCTCACCCGAAACTCCGCTGCGCAGCTCTGCGGTGCTTTATGCACAACATTTGTCATCCCCTCTTGTTCCAAAGGTGGCCATCAGCGTCGTCTGCCCTGTGGCAAAGCTCATAGAGCTGCAGGTTCAGGACATTGGTGGACAAGATGCACTTATCAGTGCTATTCCATGAAGGGACTACAATTCCCATGTTTCTAGAGGCAGCAGCCATCTTGGGGTGTGGCAGGCCTATAAAGCCCAGCCACACCCAAGCACATTTCTCACTATTTTGAAGACTTCGATGCAGTCAGACCTCATGGGTGTTTCTCTGAAAAAGAGCAGAGTTCCTGAATGGCAGAGTGACATCCAACCGAAGTATCCTTGTTTCCATGGTGCATTAAAAAACGAGTAGGTTGTACTCGTAGCGGTAAGGCCTTGATGAATCCAATTTTGAAGGAAGTCGTTATTTCCAAAAGTAAAGCGCCCCTTGACACAACGAGCAAAGTGTTTTCAGTTTCCAGAAGTAAAGCGGCCTTGGCGCAGCGATCAAAGGCGTTTCAGAGCACAGGTGTAATGCGCTCTTTGCACAGCAATTCAAGCGTTTCAGTTCACAGATGTAAAGCGCTCCAGGCACGCCAATTCAAGCGCTTTTGTTCACAGATGTAAAGCACTCTAGGACCGGCAATTCAAGTGCTTCAGTTCACAGATGTAAAGCGCTCTAGGCATGGCAATTCAAGAGTTTCAGTTCACAGATGTAAAGCGCTCTAGGCAGGGCAATTCAAACGCTTTTGTTCACAGATGACTGCAGCCCACCCCTTCCTCCCCAGCACTTTGAGACCCTCATGGGTGAGTAGCCACGCTTTACAAAAACTGGTTGATTGATTGACTTGAAAAGTGTGTGGGGGACTGAAAATTGGCAAATAAAGGGAAAGGAAGCTTTGTTTAAAGCATGCCTGATGCCTGTTAAAATTATATTTTTAAATGAAACTGTACAAACAAGTTGTTTAGGCTTGGCAAAAATTAAGGAATTAAATACGCCAGATATTCCTGCCCCTGCAAAATTTTATAAATGGCAAAGTATATAAATGCATCTCAAAATAAGCTTGATGAATGGGTCCAGAATGGAACATTTAACACTTCACTTTCACGTCCTGGTGGGTGGTTATTGTAGCCAGTTGACACCAATGGGTGCCATACACATTTTGTAAACTCCATGTGGGGTATTAGAACAAGTAGGCCAGACCCTTGCTATGTGTCCTCAGAACGCTCGGGTATAGTGACAACATATAGTATAGGGAAATTATGCCAGCAATGGTTGAAAAGTTCTTCACTAGATTCTGTTAAAGAACAACTCGTCCTCCTGTCTAATGATACAGATTTGCAGGATTTCCTGTAAGGCCCCAGAACATAGCACAGAAAACACTTCTTATATGCAGTATATAATGACATTTGGAAACTTTCCCAACAAAAAGCAGATGCCCGGTTAAGGCAAATAGATCAGGAAAATTTACAGAAAGCATTAGCTGTTGTAGATAATGGTATTAACACCTTGTCTGATGGATATATACTTTAAACATCATTGTATCTTCCTCAATAGATACAGTACAAAGTGAAATGTCATCTTTACATGATGGACAGAGTCAGCGAATGCAGTTAGGTTGGACACTACAACACTGAAAGCAGGTTGCTTTCCCTGGCAGCACGTTAGTGTAAGGGACATATATTTAACATTTAATTTAACCAGACACAACAAATAGTGGCTAATAAGGAAGCGACTTATGTCATGCTATATGGTTGATGCACAGGGTTATTAATCTGCCTATTTCAACACTTCAATATAAATCTTGCTTGAAACACATTCCAGTAGGCAGATATGAAAGGCTGGGAGGTAGTTACATACACGAGGCATGGGAGCTTCCCTTCTCATACAAATGTTTCAATGGCATGAAGGAAGTATTTCTTAGCGGTAGTGAATGCAAGACTTCTGTGAGCCATTCGATGGTTTGTAAACAGCTGTCCTTGCACAGGGCATGTAATGCCTCGGCAGCAAACTTGGCTTGTTATCTGAAGGGAGTGCCAGTCCCCTTGATTAGACCTGAATTCCAGGTGCTCTCAAACAGGATCTATGTGCTCCTTAACAGTGAGAGCCTCTGTGGAATGCAAACCAGAATAGCTTAGGTTATTTCGGTCTCCCAAGTTGTCACCTGTTGCGGGAATGTCCTTTTTCCCCCTACTCGAAAAAGGGAGGTGGCAGGGATTTGGTCTCATATTGCTGCTTCCGATGTGAATTTTGAAAACTTGAGCAGACTCAAGGATTTATTGTTCCAAAAACATATGGTGCTTACATCTGCCCGTGAGACCTATGCGCTTCAAGTCACGAGGTCATCTGCAAAGATTCATTCTTTTTTAAGTACAAACTTTCTGAGACACGTTGGTGAACTCGTGGGATGAATATTCAACGAGTCCAGCACTACAGGAATCGCGCATTTCCTTAAGGCTGTAGGTTCTGGTTTCGTTCACACCTTCTCCTGTATATTTGGCTTAATACCCTCAGCCATACACTCAATATTTGTGAGTATTTTCAAGGGATTTTCAATTACTTTGGCTATGATAGGTGGTATCTTTCTGTTCCTACTTTTTCTGCGCAATGGCTGTCCCTTCACAACAAGAAGGACTGAAATCACTTCCACCAGCTCAACTTTGTTGTGAACGCATGATGCAGTATTTCAGAGCACCACTCCTGAAAGAACTGGAGTGTGACTGGTCTCTGTCATTCAGATTGGTTTTGGATTGTGTGCAGCCTGTGTTTTGTTGCCTTTGGTGCCTTTTCAAATGTGCACTGAATGCTTGCCTTTCTACGCAGCTCCTACTTTCATTGCATGCTGATCTGCTGATGTTCTCATTGACGGCTCATTACCAGTCATGGGCGTTGAGGGTACATTTGCTATGAGAAGCTGTCTATGAGTTGCCCTTTGTAGAGTGCTGCTGCCTCAGCTGCAGAGCAAGCTTTGTAACAAGTGCTTATTGGTTTTTCTTGTCAATAATTTGGATATTTTACAACCTGCTGAAGTGGAACCTTTACTGACTTCACTTGCCCCAGGCGTAATTGGCAATTTTATAAATGACACTGACTTTTGAATTTGGTTTTATTGACACCACTACTGTAGTTCTACATTTTCCTTATTTCCGCCATGGTCCCGTGTCTTTTAACTTGTCCCTATTGACATTCATGTTCATATGATTTTATAAATAGATTCTATTAGGCTTTTTATTTTATTTTAGGCTTTGAACATCCTTTGGATCAGCAAGGGGAGGATGTTGTATAGCTATTTTATCCATGTTATTTTAGCAAACTAGTCCTGCTGTTGTGCACTTCAGCCCAGCTGCAATTTAGTCAGCATCATTTTGTTTTTCTAGCATTAGCCGCATTTGCAGTGTTGTTTTATTTTCCCTATCCAATTGTTCTTTCGCCTAGGAAAGCATCCCCTTCTTAGTACTGCATTCATTTCAGTTTGTGCTTTCCTCAAGGCTGAAGTCAGATAGGATTGCTGGCAAAAGTGGTGTGTTCTGTCTCCAACATTCACAGAAATATACACATCCTTATATGGGGACATTTTTCCTAGAACAGTCATTGTTTTATTATAAAAATTCTTCCCTGCCACAAACACATTAGAGGGAGATTCCAGCCAGATGACTACGACTGCTTGCTGGTTGCTGATCATGTTCGCTACAGCTGCTTGCATAGACTGCCAAATCTCTGGCCTATATGGGGATGGTGCCTCTTTAGACAGCAGGCTTCCTTGTTCAAGTATGGGGGATGATGTCTTCCTATGGGGGAAACCTGAAGGGCGGATTAGGGCTTATCATGCTGTGCTCTAACATAGCTTTGGTAGGAAAAATATATATATATCACTCCTAGTGACAGTATGGTGGGACTGTTTTTTTGCTTTACTCTCCTTTTCATAATTTTGCTTCTATTGTGTTTTATTATCCTAGTTTTTGCAATACATGCCATTTTATCTAAGATGCAGTTACTTCAATAAACCCTTATTGAACTATATTCTGCCTCTGTTTGTCTTTGCCTGTGTGAGACAAATGTAACCGAGAGAAAGAGGTGAGATCTGATTGACCACGATTCTCCTGAGGAGTCTTTCTTGTCACGCATCCGGTTGCCACAATCACCCCTGCTCTTGAACAGAGGTGAGGTGCTGCTAGAAAGCCTCTCTCTCTCTTAATTTCTCTCTGTCAATCTCTTTCTCTAAATGTCTATCCCACTCACTCTCTCTTTTGCTTTTTCTCTCTAAATTTCTCACTTTCTCTCTCCGTCTCTCCTCCATACCATAATTGGATGGAAAGAATGTTATTGCAATGGTTCCTCCATACAATCACTTCAAAGTGTCACACTAGCAAGATGTTAGGTTTGAACTTTATAGCTACGTGTTGAAGCACAGCCTTTGGCCTACTGGTTGGATTGTCACTCATTAGGTTGAAGGTTCAAATCCTGATATCTCATAGCAATGTGCATGTTTATTCACTTGTGTTTTGAATGTTAAAAATTCATAGTGATAGAACATTTACACCTTTTTGCCATCAAAATCTTTGAGTTGAATGTCGCACCTCTGTCTGGACAAGCCATGGTAAAGAGTCACTTGTGGTCTGGTGGTAAAGGTGTCAAACCCTTACACTGGAAGTTCAGCGTTTCCCTTTGATGTGTTAATGGTTATTTCTGCTGGAGGTGCATGTAATTTTCTTTCTTCTGGTGAGGGAGTGCTGTTTGAATATTTTGGGGTTTCCTACACCCGTTTGCGTGCCACAATTCCGTGGCTTTCAGAGCTTGCGGGAAGAGTTGCAGTGTTACAGAGAAATGGAAGCTCCTTGCCCTGCCCTGTGCCTTAATGTTGATTGGAACTGGTGACTGTCTGGCAGCAACGCACAACTGCATCGTAGACCTTGAAATTGAATGGAAAAGTACATCGACATTCAGGTGAGCTGGTGATTATTGGAGCTCCACTGCTTGAAAGTTTCATTTTACCGAATGTGTTACAGTGGCGTGCCTAGGGCAGTACAAGCAGAAAGCGGTATCCCTGTAATGGTTTTGTGCACACAGGGCAGCGGGTTCACTGCTACAGTCAGCCTTTCTATGGATGACTGATTGTATCCGACCACTTGCGCATGATCACAGCGCTAATAAAATTGGAGCTAGAGGCGGCGGGGAAGCCTATGCTTTGAAGACATTGATGCCTACCTGGCTCTGTAGATGTAGCAGCGCTTTTAACTTTAGCCACACTTAATGGTAGCAAAGTGCTGTTTACCATGTGTTTTATAGTGGAGTGCCTATGGCCGTATAAACAGAATGCAGGATTTCTGTGGCAGTTTTTGAGCACACAAGACTGACGGTTCCCTGCTAAAACCAGCCTTTCTTTGGATGATTGACTGTATCAAAATATTTATATACTATTACAGCACAAACAAAACTGGAGTTAGAGACAGTGGGGAAGCGTATGCATTTCCAACATTGCAACCTTGCTGGCTCTGAGGATGTCGTGAAGCTCTCATCTTTAACCACATTAAATAGTAGCAGAGAGCTGCCTGGACATTGTCAACTTACGAATCCAGGGCTGGATTCTATGAACATTGATTGGCAGCAACTGATTGATTGGGGAACCGCATTGAATATTGTGATTTGAATATAACAGAAGAGAGGTGAGTGCATGTGTGGTGCCTGATGAGGAGATGAATTGCTAATTTTGACTATCTCAATTGAATAGGATGCTCCTTATCTGTGGCAGTGAACACAAGATGTGACACTTCTTTTTCTCTTAAACTGTGAGTGTATATTCTCTGCAAGAGTGGATTTATAGTTGGGGATTGAGGAGTTTAGACTGAAATCACCTACTTTGTGAATTACCCTCCTGACATGACCACTAACAAACAACGCAAGCAGCTGGAAAAATACCACACTGCATATTTGCTTTTAATGTAATCAGTATTTGAAACTTTTTCATTTACTGGCTTCATTCTATTTGTTTATGTTTCAAGTTAGGCAGGCTTAGTTATTCAGGCTTATAGGGGGTTTGGGCCTAATTTGAAATGCCTATGGTTGGTTGACATCCAGCAATAAAAACACATAGGCCTAAACTTATGAGGGCCTAGTACCTCCTTACGCACATTAGCATCATTTTTTTAATGGAAATGTGGCCCATCGAGGCCAAAATTGCTGCGCCAGATTTGCAAAGTGGTCTAATGCATGCATTGTGCCACTTTGTAACCCCTCGGCCACATTATACCTGCGCCAGGCATAATGTATGCAAAGGGGCGTTCCCCTATTAGAGGGGCTGAAAACATGGTGCAAAGAAATCAAAAAGATTTCTCTGCACCATTTTTTACTGCATTTGTAATGCCTGCATAGAGTGGGCATTAAAATGAGGTACACCATTATTTATATTGGGTCTCAATGTGCTTTACAAGATTAGCATCAACATTTTTAGGCTACTCCTGCAAAGCACCAAGCTAGCTTCAAAATTTTTGATGTTAGTTCCCTATCTACTGGCTTGGTGTGTCGTATCTTAAATAAGGCGCACACACAGTGGCATTAGGGGGGGGCGCTAAAGTGAGCAAGAAAAGTGGTGCTGCATTTGATGCCACGCAGCTCTTCTTAGATCAGGCCCATACTATTTATACCATTGCAAAAATAGGAGATAACAGGAAAAAGGAGGCAGCAAAAAAACTGTTTGATTTACATGCTCTTGAACTGGAGACTGGTAAAATAATGCAAAAGCTGGGGACTGCTGGCATTGCAACCAAAAAACAATTATGGGATAAATTAGAGAACGCCTTATGAAAACTATTGTCCAAATAGTGGAAAAGCAAGTCTTTGCAAAAATATGTTAATTGTGGTAGAATTCCGCTGGGTCTTAGGATCTTAATGGAACCAATTTATGAAGCCCCAGATCTTGAGATGTTGCAAGAATGGTCCACTGATTCTCATGAATGATCAACGATTATGCTGTGTATTCTCTTTATATATGCATGGAAAAACTGAGAAAAACTGCTTGTGGAGATTGACCAGATAATTAGTGAATTACATGAATTCATGGACCAAATAGAATTTGATTAAGGCCTGGAGAAAATCAATGCAAATATTGACAAATTGGAAGAAGAAATCAAAATCAAGAAGCAGAGGAGATTCTATAGAGACTACAGAGCTTCCATGAATGGTCATGTTTTGACTTTTGCAAAAAAACATGATGCACTCTGTAAGGGAGGAACAATGATAAGAGTGAAACATCTTCAACAGGAGGTAGGTATAAATACAAAACTGGAGACTATGGAGAAGCAAGATTACATAGGAGAATGAACCAGTACATCAGCAGTGACACTTCAGGAGGATTGGATATCTTAGGCCTAAAGGAAACACTTTTAAAGGAGTTCCAAGTCCTGTCCAATAGTCGATTGGAGCTGCAACCCCATCACAACAGAACGACGGGAGGAGGTCTAGGAGACACAAGTGGAAACACAAAGGCCTAGTGGGAATGTCAACAAGGGCCAAAACTTCAAAAAATGATGGGATCTGAGATTAATGTGGAACATTTATCTGACTTTCCCCTGTCTACTAAAACATGATGAAGTGCTTTCTTTGGGTCTATCTTTCTCCTCCACTTACTCTTTTAATTATACTAAAAGCCACAGAAAACCTAGGAATCCTACTTAAATTAAGTTATCCCAGTGGTTTCCGGCCTAAATCTGTGTTTTGTTTTCTCCCAGCATGCCATTTGATGGCTGTTAGAAATGGGGTCTTTGTTTGGCAGTCAGGTTACCCCCTGTCCAAGCAAGGACCCTCACTCTAGTCAGGGTAAATCACACACAATCCAAATTACCCTGTTCCCACCCTCTGGTAGCTTGGCACTGAGCAGTCAGACTTAACTTAGAAGGCAATGTGTAAAGTATTTGTGCAATAAATCATACAATAACACAGTACTGCACTACAAAAATACACCACACAGTGTTTAGAATTTTTTTAAATATTTATCTGGATATCTGCAGGTCAAGAAGATAAAAGATGCAATAAGTAAATGTAGAGCTATCACTGAAAAGTGATAAAAGTGTCTTAAGTCTTTTAAAGTCTCTTTCAAGCACAAAGTACCTGGTTCGCATGAAAAATCTCCGCCAAGGGCCGCAGAGCAGGAGAAGCGTGGAAACAAAGGGGTGTGTGTTGATTTCCCGGGCCGCACACGGCGATGCGTCATTTAGTTTCCACGCAGGGACGGCTGTGCATCGATTTCTGGTGCTCGGTCGTGGATCCTCTTTGGGTTGCGGGGTTTTCAGACGCCCCGGTGTCTGTGCCTGGAATCCTGGGCTTGCGGAGAGAAGTCACAAGCTCTGCGTTGTTCCGGTGGGCGTTGCAGGGAAGTTTCTCCCGCACAGCAGGCACTGCGTCGATTTCCCCTCTGGAAGTCGTGCTGCGTCATCCCAGGTGGGCTGTGCGTCGATCCGGTGGCCTGTGCATCGAAGTTCCAGTCGCAACGCAAGTGCTGCATTGATCCTTTCCTTGAGAAGTTGGGCTGCGTCGTTCCAGTTTGGCATGCAGTGAATTTCTCACCTCAGGACAGGCTGTGTGATGGTTTTAGCAAGCTGTGCGTCGAATTATCGCCGCACAAGGAGTCCAGTTGCAAGAGAGATGTCTTTTTGGTTCTGAGACTTCAGGGAACAGGAGGCAAGCTCTATCCAAGCCCTTGGAGAGCACTTCTTCACCACAGCCAGAGAGCAGCAAGGCAGCAGGCCAACAGCAAGGCAGCAGTCCTTCACAGAAAGCAGTCAGGTGAGTCCTTTGGGCAGCCAGGCAGTTCTACAAGTTTCTTCGCCAGGAAGTGTCTGAGGTGGTAGGGCAGAGGCCCTAATTTTATACCCAAATGTGCCTTTGATGTGGGGAAGACTTCAAAGAGTGGCTTAGAAGCTCACCAGGTCCCTTTCAGTTCAATCCTGTCTGCCAAGGTCCCAGTAGGGGGTGTGGCAGTCCTTTGTGTGAGAGCAGGCCCTCCACCCTCCCAGGCCAGGAAGACCCATTCAAAATGCAGATGTATGCAAGTGAGGCTGAGTGTCCTGTGTTTTGGGTGTGTCTGAGTGAATGCACAAGGAGCTGTCAACTAAACCCAGCCAGACGTGGATTGTAAGGCACAGAAAGATTTAAGTGCAGAGAAATGCTCACTTTCTAAAAGTGGCATTTCTAAATTAGTAATATTAAATCCAACTTCACCAGTCAGCAGGATTTTGTATTACCATTTTGGCCATACTAAATATGGCCTTCCTACTCCTTTCAGGTCAGCAGCTACCACTCAAAACAATGTTTTAGGGCAGCCCCAATGTTAGCCTATGAAGGGAGCAGGCCTCACAGTAGTGTAAAAATGAATTTAGGAGTTTTACACTACCAGGACATGTAAACTACACAGGTACATGTCCTGCCTTTTACCCACACAGCACCCTGCCCTAAGGGTTACCTAGGGCACACCTTAGGGGTGACTTATATGTAGAAAAAGGGGAGTTTTAGGCTTGGCAAGTACTTTTAAATGCCAAGTCGAATTGGCAGTGAAACCACACACATAGGCCTTGCCATGGCAGGCCTGAGACAAGGCTAAGGGGCTACTTAAGTGGGTGGAACAACCAGTGCTGCAGGCCCACTAGTAGCATTTAATCTACAGGCCCTGGGCACATATAGTGCACACTACTAGGGACTTATAAGTAAATTAAATAGTCCAATTGGGTATGGTCCAACGTTACCATGTTTAAAGGGAGAGAGCATATGCACTTTAGCACTGGTTAGCAGTGGTAAAGTGCGCAGAGTCTAAGAACCAGCAAAAACAGTGTCCAAAAAGTGGAGGGAGGAAGGCAAAAAGTTAGCGGTGACCACCCTAAAGCTGTCAGGTCTAACAATGGCATTGAGGTTTTTGAAACAAAAATGATAAAGGACCTTAAAACTTTAGGGTCAAGATGTATCAATAGATCATTTAGGGGTTCATTCTGACCTTGGCGGTCCATGACGGCCATGGCGGAGTGCGGCGGAAGCACCGCCAACAGGCTGGCGGTGCTTCCTGGGCGATTCTGACCGCGGCTTTCCGGCGCGGTCGGAAAAGGGGAGCCGGCGGTTTCCCGCCGGTTTCCCGCTGGCCCAGGGAACCCGCCATGGCGGCGCTGCTTGCAGCACCGCCATGGGGATTCCGACCCCCTTCCCGCCAGCCTGTTTCTGGCTGGCCCAGGGAACCCGCCATGGCGGCGCTGCTTGCAGCACCGCCATGGGGATTCCGACCCCCTTCCCGCCAGCCTGTTTCTGGCGGTGGCATGGGCAGTGCAGGGGCCCCCTAACAGGGCACCACAAAGATTTTCACCGTCTGCTTAGCAGACAGTGAAAATCGCGACGGGTGCCACTGCACCCGTCGCACCCCTTCAACTCCGCCAGCTCCATTCCGAGCCGGCTTCATTGTTGAAGGGGCTGTCCCGCTGGGCCGGTCGGCGGTCTTCTGGCGGTCGCCCGCCGGCCCAGCGGGAAAGCCGGAATGGCCGCCGCGGTCTTTGGACCGTGGTGCGGTCTTTCGGCGGGAACCGCTTGGCGGGCGGCGACCGCCGACCGCCGCGGTCAGAATGACCGCCTTAGTCTGTCACTGGCCCAGAAAAAGGCACTGTCACAGTTACAAGAGGATATTGTGATCTGTAACTCAGACAAAGGGCATAACATTGTTGTAATGTCGAAGGAGATGTACTTGGCTGAAGTTCAAAGGCAGTTAGCTAACAGTACCTATTAAATTCCTTGTCTAAAAACTGATATTGACAGAGCAAACCATACCTACTGGGATAAATTGAAGGATTGGAGGAAGCAGGGTGACCCATCGTGTCCTCTTTAAATTGCCTCTTGGAACCTCAAGATATGTTAATTATTTTTACATCCATTAGTGCAGGTCTTGCCCTTATATGTACTGGACAGTGGGGATTTCTTTAGGATGGAATTACCTGGGAGGTCATTCCCTTCTTATGGGATTGGATGTATACAATCTTTACACTTGCCTTTCTCGTCATTTTGGCATCAAGGCATGTTGTAATTTTCTTTGTGTCAGGTCACTTTCATAATTTCTTCATAATGAAATGATCTTAGACATGGCAGAATACTGCCTCCAAAATAACAGTTTTATTTTTGATTGCCAATTTTAGCATCAAACCCAGGGCACCATGATGGAAACTTGTTTGTTCCCAGTTACTCATGTTTATACATGGGCTGGTGGGAGAAACAGGTGTGATTGAATTGACATCTGTGAAACAACCACATGGTGCTTTGGGCCCGATGAGCTCTGGGCCCTATAGAGCTTTACTAGCTATTTGACAACCACTGTTTAGATTTTTCTGACTTGAGCTTAGAGGTGTGTAACTCCAGAATTGAGACCAAATTGTTCTGTAAAAAAACTGAAGGAAGTAGCACATTACATGTTGCTAGCAGTCTTCCCAAAAACCTGATCAGCAGTATCCCCTATGTGGAGCTAATACGAGCAAGACAGAATTGTAGTAAGGATTCCTTTTTTGAAGAACAGAAACAAACAATGATTGAGGGATTTATTAAGAGAGATTAGGACACTAAAGACTAGATGTAGGTACAAAAAAAATTGTGATTCGGAAATAGCGACTCCATGCGAATCGCTATTTCTGACTCGCAAAACCAAATTCCAGAAAGAATCACTATTCCAAATTGCGAATCGCAGAGGAGTCGCACCACATTTTGCGACATCGTTTTTAGCGAGGTTGCAAATTGCGCCAAGGGTGTGGTCCGGTGTTGTAAATTGTGAATGACTCGCAAATTGCCTGCAGGTGGAACAAATCAGTTGAAATACTCACTTCCTGGTTCTCGGTGATGACATCAGAACCAGGAAGTAACCAAATGGAACAGGGAGGAGGGAGGAGCCCAATCAGCCCAAACTGCAGAGCCACACCCAGGTGAGAGGAGCTGCAGCAACAATGGCTACACAGGAGAAGGAGACACCCAGTGGAGGCAGAAAATGAAAAATATAGGCCCATATTTATACTTTTTTTAGCGCTGCATTTGCGCCACTTTTTGATGCAAAAACGACGCAAACTTACAAAATACAATTGTACTTTATAAGTTTGCACTGTTTTTGCGTTAAAAAGCGGCACAAATGCGGCTCTAAAAAGGTATAAATATGGGCCCTGGTTTCCTGACAAGGAGTTGGAGGTGCACACTGAGGAGTGCTGCCTGCACCATGAACAATTATTTGGCAAGGCAGCAATGAGTGTCCCTGTCACCCAAAAAAAGAAGATATGGCAAGACATCGAGGACAAGATCAATGCCATTGGGGTAAGCCACCGCACCCTGGATTAAATACAGAAAAGGTGGTATGACCTTCGCTCCAGGACCAAGGAGAGGGTGGCTGACAGCATGAGGGAGATGCAGGGCACTGGAGGAGGCCCATCCACTGTTCCACCCCCTACAGCAATAGAAACCATGGTGGAGACAAATCTGGAGCGTGAGGTTGTACTGGGCATTGGAGATGTGGACAGTTTGGCACCTGGAACATCAAAAAGTAAGTTCCAAAATATATGCTTTTACACCCACAGTTGCACTATACACACAATCTGAGTACACATCAGCAGGCACCTCCAGACTAGCTCCAATCCAGTCTAGCAACCTCTAGAATAGTGCATTATGGGCAATGTAGTACAGTGGTCCATATATAGGCAAATGTTTATTTTGAGGCAAAAAACATATGTGCGAGACTGACAGTGTATCCCCTATGTCCCACAGGTCTCCCACAAGGCCTCCCCCATCAGCGCCAACGTGCAGGGAGAGGAACATGGCACATACCCACAGGAGAAGGCTGCCACAGACACTGCAGGGGAGTGCAGGACAACACCACCAATGGAATTGGCATCGGAGTCCATGGATGATCCTGCGCTGGGTATGGAGGCAGCCGTAGAAACACCAGGGCCAATGCCTATGAAAAGGCACACACAGCCATCATCAGGCACACTGCGTAGACGCCGCCACAGATTGCAGTCTGTGCACAGTGAGGATGTTCAAGATGTCAAGCTTGTGGGACTTGAGGCACCCTTATTGCAGGGTCAGCGCCTGCAAAATAGACAGATGAGGTTAATGAACCGGAACCTCACAAGACTGCAGACCACTGTCACACATGGGTTGGCTAATGTGGAAAATCAGTTCACAACAATGAACACACATCTGGGGAACCTGACGAACTCCCTTGACAATTTGGTCAGGGAACTGGTGGCTGACAGAGCACAGTCACAGCTCAGGGAGCGCAACACTGCAGCCCGTTTAGACAGACTTGCTGCATCCTTAGGGCGCCTGGAAACGAACACAACCTGCCTGTCAAGGCGCACTGTAAGGCTGCAAATAGAACTGGGGCATTTTGCAGGAGATGTGGCATGGGGACTTGGCCGCATCAACCATGTGGTGGATCTGCTGGAGACCAGATAGGCTGCAAGGGGCACAGGGGATACCCCGCAGGACAGTGAGGAGGGCTCAACAGTCAGTAGTGTGTCTGCCACTGATGCATGTGTCCTGCGGAGTAGCAGTGCATGGCATGGCTCAGGGGACCAAGCTGGAGTGAGCCATGGTGGCCGCAGTCATAGGAGGCTGTGAGCCACTGACATGTACTGGTACAGAGGCCCATGAACATAATGTGTCTGATTTGACTGTTTCATTACCGTATTGTTGCATAGTGCACAATGATATCAACATTATAGTTTTGCAATAAAAAGGTTTGGTTTGTTTACCTACACAACTGGGCTATGTATGTCTGACATTAGTGAGTGTGGTCACGGTTGTCAGGTACCTGCCAAAGTAGTGGGTTGCAATGTGGTTCCATTTCAGTCTGCCCTCATTTGCGATGCTTCTATCCCCAGGCTGTCGGTGTGGTAGCTCGTGCTTCTCATTCTCCGTGTCTGTGTCTTCAGGGGTGAGATGTAGCCCACGTCTGGTGGCTATGTTGTGTAGGATGGCACAGGTGGGAATTATCTTGCATGCTGTTTCTGGGGCATACTGGAGTGCTCCTCCACTTTTGTGGAGGCATCGGAATCTTGACTTTAACTAGCCAAACGTCCTCTCGACTACAGTTCTGGTCCGCCGATGTGCAATGTTGTATCGTCTCTCGTTCTGATTGCCAGGTGTTAGGTATGGGGAGAGTATCCATCGTCTCAGGGCATATGCACTGTCACCTGTTTGACAAAAGAGGCAAATTTAGCAGGGCGTCACAGGGTTACACAGTGACCTGTATGTAAGGCTTCAGAGTGTAGTCACCAATACCTAGTAAATATTCTTCTCCAAACTCCCCACGTTCTAGGCGTTGGTGTATCCCACTGTGCCTGAATATGTAAGAGTCATGTGTACTCCCTGGATATTTAGCTACAATGTCAGTAATGACATTATGGGCGTCACATACCACCTGGATGTTTAGTGAGTGGGTACATTTCCTATTGCGGAACACATATTCCAGATTTACAGGTGGGCAAATTTGTATATGTGACCCGCCCACACACCCTATTACATGGGGGAAGTTAGCAATTCTGTAGAAGTCGAACTTGGTGCTGTTCATTTCTGCCTCATTTTTGGGTAGGTATATATATATATGGACATGTGTGTGAGTGTGGCATCTAGGAAACATCTGAAGAATCGTGAGAGTGCACTTTGGGATACCCCACCTGCCACTGCAATCACCCCCTGATAGCTACCCGAGGCAAAGAGGTGCAGTGAGCTTAGCACTTGCACATGTGTGGGGATGGTGCTGCTGCGCATTGTCTGTCGTTCAAGCTGAGGTTTCAGCAGTTCAATAATCTCTAAGATAACAGCACTGCTCAGTTTGTATTTGTAATAAATCTCCTCCTCAGATTGTTGAAATAGTGTCTGCCTGGTTCTGTATATCCTCTCCTGACTCTGCCTCCTCTTCCTCTGCTGGGCAGCCTGGAGTCTCCTCCTCCATGCAATCACGTATAGTGCAGCCATTTTGAGTAGCCCAGATGCCTTCTGGGTCTCCTTTTATACTTTTGTTCTGGTTACCACCTGCTCTGAATCAGTGGTAATCTGGGTGTGCAAAACGGGCTTTTTGCGAATAGTCGCAATTTGCGACTGGCTTTTGCATACGGTTTGCGACTCGCAACTTGCGACTTCCTGATTGCGGGTCGCAAAATCAGGTCGGAAATTTTGCGAGTCGGTAATGGGTTGCATCGCTATTTGGTGATCGGAAATGGGATTTTTACATCCTATATCGGGGTCGCAAATAGCGATGCAAGCCGTTTGAGACTTGCAATCCTTTGCTACATCTGGCCCTAAAACTCTCATTGAGGCTGTTAAGAAGATAAACAAGATAAAACTGAGGGTTTACTTGTGGCTCTCATAAAGGAGCCGCAAGAGGAGGATCAGATCAGGTTCATTACCACCTTAAGTTCTCATGAGGACAAGATAAAGGGTATCTTGCGTAAGTATTGGCATATTCTTCAGACAGAGGAAACTTTAATCAAATATTTACCCAACCAGCCTAACATCACCTTTCGCAGAACCAAGAACTTGAAAGACATTCTTTGTAAAAACATGATTACTAAATACAGGGAAACACTTGCTATAATAAGAACACCTGGCTTTATGCCATGCAGAAACTGCAAAGCATGCAAATGCAGTGAAAAAGTTAATTTCTTTTAAATATCGTAGATTAATCAGGAATTCAGGATCCTTAAAGGGTTATCCTGTACTTCAGATTTTTGTGTATACGCATTGCGATGCCCATACAATAAGCTATTTATATATTCAGCTCAATACATAGGGCAAAAAATGCATTTTAGAACATATGCATGCTATCAGTAATCAAGATAAGCAATACCCAGTTGCTAGATCTTGCAAGGAGTATCATTCCAGTTTCAACTCACTCCTTAAGTTCTTTGTATTGGATCAGGTCACCTACAATATTCAACGTGGTGATGAGGTTGCAACACTGTGGAGACTAGAATCCAGGTTCATAATTAGGTCCGAACCCAGTAGGGCTTAACATGGATGAAGTATTGGCCGTATATTTGGGCTATGTTATATTAATTTTCTTCTGCTGCTTTGCTCTTCAATGGATTAGTTCTAATCTTGTTCTTATTTTTTACACAGGTGATTCGGAGATCACCATTGAGGTGTTTCCAGGCCGCTTAAGCTAAGGAGTTCAATTTATTATGTTTGGTTTACATGTTTTTGCGATTTATGCCTAGGTTTGAAATGTTTCAACTAAATGATCGCAGCTTTCACAAGCAGAATCTGTATGAAGGACTTCTGCCCAGGGAATCAGCCTAATATAGCATGATTTTCTGGTATATTCATTCAAGTAATAGTATTCGCATAGCCACCACACAACCACAAATGCCCACTTGGGCTGCTTGCATGAATTTCAGTTATGCAGGAGAATGCCCACTAGGGCTGTCATGGTTTTGCTATTTAATTTAGGTTATCAAATTTAGTTCAAATCTATTTTTTTTTGGTTGACTAGTATTTTCTGATAGGCTTGGTGCATTAAGGGAGCTGGTTTTTATATTGTGATCATGATTTCAGGTATGGGGGATAATGCCCACTCTGGTGATTTAGCTCAATTTATTTTGGTTCTGTTGTTTATTTTGCACCTTCAACCTTATTCGACTCCGGTTGGTAAGCACAGATTAACTGCCTTGATGCATTTTGTATGCTAAATTAACCGTATATATTGTGAACATGTTTGTTTACCTGTGTTTAGATAACATTTATGATATTTCTCACATTTCTAGTGCTTATTTTGAGCATAACAATGGATGTAACCCTAAGATGGTGCAGGTTTAACAACATAGAAGCAGACCTTTGATTGTGTCAAGGGGTTTCACTGTATTTATTGTTTGTCTTTTATGTTGTTTAAAGACTCATGATCAAGACAACATGAGGCATATTTACAAGCCCCTACCGCCTCCTTGCTCTGCCCTAGCATATTATTTTTTTAATGCTAAGGTAGCGTCAAGGAGGCCTTTTCCCTGCACAAGATGTACAAAGTGGCACAGTGTAAGCATTGCCCCACTTTGCTTGCACGACATTTTGCCTGCACCAGGCATAATGTATACAAAGGAGACATTCCCCCGTTAAGAGTCCCAGAGAAATGGCGCAGTGAAATTTACTAGCTTTCCTTGTGCCATTCTTCCTGTCATTTTTAATGAGTGTCCAAGACAGGCATTGAAGTGAAGCTCCCATTGTTTCCAATGGGTCTCCCCATGCATTGCTGGACTAGCACTATAAATGTTGGTGCTAGTCGACTAAAGCACCACAATAACGTCAGAATTGTTGAAGCTAACGTGCGCCACAGTATGCTACATTGTAAATGTGATATGGGGGTGCAAGACAAGTGGCCAATAATAGCTGATGCTCCCCTTTTTTATAAATATGCCCCGTGTGTGTTGCAGCACGTTGAGTGTGTTGCCAAGTAAACGGATTGCTCTATATATTCTGCTGGAGGTGCACATAATTTCCCTTCTAATGGTCAAGGAGTGCTGTCAGGAGTCCCCATTTCCCACTACCCACCCTCTCTTCCTCCCTCCCTCCCGCTCTCTCCCATAGTCCAGGTCCGCACTGGGCATTCAATTACTCTGACATCTCCCTAGGAGGCATCTGTTTCTGAATAATTTTGCCACGAGTAATTTTGGTTTACAATTCGGCCCCGTACTTTTCCATACATTGGCTTCGCCAGTAGCCAGTCCTAAACTGAAATTGCTCATTTTATCTTAGTGCCTTATGAAAATACCTTCATCTCTACTGCGCGTGAGTACTTTAACCAGCCCACAGCAGGCCAGCCTCATATTTAAACATTTAGAAAGAGGCACCACGAGACAGTGATGTAAAGTGAGACACGTGTTTGCTGTGAACTGCTACACCAGTAAATACTGGCAATTCATAGAAAACACGTGTCTCACAAACACATCTACGTAACCCAATTTTGGTTTTAATGCTGACGACCACTCCAGTTTTACAAATAGTACATAGTAATAATCTCGAAAATGGCAAACCCGTTTCCGTTAACTTCAAGGCTCCACTGCTCACCGAAAGCCATTCGCCTTTCTTTTCTGCATGCTAAACAAAGCACATCCCCGTGGTCTAGTCACAATTTGGGTTCCCCCTCATCCACTACCAGCTCTGATTCTCTAGTTCTTGACATAACCAACAAAAACGATTTCTATCAGTACTCCTGAACCAGTTTCAAAATAGTCGTGTCTGCATGTCATTTTGATGTTTGTCGAGTTCCTTGTAAGCGTTTATTCATTCATTCTTCGGCATTGTATCTTTTCAACCTTTTATATTACAAAATATATATTTACCTGTCACGTTTTTGATCGAATATTCAAATTAATCTGCCCGATGATCTACTCGATAAAACAGTTAACTCACGCCCATCTCAAATCCCATCTAAAATTGTATGCTTTCAGTTGCCTTCACAATTGCAGCAGATGCTAACGCACTCTAAGAAAGGTTTTGTTACTCTACCTTTACTAAATCTTTAAAAAAGCTTACAAATCAAACCAGGACTCGCACACTATGAGCCTTTGAACAGAGACGACACCAGCGCCCCGATTAAGCAACACTGGTGGCAGCACAAAGTAGCCAAAGGTATTGGAAACTAGTAAAAAGTGTTGATTTAGGGTTTATTTTCCTTCACAAAACTTGTTTTTGCTCTGGAAAGTTGTCTAACACAAACACAAAATAGCATTATGAACTATTCTTTTGCTACTCTTTGTCAGTGAAACGTCCCAGGGGTGCTACATGGACATTCTTATGCTACTTCCCAAGGTTCTTGAGGCAAAGAGCTATCTAAAAACGTTTGTAAACAGGGCTTTGCATCGTAGGGGCAGAAAAGAATAGAAGTTTATTTTTCTGCAATCTTTTTGAACTTTGCATGAATGCTAAAATGCACATCACACAAAGGGTTAAACGTTTAAAAGCAAGTTATATCATAGTATTTGGTACTGAAAGGGTCTTTGTCAGGTACTAAACCCTTGCTCAACTCATGCAGGCACCTTTCCACTCTATGGTGAACAGTTGAAAGCTTGGTGCTAGGCAGCCAAAAAGTGTGCCAGAAGTTGAGAAGAGAGCACGAGCACCATATATTTTTAAGTTATTGTGCTGACCTGGTCTCTCCACCTAGGACAATGCAGCACGGCAAGTTTGGTTGTACAAGATATTAGAACATTCTGTCACTTGAAGTGTCGCAAAACCTTTCCTACTTGCAAAATGTGTGAAATAATTGAAAGGGTTTGTCTGCACTGCTCAATAAACATTTCTCAAGTAACTTTGTGTAAGGTAATCAGTCCATCCTTTAGTCAATCCTGAAGCTGAGAGACAGCAAAGCTCAGAGTGCTGAGTGGAGGGTTGAGTATTCTTGGAAGTGGGTCTCATTAACACTTAAACATCCATTTGCTTGCAAAACCAATAGCTCTAGTACAGCTTACTTTTCACCTGCAAAAATAAGCTCTAAAAATGCAATAATAATAATGTTTTTATCTCATGGATGCACTGAGCCTCACAGCATTGATATACCTATTGGCACAACTCACACGTACATGCAAGCATAAAAGCAAAGATGCACACAGAGCATTATATCCACAGACCAATAATGACAAAGGCCCTTATGCACATGTCCTAGCAAACATACTTACACTAATTGAGCTAGGGAGACAACAGTCATGTAGAGCTTTAGTCGATGGATAAAATCTATGAATGTTCCTTGACAGGAGATCTTGCCCAATTTGTAGAATTAGACCAGTGTGATGGGATGTGTGTCTTCTCTCACAGGGAACTGACACACATCTGACAATAGGCAAAGCTTCACATATTGCAGATCAATAGAAAAATAGAAATCAAGAATCATAATACCAATCATTAACATGAGAATGAATTGCTAGGTCTAAATCTGTCGCTGCTTGAATGTTTAAAACATGCTCTGAACACTGTCTAACCCATGCTGTATTAGTTTAAAAAGTTTCTAGGCTGGCATGTTTTAAATGTTTCTTCTATAACCTCTTCTTGACTTGTGAAAATACACAACCTTCTTTAAAACAATAGAGGCAGTATGACACCCTTACCCACCTACTAAACTGCTTGGAATTTGCTGCCTTGTGTTTAGAAGATAACATTTTACTTTGGTTGAAATATTAACATTACATGAATGATGGGAATAGAATGAGTGTTATAAATGTAAAAATTGTGAAGAGTGAATAAGTAAGGAAGCTCATGTATCTGATCTTTGCCATCCAACAAGACCATGCATTGTCTACTGTTGTGAAATCTAAATAAAACCATTACATTGTTAACAATTGTATCAATCAAATTAATTATAAAAAGTGCACTAGGGAAAGATACTAGATGCTAGATTTGAGATCCTCTTCAGAAGGCAGAAGCAGAAGACAGATGGCAGATGATGACAGGAGAGATGACAGCAGAGAACTGATTGACCGATTGAGAGAAACTGTGAGATGACCACTGTGCCTTGACCACTAATTGTTGCAACTGCTGCTGTTGGAGCTGAGAGTTATAGGTAACTAGTGAGCACTATCTGAACAAATACAGAGAGTGTGAGATTTTGGAGAAACCATACTGAGTTCATTAGTTTAAGGAAGTAGGATCAAGTTTAGAAAGACTTGTGGGAACTATCTAGCTATTGAGCTGCTAGATACAACAGTTACTCATTCCACTGCAGACACTATGGGCCTGATTCTAGGAGCCGCCCGCCAAGCTACTGCCGCTGAATGACCGCACCGCGGTCAAAAGACCGCAGCGGCCATTTAGACATTTCCTCTGGGCCGGCGGGCGCTCTCCAAAAGAGCGCCCGCCGGCCCAGAGGAAATGCCCCTGCAACGAGGACGCCGGCTCAGAATTGAGCCGGCGGAGTTGCAGGGGTGCGACGGGTGCAGTTTGCACCCATCGCGTATTTCAGTGTCTGCTTAGCAGACACTGAAATACTTTGCGGGGCCCTCTTACGGGGGCCCCTGCCGTGCCCATGCCATTGGCATGGGCACGGCAGGGGCCCCCAGGGGCCCCGCGGCACCCCCTACCGCCATCCTGTTCCTGGCGGGCGGACCGCCAGGACAGGATGGCGGTAGGGGGTGTCAGAATCCCCCATGGCGGCGCGGAAAGCTGCGCCGCCATGGGGGATTCAAAGGGCAGCGGTAAACCGGCGGGAGACCGCCGGTTTACCTCTTCTGACCGCGGCCGAAGCGCCGCGGTCAGAATGCCCTGCGGGGCACCGCCGGCCTGTCGGCGGTGCTCCCGCCGACCCTGGCCCCGGCGGTCTTAGACCTCCGGGGTCAGAATGACCCCCTATATTAGGTCTTAGAGAGAGCTGATAAATTGTTTAAGAATATTATGATAGCTGTAGGCACATGAGACAGAAAACTGTGAGAATCTTGTTTAATGTAACAGACTGAGGTGCTCATTCCGAGTTTGGCAGTCATTACCGAAGACCGCCATGAGAACGACAGCTGATACACCACCAGTGATGGTGGAGTAAAGCCCGCCGCATTACGAGTGACCCACACAACACCACCAAAAATAGACTGAAAAAAAAACAAAGTTGGCCCAAACGACGGTATGAAGGAGGCGGCTGCACCACCACCACGCCAAGATTTCGCCAGCCAAATTCAGAGTCACACATCAGCATTGTGGAAACCAACACGGTGGTAATCCATTGGGGGTCCAAACCGCCATGGGAAAAAAATAACCACGTCCGCAGCAACACTGCACTAGATGGGATGACACCAATAGCAACACCTGAAACACATACACACACCTGTCCACAGCACTACAAAACACCCCCACACATAACCGAAGCCCTTTGCAAATAGAAACCCTGACAGAGTGAGAGAAGAGCACATTGAAAGGAGGCACTGCACCTAGATACCACAGGCACCATCATACTCATATGCATGCATCACACAACACACCACTGCACACAAACACCACATAGCACACGCACATACCATTACACATATTCACAACTGCAAACAGCACACCCAGAATCCCTGCACACCATACATCCCCACCTACAACACAACCACCATGGCACCACAAAACAACACCAGATTCACAGAAGAGGAGCTCAGGGTAATGGTTGAAGAAATAGTCAAAGTGGAGCCGGGACTGTTTGGAGCACTGGTCCAGCAGACATCCATAGCCCGGAAGAACGACTTATGGCAGAGGATAGTCAACAGTGTGAATGCAGTGGGAAACCATCCATGCACAAGGGAGGACATTAGGAAGAGGTGGAATGACCTTAGGGAGAAGGTATGAGCCATGGCTTCCAGGCACCAAGTAAGTGCCATTTATGAGGACTAGTGGAGGACCCCCACCACCTCCCCCAGAAATGGCACTGTGGGAGGAGATGGTTCTTGCCATACTACATCCGGAAGGGCTGACAAAAATTGCTACTGGACTGGACATGGGTAAGTCCACTGTACTCACTGGCCACCATGTCCCTGTGCACAGCATGTACACCCACCACCTTCTCACCCCCTCAAACCATACAAAGATGCACAAAATCACTATTGGCCCTATACCCAACCTTGCATGCCACATCTCCCCAATGACACCATTCCCTCACAGCCCAACCTAGTGCATGTGTGCCTCACACAGCAGAAAGTACCACAACTACCACAATGCAACACTCCCTACCCTTGCCTGACTGCTACGTCCACATCACATCTCTGCAATTGCATGTAAAACCATGTCACTCCCCATCACAAATATGTGGTAGGAATGCACATCAGTGCATGGCAATAACATTAGCAAGACAAATGTAAAATGTACTCCAAATTAGGGCCAGTGATGGGAACACAAGCAGTGGACTGGAAAATGTCAATGCCATTACTGCCCCGCAAATACAGTGAATGAGGGAATACAACCATGTGTGTCACCACTAGAATACCATCATCTGACACAATACCTCTCATCTCACAGGTCTCCCAAGTACAGATAAACAGCAGAGGAGCCCAGTGACAGGAAGCACAGGCCTGAATGCAGCACCAATAGGGGAGTATTCACATGCAAGTCTGGATTCAGATAATGAACATGGTCCATCAGGCATGAGTGGTCAGTCCACCACCACCACCAGCCTCACCCTTTCCACAACTCAAACCACCTCCTCTGTGGCAGCCAGTGCACAGCAGATCCCACATTACCATACCTGTGTCCCAAGGTCACATCAATCATCAGTGTGCCCCACAGGACAGGGGAAGGAGTCACCGGTGCAAACCCAAGACAATGACAGTCGTGGTTTCAGTCATAGGGGACACACTGCACCAGGGGCACAGGCACAGGGGTCAAGGGCCAGTGGGAGGCCAATCGTGGGACATATAGGAAATGACTGGCCAGGAGGCCGTCTCCTGGGTCCTGGGAACCTACCAGCAAACCCAGGACCAATTGGGCCAGATACTCACCACCTTGTAGGAAACACAAAGTCTGCAGGAAGAATACCACCAGGAGGCCAGGCAGCAGTGGCAGGCACACAATGCCACCATGGCCTCATTATTAGGGGAGTCCAAGGAACTCAACTGCATCCTGCGGACATTCTCCACCCAACAGCAGGCCCCATCCAGCAGTCAGTCAACACTACTGACCTCAACATCAGCATGGAATGAAGGCACAGCAGGAAGACCCACAGGACACCAGCCCGCCTACCCCTGCAGCTGAGGAACCCCCCCCGGGAAAAGAAGTCACCCATCCAGACATCCTGCAGGACCTCAGGCCAAGACCAATGCACCCACCAGGAAGTGATCCCTCCTCTGAAATGTCACCCTCGTGTGCCACTGTTACACCCTGTTGGCTGTCTATCGAATACCAAGGTCACATCCTTCCACATCATTCTGAGGCAAATGGACACAGGACCTATGAACCTAACAGCTGGACCACCCACTCTGATCATCTCCTAGAGCACTATCCCACTCTTCTGGACTGTGAAATTCAACACTAAATAAACACTTGGGCCCATATTTATACTTTTTGACGCTAAACTGCGCTAACGCAGTTTAGCGTCAAAAAATTTTGCGCCGTCTAACGCCATTCTGAAGCGCCATGCGGGCGCCGTATTTATGGAATGGCGTTAGACGGCGCATTCAGACCGGCGCTGCCTGGTGTGCGTGGAAAAAAACCACGTAGACCAGGCAGCTCCGGCGTTAGGCAAAAATGACGTTAGGGCGTCTTAAAATGGCGCAAGTCAGGTTGACGCTAAAAAATCGTCTTAACCCGATTTGCGCCATTTTTTCGACGCCCAGACGCCATTTCATGACTCCTGTCTTAGCAAAGACAGGAGTCATGCCCCCTTGCCCAATGGCCATGCCCAGGGGACTTGTGTCCCCTGGGCATGGTCATTGGGCATAGTGGCATGTAGGGGGGCACAAATAAGGCCCCCCTATGCCACAAAAAAAATAAAAATTCAAAAAAAATTATACTTACCTGAACTTACCTGTACTTCACTGGGATGGGTCCCTCCATCCTTGGGTGTCCTCCTGGGGTGGGCAGGGGTGGCAGGGGGGGTCCCTGGGGGCAGGGGAGGGCACCTGTGGGCTCATTCTGAGCCCACAGGTCCCTTAACGCCTACCCTGACCCAGGCGTTAAATTCAGGCGCAAATGCAGGTTTTTTTGACCCGCCACCTCCCGGGCGTGATTTTTGCCCGGGAGTATAAATACGACGCATTTGCGTCGCCGTCATTTTTTTAGACGGGAACGCCTTCCTTGCATCTCATTAACGCAAGGAAGGCGTTCACGCAAAAAAATGACGCTCTTTCTCGGCGTTAGTTTTGCGCCGAATTTGCGTCGAAAAAAACGACGCTAATTCGGCGCAAACGGAGTATAAATACGGGCCGTATTATCACAAGTAATGGTGCATGTTTCTTTGTTGTTAGTATTGCCAAAAATGTTACAGAACAACAAAAGAGTACACGTCCACACAACAAAAATGTCCAAGTTACTGATGTAGAGGGATACTCCAGCAAGTGTGTAAGTACATCCATATTGTTGTAACATCCACTGTCAACTATGCCAACAGGCAAATCAGCAAGCAGACTGCAAACAGATATGTCACCTGAAGAGGGATAAATAAATGGAATGAGGTGCAAAGTTGTAAGGAATGTGATCCACAGTCATAAATCAATAGCAGTTGAACACAAACACAGGATGAGTGTCCCAGCAGCTATCTTACACCATATATAAGGGTCTGCATTGGCATTCACACATGTGCGGGACAGGAAAGATGAAACATAGGTAACATCCTCAATTGCACAACTCCTTGAGTAGTCAGGAACAGGTACTTGACACACAGCAGATGGCAATTCGTGACATGCCTACGCAGCAGGACAAGACTTATATGTCCCCCTAACATAGCCCCAAACAGGCAGACTGAGGATCCTAAACCTTTAGTACAACTAGAAGTCTGTACCGCAATGGCATCAGCATTTCGCAAATGAACTTAGCAGCTGTGCATTTTCACTACCTCTCATGGTGAGTCACCTACCCTTCAAGGTTGTTAGCCAATATGTAAGGCTGTGGTCCCAACACATACCTTGATGCATGCAAATACTGGCTACAGATTGGCTCCTGCAATACATCTCCCATGTGCAGATGATATGTAGTGCAGATTTACCTGTACATCAAGGAAAGTAGTGACAAATCATGCCAGTCCTGTTGACATGTTCCTCATCCTCGTCAGCCTCCCCCTCAGCATCAGATTCACTGCCACAAACACTGCTCCAGCATTAAGTGGGATGTGCTTTCTGAGGGCCATATTATGGAGCATGCAGCGTGCAACAATGATCTTGCAGATTTATCCTGGATTGTACTGTAGGGCACCAACAGACACATGAAGACAACAAAATATGGCTTTCAAGAGACTGAAAGTCTGTTCAGTCACACACTTCACCCGGCCACGTGCCGCATTGTACCTGTTCTCCCCTAACGTACTTGGATGTCTCACAGGTATCAGGAGCCATGGCAGGTTTGGGTATCCAGATTCACCTGTGCGGAAACATGGCCATAGGTAACATTGATAGGCGGTGTGCTGACTGTGTCATGAAGGATATAGGCATCTGACATGAGAGCAGTGCACTTACCTATGAGACAGGCCCTTTCTCCCTGTAGCTGTGCCATCATTGCAGGGATACTGCTGTTCCTCAGGATGTAGGAATCATGTACTGATCCAGAGAAATTAACGTTCACATGTGTGATGTATAGGTTTGCAAGACACACCACTTGTACACTGAGTGAATATGCTTTTTTCCAGTTTCTGTAGACCTGTTCATTGATCCTCAGAGGTATCATGGCAATGTGAGTCCCATCAATGGCCCCAATTGCATGAGGGACATTTGAGATATTGTATAAGGATGCTTTTTACACTGGGAAAATCTGGAGGTAGTGGGAACCTAATATACCTTTGAACAAGCTTGATTAGGGCATCCAGCAGATCCTGCAACACCATACAGAACTTGGGCTTTGAAAACCCTGTGGCCAGTCTCACTGTGACCTGAAAAGAGGTTCTCACCAGGAAATGCAGAACTGACAACACCTGAACTGTTGAGGAGATGGCATGGGGATTCCTCAAACCTGGCAGGAGGTCTGGCTTCAACTGTGTGACCAGTTTCTTGATGCACCAACGATTTAGTCAGTAGGTCATGATGATGTGGCGCTCTTCCATGATTTCAAGATCTATCAGTGGCCAGTAAATTGGTGCATTTCTCATCACTACATTGTGGCCAAATCTGTGCAGGGACAAAAACAACAATCTGGGAATCTGTCATAATGTATGCTATTCAGTATGACACACGCCAGTCATTATGTAATAGTCATGCAAGTTGACTGTCATGTTGTGGGAGTACACATTACTCGACCCTCCGTACCTAACCAGACGATGGCACATCATTTCTGCGGGAATGGACACCTACACCTTCCCTGTGTTACACTATAATGATCAAATATGCTGACAATTATCGTGAAAAGTCTGTAAATGTCACTAGACATGTACTACAAGTGTCTATATTCACCATGTCAGACCTAAAGAATGTATTTGTGATGACATGCAGAACGTTATGCTGTGTAAACTCAGGACAGTAATGTTACAGACTAAAATGGCACTGGCGTGTCCGACATGCATTGGACTGCTGGAAGTGAACTCGTTCCGCCGGCTGAAGTCGTCATGGCGGATTGTGGTCAGAACCACAGTTCAACATCTCATTGGTTAACATTGATGTCAGTGGGAGACTGGGACCAATGACGATCACTGCCGGCGGTGACTGTCATGACTGCTGCGGTCATAGCTGCCAATTTGTGTGGGACAGCTTACTTGACTCCTGGCATTCGGGACAGACTTTGTGTGCTGCTGTGCCCTGTCTCTTGGAGCAACAATGGCATGCACTGCCGGGAAAAGGGCCCCACCCTTCTCAACAGAGGAGCTGGAAAAACTTGTGGAAGGGGTTTGACCCCTGCATGGGCGGTTGTACGGAGCTCCAGCACAACAGGTCAATACAACATCCTTTGTCCCACATGTTGGGTGGTGTTTGACGATGTATGTGTGTGCACATTGATATGTCATGACTGATCTGGTGTGAAGCATACACATGATATGTGTGGGATATTGCCAGTGTGCATGAGCAGTGTTCATTGTGTGTCGCCAAAGATTACTGCTGGATTGGTATCACTTACATCATGTTCCCCCTTTTCTCACTGTTTCCCAATCAGATCAGCGCCCACCAGAAGAAAAGGTTGTGGCGAGCCATTGCCAGGGAAGTTCAGACCCTGGGGGTCCATTGCTGGCGGAGCACCCACCGCAGGAAGCGGTGGGAGGACCTGCGACGCTGGGACAGGAAGACCGCAGAAGCCCTGCTGGGGACGGCTCCCAACGTGGGAGTGGTGCACGGTGGACCCTGACCCCCCTAATGCCCTGTAACCTGGCGGTGGCACCTCCTGAGTTGGATGGGCACTTGAAGGCAGCACAGTAGCCACAAGGGGGTAAGTTTTGACTGTCAGGTCACTACTGCATAGTTGTGCTCTGTCACCCTCCTTGGACTTGGATTGAACATATTCAGATGTGATTTAGGGAATGTACAGTCCTGGTTGCCACACCCAACAAGTAGGAGTGTGTGACGGTCGCTGTGTTGAGCCATGTAGGATAAGAAGTGGTGGTACTGTGACACATGTTCAGCTGTAGGTATGGGTCTCTCACGTCTGCTATCATGTCAATGGCTGCATCCTCCGTCTCTGCGTGTACTGTAGTAGTACAAAGTGGTCATGATGGCACTGTATATGGGGAATGACAGGCATGTTACATGAAGCTTGCAGTTGCATCACTTCCTACATCAATGGATCCTCTGTAACACATGTACCCCTCACATTCCTGTCAGTTAGTGTCCTGAGTCCCTCTTTGCTCAGATTAGTATCATCCTGTAATGGATGACGTGGTCCTGGGCTTGATTCTAGGAGTGGTCATTTTGGCATTAATGGGCATGTAGTTGTCTTCATGCAGGAGTTTGGTCTGCAGGGTTGAGATGGGTTTGGACATAGCTTGCATGACTCTATTTGGGAATAATTGCTAATTGGTCTATTGTTTCGCAGGCAGGGACTGTTATTTGCATTATTTGTATGTGAAGTGGCTGTGTGGGTTCTAATATTTTCCTCCCTTTCTGTTTCTGCCGCCCTCCTTTTCTCTTTCCTCCTCTGTCTATGTGTGCATTAGCATCATATGGTGAGGGAGGAAGGGCACTGGCGAGTGGGGATGCTGCAGCCCACGAGACCCAGGAGGCGGCCAGCAGTGAAGCAGAGGGGACCAATGGGACCGAGGGTGAGCACCACGGGGGAGACTGGAGCTACCACAACATCTGATTCAGATACCTCCTCCAATGGCGGCTCCCTGTCAGTGGCGGACCCTTCTGGTACCACACCAACACCATCATTGTCCGCCACCACCTTACCAGCACCGCCCTCTCTGTTGCACCCCACCCAGTTCCTGTGCCCACTCACCCGGGAGGGTGGGCATCTCCTTCGCCATAGGCACCTCTGCCAAGTCTCAGTCAGCCCTGCTGCCCTCAGTGAGGAGGCTATTGACCTCCTGAGGTCCATCTCTGTGAGACAGACAACTATCGTGAATGCCATCCAGGGACTGGCATCCCAGATGCAGCAGACAAATGTGTTCCTGGAAGGTATTCACAGTTCCTTGTCTTGCCTACAGAGATTGTTTCAGGCTCTGACCTCCTCATTGATGGCAGCCAGTGTCCCTTCATCTTCTGTCCCCCTCCAGCTGCCTGTTCTCAGTCCACAAGCCCTCTCCCTACACCCGTCCATGGCACACCACATACATGCGTACACCCACTACAACAGACAAGGTGCGCAAAGACAGACATGGGTATCACAAACATTCACACAGGCATGCACACACACAACACACATCTGCAAACACAACAACAGACACCTCTCCCCCACCTCCTCTTGTACAGTCACATCTCCACTCATACCTGCCAGCACTGCATCATCATCATCACACACTGGTCCTGCTGTCATTCCTGTCATCCCCTCAATCACCACAACAGCAGACTCACAGTCACACACCCCACACACCACATCCACACTCACCACAACTACTGTCTCTACCACCTGCAGCACATCCACCTCACTTGCACACACAACCACGACGTTCACTTACACATCACCCATTCCCTCTCCCTGCTTCTCTGCTCCCTCCCAAAAAATGCATATGTACCCACTCACCCACCCAACATTCAGCCACCACACACATCCAGACACACCAGCATCCACGTACAGCACACAGACACATCAGACAAGCACTCCCTCTACCTCCACTCCCAACCCTCAATCATGTGACCACCCCGTGTACCTAAGGCAGTTTTCCTTGCCGCCCTTGACCTCTTCCCTACTCCTCTCCCACCCCGTCTTCCCCGTAAACAGATTGTCCCCTGCCCCTCTCAGGCCCTTCCACTTCCCATCCCGTGGGTACCTCCTCTGGTGTTTCCCCTGCTCCTCCACCCAGCAAACAATCCACCCCTCCCAGTGTCAAGGTCACCCCTCCCAAGCCCAAGCCGAAATGTGCCCCTTCCCCCTCCCCACCACACCCCTGAGGTGCCTGCCTGTCTATTGCTGCCCCTATGAAGTGGAGGACTATTTTCAATCAGTAGTCAAGTTGGGTCCACATTAATGGACAATGTGTCCTGCTGAAGTGACATTGGACTTGCCATTGGCACATTTTGTATATAGTTTATTAATTGTTTGAATACATCTGCCCACATTGCTGTGGTTGGCAAGATAAGATGCTTGTCCTGGTTTCCTTCTACATGGTGGTGTGACATCTGTGTGCAAAGGTGTGTGACGTCTATGTGTGGATTGTGTCTGTGTTGCTGCATGCACTTGGTAGATGGTGTGGGCCAAGGGGTTGTTGTGATGTGTGTGTCTGCTTGCTTGTGTGTTTGTATGGGGTGTTGTGTGCGTCTGTGTGTCTAGTGCTGCATGTGTGTAGTTCCCTGATTGTTGGTTGTACGTGTTGTGTCACCTGTTTGGATGTGCGTTCACAGCTGTTGATTGTGTCACTGCTACATGGAGTTCATGATGTGTGTGTATGTGTGGTGTCGCACAACATGCTCATCTATGCCATTGTTGAGGTGTTTGTGGGGTAGTTGTTTTTGTGTGGTTATGGGGAGTATTGGTGGTGTTGTGCTGTATGTTTGGCACGTATCTGCATGGCTTTGTGTGTGTGTTGGGTATTTGGCATTGATGTATGTTGTGTGTGTGTGGCCTTCACTGTGTGTGGGGGGTATGTGTGTTCTGTGTGGGAGTGTATCACGGCCATTTCCCTCCCCTCTGTGGTAGGTGTACTTACAGTTGACGTCTTAGTCGTCGTTGGTGGTCCTGAAGGAGTATGGCGAGATACAATGCTGGGAAGACCAGCAGTTTATTTGCCATGGCGGCCGCGGTGGCGTCTCAATGCCTGGAGGTGGGGGTTTCCTTTTATGCTTTCTGTTTCCGCCAGGTTTTTAATGGGAGTAAGGCCCCACCGGATATCCTGGTTGAGTGGTTACTCGCAATATGGAGGGCAGGACGTTGGCTGCCGCCTGCCTGAAGTTGTCTTCCGCCGGCGGATGCCACGCGTTGGCGGTGGTGGTGCTGGTGGTGAGTTATCTGTATTGTCACAAGACCGCCATCATTGTGGCGGTTCAGTTACTGCCAAACTCGGAATGAGCCCCTGAATGTTCCTTTCTCGCTTTCCAAGACCAAGAGATGGAATCATTCAGGCATACTATAATTGTGGGATGGAGAAAAATAAAGTAGGGACAGATTCAGGACACTCTTTGTATGTTTCTTCTATAACTTTAATTAATAACAACTATATTAATTAATTGTTTAAATAAATATTTGAAAACAACTATTAGAGCTCTCCTTATTGACCCTAAAAGAAATAAACTGTTTATTAAGTAATTGTTATTGCAGCCTAAGAATGTCTTCAGCCGCTCTCAGATAAAGATCTATACTGAGGGTCCAGCTTAAAGTAAGCGGGATATAGAAAGGGGACACTGCACCCAGCAACACAAAGAGATGTAATTGGTTACATAATTTTCTTTAACTATAAAAGAGTGATCCTGTGTAATACATTTTCGCAGATCTCTGACACAGGATTGAATTGAGATGTGCTTACTTCTTTTGCAGTATTTTAAAGCTGAAATGTGAAAAGTCTTGACCCTACGGAGTAACAATTATCAACTCCTTAAACTTCAAAAATTGCTGTTTCCGAGTGTCATGGTGTTTGCTTTTGTAAAATAAGAGATTTGAAATCTTTGCATAGGGTGCTTCTTAAACTATTTGGAGCTGCCCTTTTAGTAGAGAACCCATATTTTACCAAGGCACAAGTGGTACTTAGCTCTTGATCAATTAGTCTGAACTCGAGATGGATTTGTGCAGGATTTGTGGATTGTGGATGACTCAAAGAGGTAGTAGAAAGGGTGGAACAGAATATTTCACACCATAGAGACCCCTTGTCTAACAGAAAGATGCACAAACAGACATGCGATCTAAGGATCTTATACATTTGGTGTATTTATATTGTATAGTTTGTATTGTACATTATCTCGATGTCAAATATTTTGTTTCTTTATGCTGAAGTGATTATAGTGACTACTGGATGTGTAATGTTTGTATTTACTGTATGTTTGTGAGACTATTTTGGTATTGTGTTTGCACTGCTGCCTATTACGTTTATTCCTTCCTAATGCGGTACTCTGATGAAGATGAATATTGCTGAAATATATTGGGGACTAGAAATATCACGTTACAAAAAAATAATTAAGTTAGCAGTATCTAATGCAATGCTTTATTAACTAAGTAATTATGAATGTTGATGCACTATGGATACTTTAGAGTCTTGATAAATATTCACTATTCAGAACTGAAATGAATTAAATATTGGAAATAATTTCTGAACTTTGCGTTATGTGGTGCCCCGTGTAACTCTCCGAATACGTGTAGATCGAAGACTTGGTAAGGAATAAAGATGTTGCGATCTAATTGGCGTCATCCGAAGCAAAGCTCTGGGGTCAGCATTCTTTGCCAGTAGCCTGTCTGCACACTGCTAAACAGTGCGCAGTGAGCCAGGGGAATGTGATGTGACAAATGGTGTTCTACCACATTATTGAACTTTCAGATTCAACCTGTAGGTATATCGACTCTAAAGTATTGACTAACAGCATATCATCAAGGTATGTACACTTAGAGTTAATAATAGTGAATCTATGCTTCCCTATATAGGAGCTCCTTGATGGTATGCCGTTAGTCGGTTTTGTTGAGTCAATGTATGTGCAGGCCAATATTATTGACCTCAGTCTTGTGATGATGAAGTCCCTACTGTTTTAGGAGGAGTGCAGCCTGCTCGATACTGGCCCGGTGTGTTATTGAGCAAGGCTGACCCATTCTAATTGGAACAGGCCTGTGTCCCATGACAGGCTCTGAGGGACATGACTACTCTGTAACAATACAAAATAAAAAGCTATTCGACGTGGGTGCCTGATATAATCAGTGGAAGGTTATTAAAATAATGTGTAGTTAAGTAAATAGATCTTAAGAAACGAGGTGTTGTAATACCTCAAACGTCATTACTAGAAATAAGTGCAGAAATGGTTTATTTTTTAGTGCAAACGCTTTGAACGTATACTACATACACACAACATGTTCACAGGGACAAGACATAGGGTGAGTCTAGGTTTAATGAAGAAAGAGGAAGGCTCCCTACCTAACAAGGTGTTGTTCAGGAACTTCCTCAAAATGTTAGTAATAATTAGTGAATGATCAGAGACACGTGTCTCTGACTAGGTCGATAGAACGTTAATTTGGTACATAACATGGAAATAGCAAGAAGTCAACTCCAAATTGAAAGGTCACAAATACAAGTAGTATGGGATTTGTAGCCAGGAAAAGAGAAATAGGCTGGCTGTGTTTTTGGTAAAATGCAGACCTCTGCCATGATTTCCATACCTTTCAGTACTAGGTGGCAAGGGAATGTGAGACTTGCTAATTGTAAGCAGGTTTAGAAATTCAGCAGCACTTTGGCTATAAATATACTCTTTCACTTTCCCTTGCCAGTGACAAGGTTACATTGATGTAGTGTCGCCGTCACTTAAATGCCTCACAAACATGGAAGCTTCTTCTCTTCTTATGGAATAATTATTTAGACCAAAAATGATTGCATCTCTGTAAACTTTGCTCAGCTATCCCAGATATGCTCTTGATCTCTTTGTATATTATTTGGCCATAAAATGAGATTAGGTCATGCAAGCTATGACGGAACCGAGGCGATACTAACAGACTTCACTCCCCTAAATATGGAATGCAGTGCACAGACAAACAGTATTTGAGTTAAAACACCTATATGAAGACCTGGCCAAGAGTGGGCCACTGCTTCAAAAATCTACAGGAATGTTTACATCACGCCTGTTTAAGCTCAGAGCAAGAATAGCCACGCAAGCTGCCTCGTCTGTCACTCCTTCCCAGCTCCTCTCAGTTGGCATGATGGAGGGTGTCTAACCTTTCTGCTGCATGTGTTACTACTTCAGCGGGGCCCTAAAGACATGATAGCAGACTTGCCGCTTGCTCCTGGTATGTGAGGCATTTGTAGCAGTGGTTACCTGTGCAGTCTAAATGGCGAGATGCGACAAGCACTGCCAGATGTCGTGGAAGTCTGTCCAGAGCATGGCACACGCAGCCTCAGGGAGAGACATGACGTTGAAAAGCTGACAATTGGCCTCAGACCGAATGGTGGAGACCTTGCTTCTAAGACCAAGCGTCTCTGGTCCTACCCGCTCCAAACCAGACCAGAGTGGTAGCAGCACTGGGGGAAAGAAATTGGGCCCCAAAAGTCTCAAAGGCCCAAGACCCAATCATCAATAGAGAAGAAAGATTCAGGTCATGATGTTCAGGTTTGAGGATTAGTGCCACAACTCCCATCAGTTAATTTTTTTCTGCTGCTTCAATTTTCACATCTGCCCCATCTGCAGATTAGCAAATGGGCCAGATCATGATGGGGGTGGGGGTTATACCATGTCTCCCAGTATAAATAACATCACCAAAGAGTCAAGTACAGGGATGGACACTCTCGGCAAGTCTGGCGTTAGTGCCTCAGGTCGAGAAGCAAGCGTTAACCATAATCTTGGTGTGTTGCAGGAACCCTGCAGCTGGAAGCCAGAGGATATCCCACAGGTTAGTGGGGATGTTGGTTATGCTGGGTTGGTCCAGCTCTGTGGACATTAGAAACATCAGTGTGGTAGAAGCTTTTGACTTTCTAGTAGGGCTGATTCTCAAAGCCACTGCAACACTTTTGGGAGTGGGGTGCTCACAGATAGATTAATGAAACTGGCTTTGACTACTTGGCCTCTTGACATGGAAGGTGTAGGTGTAATGGGGGTATGGGTGTTCCCCACATGGGCCTCAATACTCATTGTTTTCTAAACCAAGCTACAATACTTGTAGGTGCTATTGTGTAGTCTCAGGAGACGACTGACTATTTAGTCACTAGTCCTCTTGGAATGGATGAATTATAAGCAATAAGAGAAGGTCCCCTGACAACCAAGACATCTAAGCACTCTAGTAAGGATATCAAGGTTCTGGCAGATGATGTAGGGGTGCGTAAGGTCTTAGATGATTCCCCAGACCTGTGAGACAAATTAACCTTGCATTTTGATGGTTCTGACTCCTCCAGTTCAAGTGATTTTGATGAGGAGCTGTGCTTGTCAACCTAAGCTGTCAGATCATGCAGGTCACCTGAAGGTCAACGTTCAACAGTCAGGTAAACAAGATGTCAGAGGAGATCTAAAGGCCAGAACCAAATCCAAATGATTAGGGAAGGAAATAGGTTTCAGGCAGCACCCGCACTAAAATGGCGCTGCTCCCTAAACACAACAGGTTTATCCAGCGCCCATAGTTAGCAACCTGCAATTTCCCCTTCCGAGAGAAAGCAATTGGCCTCTGTGGAAACAATAGAGTAGCTTACTTTGAGGCTGCTGCTACTGTTTTTTTCAAACAGCACCAAGAAAAGACCCATACGGACAGCCGTAGGGCCAGGTTTACCACAAAGAAACTGCAGTTTGCAATAAGGAAAGTCACTAAAGCCTGTGTCGAGATTGGGGAGAGGAGAACATCAGTAGAAGAACATTCTGTAGTGCTGGAAACAGATCTGGGGTCACTCAAAGATCAGGCTGAAGCTCAAGAGTCTCAAATTACCGGCATATTATAGAAGGAGGACTTTGAAAACTGGCAGAGATGAAATAATCCGTGTTTCTGGCATCTTGTAGAAGGTGTTGAAGGCAGTGATATAAGGGTCTTTATGTTGAATCTTCTTAAGGAGCCATTCCACAAACTCACATCATGAAGTTGGGATCTGGATCTCCAGAGAGTGCATTGTGTTCCTGTTTTGCTGAAGAAGTAGAGTCATCAACAAAGGGAGGCTGCAATAGACCTAGGGCTATCATTGTGTAATTTGGGAACTACCTGCTTAGACAAACTATTTTTGGAAAGGCTCGCCATGATGCTAGACATAGTTTTGATGGTCATTCTTTTTTTGTAAGGCCAGACTTTTGTCACGTAACTGTTGAGAGGAGATGGAGGCTGAGGCAGCTTGTAAAGCCGTTTCAGGTGCTGGGGGCTGAAACTTATTTGATGAATCCCACCTTCCTCAATATTGTATTCAAGAGCAAGAGTCAGGTGTTTACATCAGAGATCAAATCGAAAGTATATTTGGACAAACTCTCAACTGGAAAATGAACTGCAAAAATGATCATGTCATCTCTCAAGCATTGCTTAGTTTGCCTCATATAAATTCAGTTTCTTCCTAGTTTTTTTTTTTCTTTTCTTCATAGTGGTCTGCGTGAAACAATATGAATTGGACATCTATAGTGTGTGATTGCACCATGGCAATAGCAGTCTCACTTCTTTTCTATTCTCTTTTCATTCTTTTAACTATAATTTTCCTTTTTCTCCTTTAATTGAAGAGTTGGTGTTTTGCTAGTGCAAGGACACAGACGAGGGAGGGGCGGATGGGAGCCATTGTTCATACCTTGGGAGGTCTGATTGCTTCAAGGTATAGGTGCAGGCAGGGGAGAGAGGACAGGGAGGAGAGGAAGAGTGGGGGTTCTGGAGGGGGGGTAAGAGGTGTCCAGGTCAGTGTGGGCTTTTAAGGGGGACACAGTAGGAGGTTTGGGGTGGTGGAGTGCACAACACAAGAGGAGATGGGAATCTTGAACAATGTTACAGACAGGGTTTTGTCTCAGTATGATATTGGTCAGTGTGTTCTAGGAGGAGAGCAAGGTGGCTTGGCATGGGAATGGAGGTATGTGTGGTAAATCCTTATTATGACCCATATAACCCAGTTGCATTTTTGCATCAGACAATATTTGTGGCTTGAATGATAATGTCAAATGTCAAAATGTTGCTGAAGATCTTAAGGTCCTGTGAGCAGGTATTCTCTACATGCGAGAGACACACATTGAAGGGTCATGGAAAAAACTGCTTGAATCCTTTGTCTTCTCTTTGGTAGGATGTACTATGCAACGTACAAGCACTCATGGGGTGGCAATACTTGTGTGTAAAAATATATGCAGTTTTAAACGATGTTCTTCTGATAAATATGGCAGATGGGTGATCGCTGTGTGCCAATATATAATGAGTACCTTCACATTATATGTTCTGTTTGTGGATCACATTAAGATGAACCTGCACTTTTTGATTTCCTGAATAATGAGTTGGTGATATGGCCTATCCTGATTATAATCCGTGGGTATCTGAAAATCAATCTGGTCGGGGGGGGGGGACTCTCTGACTTTGCCAATAATGGTTATTATGGCCAGAAATCCAGAGTCTTTTTGTGCACTTTGCCATCCTAAGAGGGATCACTGGCTAGTTTATGTTTGGTAGAAGATCAAGATACCGGATCCTGGATATACATTTTTTTGGCTCCCACAGAAAGCACGCTCAGGTGGACTATTGTTTTACATCCATTAGTTTGGTCCAAGGGATTCAAATTGAGAAATTCCCCTGAGTCATGTCTGACCATAGTCCTTTGGTTATTGAAAGTCTGTTAACTGGTAGGGGAGACCAGTGCAGGCCTGGTCATTTGAAAGAAGTCTACTCAATGGTGAGGATTATATCACACATATGAGTAACAGAATCCCCAAATGTCTTGAGTCTAACAGCAGTAATGCTGCACCTGGTATACTATGGGATGGCTTCAAGGCAGGTGTAAGCAGCAAGACACTTAGGGGCTCATTTACAAGCCCCGGGTGCAGGGCCGCACAACAAGTGTCTTGCTGTGCCACCCTGTGCCACCACAAAAGGGCAGAAATACAATGTATCTGCAAGATACAGTGCATTTATGTCCTCTCCCCCTCCACTGGCACACAAATTGCTTCTTAGCACCAACACAGGCACCCTTGCACCATGGTGCAAGGATGTCTGCATTCTGGGGATAATTGTTTTTGTGCAGGAAGGGGCACCTTCCTAGACAAAAACAATCAAGAGAGGTGTTATCCTCTTTCTATGTGTGGTGCAGAATAATTATTGGTCACGTTTTGCACTTAATGTTTGAAGTGCCCTTCCTAGCTTCTGTTGAATCATGCACAATTTATGTGATATTATAAATTGGTTTTATAATCATACTGAACTGTTTTACTGCTATTATATCAGCTATAGTAATATACAAGAAAGAAGTGACTCAAACAGATGATCTCACTAAAGAACAAAAATATATTTCTACTACAACATTTCAGCTTCCGCCTTCCTCCGGTAGTACAGGATGGTTTGCTCAGTGGCTGCACAGCTGACACTGCTGGATTTTCAAAAACATCATGAGTGAAGATTCCAATTGAAATGTGGAATCAATGCAGTCGTGGGAACTCTTCAGATATGCAAAAATCAAGTAGTATTGTCAGTGATGTTCAGTCCATCTGGATGCAGTGATTTTAAACGGTACATCCAGAATTTGTCTCTGATGTCTAGTATTTCTTCCTTTAAAACATGTTCCACAGGGAAAATTTTCAAATCTGATAGTAAATGGTCCACAAGGTTAAAATGATTGGCTACAGGCTGGTCAAGTTTCTTCTGAATCGTGTACAGAGGTCATTCACAGTTTGGCCTACATTGTTTTTTACAGCTTTGACGTTGGCACTGAATCACATAAATAATGCATGTTTGTTGAGCGACATGTAAGATGCTGTCTTATTCCATAGGTCCTTCTTGTAACAGAGATAGTTACTGACGATGTTTGTAAAAGGTATTCACATGTGATGCACCTTTTGGAATCACAGCAATGAACTCCTGCATTTGTTACAGCTTGCTTAAGTTCAGCTCTCAAAATAAGTGATCGTAAATTGGGAGCTCACCGGTAAGCAATGACTAGCAGTTTTGGAAACAGCTTTTGCAATTTTTCACAAGTAGATAGTAAGGGAAAAGTTGTTTGTATTATATTTCTGTAGTTGGGAGCTGATGGATGATAGTCATCCACAAATGGGATTCTGTCACTTTTGTTTCTTCTGTTGTTCTTCCAAATAAGTGCTTCCCTGGGTAACTGAAAAGACTTGTCAATTTGTTGCAGAATGATATGCAGAGGACAGCCTTGCTTTTTAAATAATCTAACAAGCTCCTATAGATGGCCTTTACAAATGTTTTCATTGCTGCAGAAGTGTCTTATTCTGAGTGCTTGGCTGTAGATGATGCTGACTTTAGTGTGGCGTGGGTGACATGAAGTCCAGTTTAGATACAAATGAGCATCTGTAGGCTTGTGTTACAGATCAGTTTATATATATATATATATACTGTATATATATATATATATATATATATATATATATATATATATATATATATATAAAAATATCCAGAAGAATGGTGTATTTAAATCGCACACCAAGGGCTGCACATCATTCAATACCAGCTGGTAAAATACTCAGAAAACCACTTATTCTCGATAGGTTCATCGGCTGCTGTTTATTGAAAAAAGATTAGATTGCAGGTAAATCACACCAGCAAAAGTTGGTACAAAAAGCACAAAAAAACGGTCGACAATGTGCTCACCATTCAAAAGACACACATGCTGTCCCAACCAAATGTCTACGCGTTTCGGCCGAAGCCTTCAACAGGACATTGGCAGACATTTTACACTCAACTATTTAAACCATATAGTCCTTCTTTGATGTTCATTGCATAGCTCAAGAGCGGTGCAAATGGAGCGGCCATTTTATAACGTCACAATTTTAACTTAAAAAATGAGAAACTCCTAATCCTGTGCATGATTTAAAATAAACTATGAACTAAAAATGTGACATTATATATTTCTCTCATATTATAATACATTATCACAAATATAGTCTGGTCACCTGTGAACACTAAAAAATTAATTAATTGTAATCACAGTCTACAATTCTTAAATACAAAACAAATCCCATGTATGCTGTTTTTTTCTCTCTCTTCTCTTTCTCAATTTTCATTTTTCCTTTTTCCTTTTACTCTTGATGTCCACATATTACCCAATTATACCTAATAATTTTAATTTTGATTTTGATTTCAGTTTTAATTTTAAAAGCCTGATATATAAATGCAATTAATTAATAATATAAATATATAAATATATATAAATATATGTACTGCCAATTGATTGCAATACATCCACTTCATATAAAGGCTATAAATAGATGACAAATGATGACAAAAAAATAGAGTAAATTCAGTCAATTCTGAAAATGCAAAATAAGATACAGGTAAAAGCGATTTCAACGTGGAATAAATAAATAAATGGATATTCATCATCATAATTCATTAAATAAGTCATAGTCCTATAAATTAATATATTCTAAAAGGAATCTGAAGAGATTAATTAATAGATCCATATCATAGGTCAAAATTGTTATTGATTAGGAAATTGTAAATAGACCCCACAAATTCAGCAACAGGAGAATGTATATGTGCGCCGCTATCCTCCCCAAGGACCTATGCAACAGTATAGGAATAAAATAGATGAGTATAACACCCTAAAAGTGAATAAATTATTAATAAAAAAATATTACCAAAATATACTAAGTATCAATCCGGCAAATGCTAATACTAATAGTAATCACAATAATGATAAAATCAATCAGTAAGGATCCTAACAAAACACAATATTCTAAAAAAGTCATCAATTTCATGTCATGTTTTCTATTGGACAAAATCTATGTGTGAGAGAATGTAAAAAAATGTGTAAAAAAGTGTGTGTATATCTCTGTATGGGAAAATCTAAAAACTTACAGATGTACATGAAGCTCTGCGTCCAAGTTGTGACCCCACGGGTGTTCTGTACCTAAGAGTAAAATAGTTTTGGACTCCATTTGTCTCAAATGTGCAATTCTATTGCCTCCTCGGGGATGGACCGCAATGGTTTTAACACCATAAAATGCTAGGGAACTACAGTTACCTTCATGTACATCCCAAAAGTGTTTAGCTAAAGGATAGGATGGATCATGATTCTTAATGGCTCTGAGATGTTGCAGGAACCTGATTTTCAGTTTATGAATGGTACTGCCCACATATTTCTTGCGACACCCACATTCAATGACATATACAACGTATTCAGTTTCGCATGTGATACGTTCAGTTATGTCACAAATTTTTCCTTCGAACGTGGTGTATGTCTGAGTATTCTGTGCATACAAACATGATTTGCAATGTCCACATTTCCAAAAGCCCAAGCTTTTTTTGTCCAACCATGACATATTAGTTTTGGGACTCTGAAATAGGCTTCTGGTAAGATGGTTACCCAGAGATTGAGTTTTGCGATATGTGATACATGGATGTGGACCTATACTGTCCTTGATGGCAGAATCATGTCTCAAAACATGCCAATTTTTCTGTATGATATTATTTAAATGCGAATGTTGAGAATTAAACTCTAAGAATAGTCTAGGTGATGATACCTTATTGTGATCTTGATTATGAATATTATCAGGCTTGAAAAGCAATTTTTCTCGAGACATATTCAAAACCCTCAAGTGTGCATCTTTAAGGATCTTCAAAGGATATCCTCTCTCTAAAAATCTCTGTGTCATCGTCATGATTTCAATCTTGAAGCACTCATCATTAGAACAGATTCTACGGGCCCGTAGAAATTGACTATATGGAATACTCCATTTCAAAGCTTTTGGATGACCACTATTGCCATGCAAGATTGAATTACAGGCTGTTGGTTTACGAAAAATGGTTGTCTGTAAGATCTTTTTCAATAGAGATCTGGACATCAAGAAATTCTATAGTTTGTGCACTATATTTCAAGTCTAAGTGAATGTTCAGCTCATTGTTGTTCAAGATATCAACATATTGTTTGAGAGAAATCTCATCACCATCCAAGATAAGAAAGAGATCATCAATATATCTGACCCATAGTATCACTTGTTCCATGTATTTGCCATTAGAGTCAGACCAAGCTATCTCCTTTTCCCACCAGCCCATGTAAAGGTTGGCATACGTGGGAGCAAATGAAGCTCCATTGCAGTCCCTTGTTTCTGCAAGTAATGTTGATTGTCAAATAGAAAGGCGTTGTGGGTGAGGCAAAATCTTAACATGCTAATTAGCATGTTAGTATGTTGAAGAAATTCAATTTTACGAGTGCCCAAGAAATGACAACATGCTTGGATGCCAAATTCATGCTTAATGGAAGTGTATAATGCAGTCACATCCATGGTTACCAATAGATAGTTGGGTTGCCATGGAACATTATGAATCTTAGCAAGAAAGTCATTGGTGTCTCGAAGATAAGACGGCAATTCGGTGACAAAAGGACATAGGAAAAGGTCCAAGAAACGGGAGGTATTTTCTAATAGGGATGAGTTCATACTCACAATAGGTCGACCAGGAGGATGTTTTGTATTTTTATGGATCTTTGGTAGAAAGTAAATACAAGGGATTCTAGGAAACAAAACTTTGAGATAAAAATATTCATTTTGGTCAATTAGCCCTTTAGTGTGCCAGCTATCAAGCATCTCCCAGTAGATGGTTTGATATTCATTAGTGGGATTGGTGGTTAGTTTTTGATAATGTTGTTTATTGGAAAGTTGATGATTAGCTTCCTTCATATAGCTATTAATATCCATAATAACAATATTCCCTCCTTTATCGGAGGGTTTGATGATAATGGTGTTATTGGATTTAAGCTCATTTAGATCTTTCCAATCTGTGGCTGAGAAATTCACTCTTTGGGCTTTTTTCATTTTAACCCTTTTCCAATCATTCCGAAACCGATCAACGTCATCAACTACCACTTCATAGAACAAATCAATCATATTACCAGTCGGTAATTGGGGATTAAATCTGCTAGAGGGCTTAAGCCTGCTGGCCACGGTCTTGTTAGTAACAAATCCCATGTCAATCAAAATGTTATTCTCTTCACCTGTATCATTGCTGACATCATCCAAGCAACCCAACCTGCCAATTTCTACTAAATCAGGAGCTTCATTGACATGAAAACCAGATAAGGTGTCTACATTGATGTTGGAACAAGATGTAGTGGCCTGTGTTGTCTTGGAAAAATATTTCAACAGCCGCAACTTGCGTGTATATTTATACAATTCTATTCTGGTGTCAACATAATCCCAATGATTGTCAGGACAAAAACTTAATCCTAAATTTAGAATTCGCTCCTGATTAGAGGTGAGCTGTACTTTAGAGATATTTACAATGATATTGGAATTGTCAGATCGAAAAGTCCTCTCTAGTCTTGATATTTGTGATTTCTGCCTCTTCCCCCTCCGCGTCTTGAACCTCCTCGACTTCGTCCTCGACTTCTGTTTGATTGTGGCGTGATTGATCGTAGTAGTCTCATTTCCCATATATATCTGTTTTTCTGTTACTCTCCTCTTATGGCTATATTGGAAGAAATGTGTTATTTAAATGTTTTAAAAAAAAACGAATCTTTACATCATGAGATTTGTCTTGTTATTGCTCTTGACAGTGCTAGCGGCTAGAGATGAAGAAAACTAGTATTAAGACTTGTATACTGCTGCCCTTGGATCACAAATGCCATTGGCTTGAAGGATGGCTGATCCAAACAATGACAGATCTTTAAAACTACTTTGGGGCCTGTAGCTAATGGGGCATATCAGATGCCCACACTCTATAATGCACTTTCTGAACTATTCATGTGAGATATGCCAGTCAACTAAAGCTGATTTCAGCAAGATCTAAAAATAATGTAATTATACACAAATATCTAGTTCAACGGGGTGAAAAATATGTGCATGGCAAAATGTTTGCTATCTGTTGAAAGTATTAACCTGAGCATTTTCAGTGAGTGGGATATGAGGGACGGCAGGCTGCTGGACTTGAACCAGTTTGTCTATGGTTACATCCATCTTCCAAGTAGTTTGCCCCATGACCACAACAGCTGCCTAATTCCTTAATCTTGTTGTATACAGAGCTTTGTGGTATGTATCTGCTAGTATGGTAACATATGTCATACTTGTGCCTGACACAAGGAAGAGGTGTTGAAACCATAGGTTTTCCTCTCTGTTGCAACACATTCTTAGTGTCCATCTGAATATTTCATCAAAAACTTGTCCTTTTTTAATTCAGGTAAATTGTTTTCCTTATGAGCATAACTATTTGCAAACTATTGTGAATATTAGACAAAGTCAAGAAATGACAAATACTTGAACCATATACCAACAATTAATAATATGTATGATTTATGTAGAACATACCACAAACCCAAGTATATCTGGATGCTTGAGTCCTGTTTATTACAACCAAATTATAAGAAACCCATTTATGTACTTTGAATCAACTTTTCATGGATGGAAATGTCATCCATCTCTCAATTGATTCAAAATATAATACACACATCTTTGGTGTTTAGCTCATTGAATTGCCTTACGAATCTGAGTAAAAAATTGAACAAAAATGACTAAAAACAAAGCACACATTTATTGTTTTCCAAAGCATGAGAAAAGAAAGAGTTAATCTGGGAGCTCTACAATGAAACTCATACATTTTCAAAGCGAAGAGAGACATTCAGAGTTTTACAAAGTGGGATATCTACCAAAAGTGGAAAATGTCTTATTTACCTCATTTGGGGTGCTGCAGACATCAATGCACATGTAATTTGATTGCCGGTCTGATGTCTATTAAACAAAATCCCAGTATCCTGTGTGGGTTTGGTTAAAGGTTTCCACCAGAGGAGCCATCATAGGCTCAGCTGTTGGAAACAGAGAGGTCCCCCCAACTCTAAATAGAGTTGAGGATCATGCACTTGGTGGACAGAGTACTTCCACAAGGGTTTGGTGATGTACCCTATCTTGCACACTCTAAATCAGACCCCAAATCTCCATCAGTATCCATATTTGGGATAGACCATTGATTTGTTGGTGAATACCTATAAGCTCACAAATGTTGTTCTTCACTGATTTTCTATGACATTTTCACTCTTAAACTCCCACTCATTGCCCATGGGATCAGATTACTCCTAAGTAAATTAGATTAAGCTGGAGTCATTTCATGCATGAATATATCTTGGTATGTAAAATAATATTTTTGATTTGCACTTTGTATTTGTACTAGTTCATTATGCCATTTTTACAACTATGATCATCTTACATTTGAAAATGCATTTGTAAATTGGATCAAGTGAGATGAACTCTACTCAAGCCACACATTTAAGGCAGTAAAATAAATAAATAAATACATAAATATAAATCACCAAAATGCCATTGCAAACAATGGGCAACTATATATATATAATGATGCCATAAGTCGACACACATGAAGGATGGTCAACTTAGCTGTCTAAGGTTAAGGAAGTTTGAACCTTAAAATAATTTCTTCTGGCTTTTGTGACAGGGTGACCAAGTAAGGTTTATGCAAAGACACGGCTTATCAAGCCACACCTTGCCTTTTTTCAGCTACTGATTATTCATTCATCTGCAGGAGAGATGCATATTCTCCCTGTAGCTTCAATCACACCCTCTGTACCTAGGTTATAGCTGTCTTCCTCATTAATTGACTCTATGTCTTTGAAATCATTTTCTGTGTTGTGCAAGGTATTGTCAATTGGACCTACCTTCTCTGTAGGCTTTTCCCCCTTCATTGCTAACTTATATTTACCAGTAGTGCTGGCTGGCCAGACCATGATGGTGAGATGAAGCACAACTGTGTGACTGAAAACCTCCCATGGATTGTCCACACACAGACCATCTGTGACCTACTGGACAATTACATTTAGCGCTGTAGTTAAATCATTCACCATATTACAATTGACAGTTAGTGTTGCTTTCTCTGTCCCCTGAGCACACAACAAATCACATGATATTACATATGGTGAATGTAAGCTTTTCTAATTCAGCGCAGCTACATGTCGAGCAACTTGTCAGTGTATCACTTTGAGTCACATCACCTCTTATAAAATAACCTGACCTCAAATATCCATTGACCTCAATGGTCACTAAGTAGTACTGGAAGAGAACTCAACAAATTTGCATCACATTGCAATATATATGTATTTCTCCAAAGCATAATCTTCCTAATAAGACCCTACAGGATTTTGAGATTTCATGATTTGTAAAACAATCACAAAATTTGAACTTTTGTAAAAATCTTGTGGTATTTGCAAACCCCATGCAAAAGTTTTAAACAAAGATTAAAGGTTTATTTGACCCTCCTTTTTTTGACTGTGTGTTTCGTCATTGGGTGAATAAAAAGAGCATGGGCAGGCTCTTTTGCTCTGCAGTGCCACCATGAGCATCCTTGAAGAAGAGCTCCCCTCTAAGAACCTCAAAAGCAAGCTGTCTCAGACTTGCCCAAAAAAGAGATAAATATTGTTTGAGACTTAGGCCCTGATTTATATTTTTTTCCGCAAACCTGCATTAGTGCAGGTTTGTGGCAAAAAGTATAGCGCCGGCTAGCGCCATTCCTAGGCACCAGCCGGCTGTGCATCATGTTTAAGTAATTAAGCTAGCTGTAGCAAAGGGTGGCCTAGCGTCAAACATTTTGACGCTAGCCGGGTGGGGGTGGGGGTATGAGAGATGGAGGTTTAACACCAAAAAATGACACTAGGATGGTTGGAGTAAACAAAATTACTCTAACCAGATTAGTGTCATTTTATGGTGCTAAACCTACCATGCCATGACTCCTGCCTTAGAAAAGGCAGAAGTCATTCCCACCACCGCAATGGCCTGCACAGGGGACAAGGGTCCCCTGGGCATGGCCAATGCACCCTGTGCCATGCATGGGGGCCCATTTCAGGGCCTCCAATGGCACTTTAAAAACTAATATTAAATACGTACCTGTACTTACCTGTACTTACCTGGGATGGGGTCCCTCATCCTCTGCAGTCCCTCTGGTGTGGGTGTGGGTGTACCGGGGGCCCGGGGAGGGCACCTGGGGGCTTATCCCATGCACCATTTTTGCAAGTATAAATATGGCTTTAAGGCCATAGAGTCATTTTTTGCATGGGAACACCTACCTTGCATCTCATTAAGGCAAGGTAGGTTTCCACGTCCCCAAAAATTACTTTTACTCCATAAATGTGGTGCTAGACGGGTCTAGCGCCAAAGTATAAATATGGAGTTAGTTTTGCACCAAATTATAGTAATAAAATGACGCTAATTTGGTGCAAACAGATAATAAATAAATATTCCCCTTAGACCCTAGAGCTTTGCAAGTGTCACAGCATCTTTTTTTAGTCTTTATCCTGGTCCCCCAAACCCACTGACGAAGGGTAAAATCTCACCCTTCCCCACCCACCTACTCCTGGCAGTCCTCTTCCTTTACTATTCAGCCCCCTCCCCAGTTTCCTTTCTACCTCCCACAACCCCTCATCATCGAACAGTGTAAAATACATACTACTGAAGGGGACAGGTCCTGTGCTTCCTCCGATCTGTAGGTCCAGGTCTGTTCAGTAAGCTGTATGCCTCAAGGATGGATATTTTTGCACTTCTGCCTTACTAACTTTCTAATATGCACTGTTGCCATATTACCTTTTAAAGGCACAATTGTGGATATATGAATTAATTATTTGTGCAAATGTGTGAGTACCGTACATTCAAATTATCATCATGCTGGATTGGTGTAAAGCAAGCAACTTTGTCTCAAGTTAATATGTGTGATGGGAGATGTGCTCCACATGTCAGTTTTGACTCACCATTGTTGGTTTACTGTGGTTTGACAATAGACATGTGTCTAATTTAAGTAGAACCTGGTGTTCTTTTTATTTACCCCAGCATAATTTGGCATAATCTCTGGAATTTTTTGTTGTTAAAATTACACCTGATTCCAGAAATTATTAAACCAGAATACTTTGCCTAATTTTGGGAATTTCCCAGACACAGATGACACTCATGGGCAGAAAAGGCATGAGCACAGACCGTGCCTTAATACCTACACCAGATGACAAGCCACACTGCACCCCAATGCCAGTGCATTTCCCTGCCCCACCACTCCCACTAATACTGAGCACCACCAGCTGCTACATAATACTCCTTTTTAGACCTGGCATCTTTGGCGTTGTCTCCTCTGTCTTTTTACCTCTGCTTCTTATGTTTTGACTGTGTGCTGGATCTTGTTTTGCTGGTTTTGGTACTGTGGGAATTTTACCACTGCTGACCAGTGCTAAAGTGCAAGTGATTCCTGTGTAAATTGAATATGTGATTGGCTTTTCCATGATTTGATTTACTAGTAGATTCCTAGTAAAGTGTGCTAGATGTGCCAAGGGCCTGTATATCAAATGGTACTAGTAGGCCTGCACCACTGGTTGTGCCACCCGCATGGGTAGTCCTGTAAACATGGCACAGATGTGCCACTGCAGCGTCTGTGCATGCAGTTTTAAATTTCCAATTCGACGTGCACCCACTTGCCAGGCCCAAACCTTTGCTTTTTATACATGTAAGGCACCCCTAAGGTAGGCCCTAGTTAGCCCCATGGGTAGGGTGCAGTGCATGTTAAAAGTGGGACATGTACTGATGTGTTTTACATGTCAAAACAGTACAATACTGCCACATTTGTTTTTCACTGTTGCTCAGCCTTTCTCTCTCATAGGTTAACATTGGGAATGCCTTTAAATATCTTTTAAGTGTAGTTTCCCTTTGGGAGCAGATAGATATTTAGAGTTTGGGGTCTTGTTCTCAGAATTTGAAAATACATCTTTTGGCAAAGTTGTTTTTTAAAATTGTCAGTTTGAAAATGGGACTTTTAGAAAGTGAGCATTTTCTTGCTTAAACCATTCTGTGACTTTGCCTGCTTGTGCATTTCCTGTCTGGGTCAGCCTGCTAGTTGGGCTGTTTGTGAATCTCCACTGGACAGTGACACACAGTGAGCTGGAGTTTTGCCTGCATATCCTGATGGGCCATCTGGGCTAGAGTGGAAGAAGGAGATGTCACTTGTACCTCAAAGGGCTGTGCCTGTCCTCAGACAATACAATCTCCAACCCCCTGGTATGTGTCTGGGGCCAGGCCTGGGCAAGGCAGGATCTTGCGAACAACAGAGACTTTCCTTTGAAGTTTGCCTATGTCAAAGTCAAAAAGGGTTATAAGAAGCGGACCTAAACCCCTGATTTTCAGATTACTTCTGGAACCAAGAGGAACCTCTCCCAAGGAGAGGAGCTGGAGGAGTACTGCCTCTTTGCCTGTGACTATGCTTTGAGGGGTTGGCCTGCAGTTGCTGCTTCTGCCTGAAGTAGGACAAAGACTGGACTTTGTGGTATATTACTACTTTTGAAGTGTCTCAAAGAGCTTTGACTGAGCTTGCCTCCTGTTTTGAATTCTCAGGGCCATCAAAGACTTCACCTGCCAGCATCTGGACTCACTGCTGAGACTCCTGCCCTGCCAAGTGATGTCCTATCCAGTCTCTGGGCTCTTGAAAGGTTAAGCTGGTAGAACAGGGACTGAAATCCACGCACAGGAAGCCGTGCAGGGAAAATTTCAACGCACCACCTGCAATGTGGCCGTAAAAACAACACGCCTCCCACCGTGCGGCTGAAATCTATGCACCACCTGCATCGCGGCTGGGAAATCGACGCAGATCCTGCATGCAGCTGCAACACCCGCTTGTGGCTGCTAAAATCGACACAAACCCCAAGCAGCACAGTTTTCCATCACAATGTGGCTGGATTTCACACGCATCATCGTTGGGTGTCAAAATCAACGTGAACCTGCGCAGATCCGAGTGCCCTGTCTGTAAATCAATGCATCACTCTCATGAGGGAGAGAAAAACAAAGCACTTCCCATCCAAGCGAAGAAGAAACAACGCGCTGCCTCACTTCCAAATAAGGAATTGACGCATCGCTGACTTTTCTGACTTACGCTCGCCCGTGCAGCTTTATTTTTTATGCAAACCAGGTACTTTGTGTAATGCAACGTTTCCATTGTTTTCCATGGGGTAAGACTATTTTTACTTTAACAATTCACAGTTTGACTTGTGTGTGTTGTATTTTTATTCTTTTGGTCTTGTTTGATTTAGATTAATGTTGGCTAATATTCTAAACTGGTGTGGTGTCCAATTTGTAGTGTTTTCACTGTGATACTGTCAGTTTTGGTACAACAACTTTACACATTGTCTTTGAAATAAGCCTGTCTGATTGGGCCAAGCTACCAAGCGGGTGAGCAGGGGTTATCTTAAGTGAGTATCTCCCTTGCACTGACTAGAGCAAGGGTCCTTGCTTGGACAGAGTGCAAAATGACTGCCAACCAATAGACCCCATTTCTAACAGGATAGAACTTGTATTTGTACTTGCCATCCAGTGATTCAGTGTACACTACTGTTTTCAGTGCAGACCATTACATAACCCACATGCTACATTTTTTTGCTTTTCAGGCTTTTCCTTCTTCCATTTTTTGTGATTTGGAACCTCTTGTGGGAACTCTATGAACTACCTTTGGAACTTTGCATTTTTGAGTACTCATCAACATGTCTCAATCTGGGGATGTACGAGCTGTGGCTACAAAGGCTGTTTTGGAGTTGGAGAAACTAGAGGAGTACACAGTGTCTCAACTGAAGCAGTTTTGCAGGGAACTTGCCCGCCCAATCAAGAGCTCCGTTAGGAAACAGTAGCTGCAAAAGGCATTGAGGGCCTGGGTGGCAGCCAAGGAGGCTGGGAGGTACACAGAGGAGGAGGATGAGGGTGAGGCGGTGCATTGCAATCCAGGTAGTATAGTGGATGTACTCTACTGCCTGGGGGTGGGTCTCTAGGGCAGGTAGAAGTATATTATCTAAGACTCTGACTCCTGAGGAGTTGAAGGACAGACAGGCAGGGATAGTGCACCAGTTTGAGCTAGAGAAGCTTAAGATGAAGATGGAAGAGAGGAGGCTGGCCATTAAAGGAAAAGATGCTCTTAGCTCATAAGCTCAGTTTAAGGCAGCTGGATCAAAGGAGCCAGTCTAGTAGGGTATGGTGGCAGCAGTACTTTAGTGCAACCTGAGAGGAGGGTGCACATTGCTAAAGATCTGGTGAAGGATTACAAGCGGGAGGATGACGTCTCTCTGTGGTTCAAGGGTTATAAGTCTGCTCTCCACATGAATATGGTCCCTGAAGCACACTGGGGGGTGGGTCTTTGGAAGCACTTTGAGCTAGAGGGGAGGGACACTCTGGCTCCCTTAGGGGATCCTCAGGGACTCACTTATTCTATGATGAAGGACACCCTATTCACAAGATATTGTTTCACCCGTGAGCAGTACAAGGACAAGTTTAAGTCCAACAAAAAGAAGGAATCCCACACCTAGTTACAATGTGTTGACTCTTTTTGTAGGTCACTGGATGATTGGGTAAAGGGCAGAAAGGTGACAACTTATGAGCAGCTGTACAATTTAATTTGCTTGGACGCATTTGTATCGTCCTTGTTTTCCAGAGCTGCACCAGCACCTAATTGATAGAAAGCTGACAGATCCCAGAAAGCTTGCTCAGGAATTGGACCAGTAGGAAAGCACCAGTTTCCAGAAGAGGTATGGGGGAGATGCCGCCAAGAGTGGGCAGGGTCCTCATCAGAAGAAGTGGGGGGATATGGGTAAACAGGGGAAGTTCTCTAAAGGCCTCAACCTACTTCCCAGGGTAAAAATTCAAAGCCCCCATTTGAAAATACGCTATTGGTTTCTACAGGGAAACCTGCAGGGAGGGTTCCCCACAAATGCAATGCATGTAACCAGGTGGGTCATGTGAGGGGGGAACCCAAATCTCCCAAGTGGACACCAGCACCCACTGGTGCTCAGTCACAGGGTTTTGCCAGTGTAGCTCTTGTGGAGGAGTTGGGTTCAGGTAGGTGGGAGCCAGCTGAGATGACCCTTGTCTCACTAGGGGATAGTGAGATGGTCCAGAGGACCCTCGTGCCTGAGACCACTACGAAGTATACGCAGTGGGTGACCGTCAATGGACAGAGGATGGAGGCTAGGAGAAACACAGGAGCCAGTGTGACTACTGTGAGAAGTCACCTGGTGTCTGAAGAGCAGGTAGTTCCCCATGCACGTTACCAAGTAGTTGCAGTTAACAACTCAGAGTGCCTGTGCAGAGTAGCGCAGGTTCCCTTTGAATGGGGAGGGGAAACTCAGGTCTCTTGAGAGTAGCTGGGAGTCCAACCATGCCTGTAGATTGTCTGCTTGGAAATGACTTGGAGGATTCACCTTGGAAGGAGGTGGAACACAGTTCTCACTTGGAGATGTAGGGTCTGCCTGGGTGGGTTTGTGTGTCCACCCAGTCAATGCACCCCATCAAGGTGCTCAGGAGGCCCTGGAGCCTGAAAGGGTGGCCCAGCAGCCTGCCAGAAGGAGAAAGGGCAAAGACCGTGGGAAACCCACCCCAGAAGTTCCCACAGTCTGGGAGGAGGCTGAACCTGAGAGGGACACCCTAGAGCCTACAGGGAAACAGGTGGCTGAACTGGGGGAGGGCCCCAAACTGACCCAGTGGCAGCAGCAAGGATGACCCACCAGGGGAAGATTTCTGTGAAGCACAGAAAACATCCCCGGTTTGTGGCAGCAGGCTGGACACCAGGCTTCTGGCAAGGAGAATGGTTCAAACTTGATTTATTTGGAGGATAGCCTCGTATATAGCAAGCCTAAGGTTGGTGATCCTGGGGCTGCCAGTGTGCTGATGGTACCCCAGTGCTTTAGAACTTTTCTACTGTGTTTGGCTCATGATGTACTTTTAGCTGGACATTTAGGGCAGGATAAGAGCTTTGAACGGCTTTGCAGCCACTTTTACTGGCCCCAAATGTACAGGTAGTCTGGTGCACTGTAGGTCTTGCCAAACTTGTCAGGCAAGTGGCAAGAGTGGAGGTAAATGTAAGGCTCCCTCCTAACCTTTTCCTGTAGTCATCACCCTCTTTGAAAGTGTTGGTATTGAAACTGTGGGGCCTCAGTCCCAAGACAGCCATGGGCAACAGGTTTATCATGTTCTTGGTTGACCATGCCGTACCCAGAAGCTATACCTCTGAGGTCAATCACAGCCCCAGTGGTGGGAAGTGCATTGATGGGGTTTTTTACCCGCATGCGTTTCCCCAGGTGTAGGAGGCTGGCCTGGTTTGTAGTGGGTACCAAAGGTACTTACACCTTATACCAGGTCCAGTTATCCCTTATTCGTGAAATGTAGGCAGTGTCTAGAAGCCAGGCTGTCTAGAGGTAGCAGCCAAGGCTGAACTTGGCAACATGCAACGCTCTTGGGATACCGCTGTAGGCACACTGTACTCACACACATGAAAGACAAGACTCGGTGTAACAAAAATAAAGGTACTTTATTTTAGTAACACAATGCCGAAAATACTTTGGAGACTATACCCCCTTAGGAGGTAGGTAAATTACACAATATATACACTAGTAATCAAAAACATGTAAGTACACAGTAAGAAAACAGTGCAAATAGTGAAAATCACAAAAGGTTGCAATGGGCCTAGGGGAATACAAACCATATACTAAAATAGTGGAATGCAAAAGTCAGTTTCCCACCTAGGCAAGTGTGGTGTGTAGAGGGGCACTGGGAGTGTAAGAAAACACCAAAGGTAGGTAGTATACCCTACTCAGGAGCCCAGGAAAGCAGGAGTACAACACAGCAAGTTTCCTAAAACACACTAGAAGTCGTGATAGAAGATAATACAAGAACTAGAAGAGACTGCAAGACACCAATGATGGACTCCTGGACCTTCAGACCTGCGGAAGAAGGGCACCACATCCAAGAACCGATGAAGAGTCCAGGGAGAACAGGAGCCCCTGCTAACCCGGATGAAGGTGCAAACGAAGAACCACTGGTGAGAAGACAAAGTCAGTAATGCAACAAAGGTGACAGATGTGGGGTCCTGGTTGGTGCAGGAGATGTCCCACGCAAGATGGATGAATGTAGGTTGGTTTGCATTTCTGGATTCCGCCGACAAGCCTTTGCTCATGCAAAACACACCAATGATGGAAAATGGCACTGCCCAGGACCAGGAGGGACCTGTGGCCTCTACTCAGGAGGGGGAGATAAAAGGGACTCTCAGCAACTCGGAAAGCCCTCAGAAGGCAAGGCAGCACACACAGGAGTCTCACAGCATGGGGACAAAGAAGGTGCAAATGGAGGCCCAAGCAGCACCACAGAAAGGATTCCCACGCCACTGGAGAACCACTCAGGAAGTTGTGCATCACAGGATGGAGTGCTGGGGCCTTAAGCTGTGCTGTGCACAAAGAACTTCTTGGAAAGTTCCACACAGGCCTTGGCAACTGCAAGTCATGCAGTGCACGGGGGTACTGTCTTGTATGGGGAGGCAAGCTCTTATCTCCACCAATGTTGGACAGTTGGAAGTTGGGTTTGTCGTAGTCGCTTTAGTCTACCACCTGTGTTGCTGGATCTATGCTGTCATCTGGAGAGGGGCCCCAAGACACTGGTCGCCGCTGCAGAGAGGTGCCTGCTAAAGCAGGGAAGTGACTCCGCCACTCCACTGGAGAATCCTTTGGTTATTCTAGGGCAGTCTGAAGACAGGCAGTCCTCAGGGGATGAACAACCTGGAAATTGTTGCAGTTGCTGGCAGGTTCTGAAAATACAATGTTTCAGAAGTCGTCTTTGCTTCTTTATTGCAGTTTTGTAGAGTTCCTGGAGCAGTCAGCAGTTGATTTGTCAGTAGAAGATCAGGTAAAGTCTGCACAGGATTCATGCTGGAGTCTTGCAATCCGAATCCGATGAAACACCCAGGGGAGAGACCCTAAATAGCCCTGAGTTGGTCACCTAACCAGGTAAGCACCTATCAGAAGGGGTCTCTGATGACACCTGCTGACACTGGACATTCAGATGCCCCCAGAGTGCCCCACCACCTTGGAATCCAAGATGGCAAAACCCAGGGACACTCTGGAGGAGCTCTGGGCACCACCCCTGGAGTGGTGATGGACAGACGAGTGGTCACTCCCCTTTCCTTTGTTCAGATTCGCACGGGAGCAGGGACTGGGGGTCCCTGAACCAGTGTAGACTATCTTATGCAAGGAGAGCACCACCTGTGCCCTTAAATGCATTTCCAGAGACTCTGGGAGGATACCCCTCTCATGCCTGTTACACCTACTTCCAAAGGGAGAGGGTGTAACACCCCGCTCCTAAAGGAAATGCATTCTTCTGCTTTCCTGAGATTGAGCTGCTCAAGCCCCAGGAGGGCAGAAGCCTGCCTGTGAGGTGGCAGCAGCTGAGGCTGCCTAGAAAACCTCAGAAGGCTGATATGGCAGTACTGGGGGTCCACTGTGGAGCCCCCAGAGTGCATGGGATTGTGCAACCTATACTGGAATCAGTATTGGGGTACAATTCTGCATTGTTAGCCACCATTTTTGGTGTTACCATTAGGAATCTGTACATAGGCATTGACCTATGTCCAGTGCACACTTAAAATAGCGTCCTGCACTCACAAAGTCTGGGAAAATAGGCCTGGACAATGTGGTGGTACCTCTGCTAGTGCATTGGTGCTCTCACACACAGGTACTTTGCACTCAGCCTTCAGGGTTGGAAGTCATGATATATATGTGACTTATAAGTGACATGATGCAGTGAAAATGGCTGATTCACTATTTCAAACAAGCTGCTCTGGCAGTCCTGTGGAAGCCTTTGCATGGGCTCCATATGGGTGGCAAAAGAAATGCTGCAGCCCATAGGGATCCCCTGGAACCTCAATGCCCTGGGAACCTAGGTAAAATATGCTAGGGACTCATAAGTGGGGACCAGTATGCCAATTTGAAGTGAAATGCTGAGTTACCAGTATGTGGTGACAAATTTAGAAACAGAGAGAGCATAAACACTGGGTTTCTGATTAGCAGGACTCCAGTGACAATTTAGAAAACAGTGAAACATACTGACAAGCAGTACATAAACCATAAGCACTGGGGTCCTGACTAGCAGGATCCTAGTGACACAGTCAAAAACACACTGACATCAGGTGGAAATTGGGGGTAACACACCAAAAGAGGGTACTTTCCTACTCCAAGGAGGTGGTATCTGACGGGTACCAACTTCATATCCACACATATGAAGGGGCATATTTATACTCTCTTTGCGCCGAATGTGCGTAAAAAATTTTGACGCACAATCGGCGCAAACCCTGCCCCATATTTATACTTTGACGTCCGACCCCGCGGGCGTCAAAGTTCCACCATGTGCGTCATTTTTTGGAAGGGGGAACCAGCCTTGCGTTAATTATATGCAAGGTAGGCGTTCCCTTCCAAAAAATGACTTTAAGGCCTGTGCGCCTTATTTATACTGTGACGTCATTTTGACGCACAGGAGGAGGCAGGCCTTAAAAAACGGCGCCCAGCCTGATGGGTGCCATTTTTTAACGCCTGGGTCAGGGCAGGCGTTAAGGGACCTGTGGGCTCAGAAGGAGCCCAGAGGTGCCCTCCCATGCCCCCAGGGACACCCCCTGCCACCCTTGCCCACCCCAGGAGGACACCCAAGGATGGAGGGACCCATCCCAGGGAAGAAAAGGTAAGTTCAGGTAAGTTTTTTTTTCGTATTTTTTTTGTGGCATAGGGGGGCCTGATTTGTGCCCCCCTAAATGCCACTATGCCCAATGACCATGCCCAGGGGAAATAAGTCCCCTGGGCATGGCCATTGGGCAAGGGGGCATGACTCCTGTATTTGCTAAGACAGGAGTCATTTCAATATAAAAAAAAAATGGCACAAATTGGGTTGAGGCCTGAATTTTGCCTCAGACCTGACTTGCCCCATTTTTTGATGCCCAAGCTCCATTTTCCCCTACGCCGGCGCAGCCTGGTGTGAGTCATTTTTTTGGACGCACACCAGTCCGCTGCGCTGGCTAACGTCATTCAATAAATAAGGCGCCCGCATGGCGCTTTGCAATGGCGTTAGCCGGCGGTAAAATTTTTGACGCACAACTGCGTTGGCGCAGTTGTGCGTCAAAAAGTATAAATATGGGCCGAAGTCTCTATGGAAGAAGGGTGGGAGACCTACAAGTTTACCACTCCTTACCACCCCCAAGGAAATGGTCTGGTTGAGAGATTCAACCGCACCTTGAAATACATGAATGTGGGCCTGTCAGAGCCCTTGAGGTGTAAGTGGGATGTCCTCCTGCCATGCGTCTGTTTGCTTACAGGGAGATGCCACAAAACGTCTTGGTTTTAGCCTCTTTGAATTGTTGTATGGACACCCTGTGAGAGAACCTCTGAATCTGGGTAGGGAAGGTTTTAAGAGGGCCTCTGGTAAGCCCCCTCGGGATGTATTTAGCTACATTCTGGCTTTAAGGAATCAGAGAACCCGCTTCAAGAAGCTCTCTCATGAGAACCTGGAAGTGAGCAAGGAAAACATGAAACACTGATATGACCAGAATGCTAATCTGGTTGAGTTTTAGTCTGGCCAGAAAGTGTGGGTGATGGCCCCAGTAAAACCTCAGGCTCTCCAGGACAAGTGAACTGGGCATTTTGAGGTGGTAGAGCACAGGAATGATGTCACCTATCTGGTGAACCTTCAGACTCCCAGGAATCCTTTGAGGGTCCTGCATGTGAACCACCTAAAGCCTCACTTTGAGAGGTCTGAAGTGACAATGCTCCTAGCAACAGATGATGGGGTGGAGGAAGAGAGTGAGCCTCTTTCTGACCTGTCTGCTAAGGAGAAGGATGGCTCTGTGGAGGGTGTGAACCTCTCCCCCTCACTGACCCCAGAGCAACAGAGAGCTGTCGCCAGGTGTATGGACAGGTTGCCTCGTTATTTTCCTTGATTCCAGGGGTTACTAATTTCTGTACACATGATGTGGACACTGGGGACAGTCCACTTGTAAAACACAAACTTTACAGGGTGACTAACAAGGTCAGGACTAGCATTAAGGATGATGTATCCAAAATGTTAGCCCTTGGGGTTATTGAGTTTTACAGTAGCCTTTGGGCCATTCTAGTGCTGTTGGTCCCAATGGCTGCTGCTCCCGTTGCTACTCCAGACCTCAGGTTCTTTGTAGATTACAGTGGACTCAATGCCATCACGAAGATTGGTATGCACCCCATTTCCTGAGTAGATGAGCTCATTGATCGGTTGGGAGCTGCCAAATATCCCAGCACGTTTGATTTAACGTCTGGGTATTGGCAGATTGCTCTAACAGAGGGGGCCAAGGAGAGGTTGCCATTTTCTACCCCAGATGGGCACTACCAGTTCAGAGTGACACAATTTGGGATAAAGATGCCCCTGCCACCTTTCAGAGGTTAGTTAACCAGGTTTTGGCTGGGGTAGAGGACATCAGGGCAGCTTACCTGGATGACATTCATTACTGTGTTCAGCTCCAGCTGGGATGAATACCTACAGCACCTCTGCAAAGTGTTGAAGGCTCTGCTGAACGCAGGCCTCAATATTAAGGCAAGTAAGTGCCAAACAGGGCAGGGCTCTGTAGTGTACTTGGGACACCAGGTGGGGAGTGCCAGGTGGCACCCTTTCAGCCCAAGATTTACATTATTCTGGATTTGGAGCCCTCCAAGACTCAGACTGAGGTGAGAGCCTTCTTAGGTCTCACAGGGTACTATGGGAGGTTTGTCAAGGGGTATGGCAACCCAAAAAGGTGACCTGGACTGAGACTTGTCAGACAGCTTCTGATGCCCCAAAGGCAGCCATGTGCATGGCACCCATGCTGAAGACACTGACTTTTCTAAATAATTTGTCATGCAGACTGATGCTTCAGAGCATGGTGTGGGAGTGATACTAGCACAGCTAAATGAAGAAAGCCTAGACCAATCTGTAGCCTTCATCACTAGGAAGTTACTTCCCCGGGAACATAGGTACAGTGTAATTGAGCGTGAAGCTTTTGCTGTGGTCTGGAGCCTGAAGAAGCTAAGACCCTACTTGTTTGGGACTCACTTCTGTGTTCAGACAACCCACATGCCCCTATGATGGTTAATGCAGATGAGGGGTAAGAACACAAAACTATTGAGGTAGTCCATCTCTCTACAGGGAATGGACTTTAGGGTGGAAGACCGACCTGGAACAGAACACATCAGCACTGATGGACTGTCCAGATTCTTCTGCCTTAGTGATGAGTTCTCCCATGAGGTTGGGTAGTTCTCCCTACTTTCAGCTGGAGGGCACATGATAGACCTGCTATACTTGGTGTAGTCTCCCCTGTCTGTTTTCCTTTGCTTCCTATATTTTTACTGTGTGCTGGATATTGTTTTGCTGTTTATGGTACTCTGGGAACTTTACCACTGCTGGCCAGTGATAAAGTGCAAATGTTCTCTGTGTAAACTGCATGTGAAATTGGCTTTTCCAAGGTTGCCATATTTTATTTACTAGTAAGTCCCTAGTAAAATGCACTAGGTGTCCCCAGGGCCTGTAAATCAAATGCTACTAGTGGGTCTGCAGCACTAGTTGTGCCACACATGGGAGTAGCCCTGTAAACATGGCTCACATCTGCCACTGCAGTGTCTGTATGTGCAGTTTTAATCTGCCAATTCGACCTGGCAAGTGTACCCACTTGCCAGGCCCAAACCTTCCCTTTTTATACATGTAAGGCACCAATAAGGTAGGCACTAGGTAGCCCCATGGGCAGGGTGCAGTATATGTTAAAGGTGGGACATGTACTGATGTATTTTACATGTCCTAACAGTGAAATACTGCCAAATTTGGTTTTCACTGTTGCAAGACCTATCTTTCTCATAATTAACACGGGGACTGCCTTCAAATATCTTTTAAATGTAGTTTACCTTTGGGGCAGATAGAGATATCGAGGTTGGGGTCTCTGAACTCACAATTTAAAAACACATATTTTGGTAAAGTTGATTTTTAAATTGTCTGTTTGAAAATGGCACTTTTAGAAAGTGGGCTTTTTCTTGCTTAAAGCATCCTGTGACTCTGCCTATATGTGTATTCCCTGTCTGAGTGACAGTTGAGATGTTTGTGAATCTCCACTGGACAGTGACAAAAAGGGAGCTGGAGTGTAGCCTGATGGGTAATCAGGGCTAGAGTGGAGGGAGGAGTGGTCACTTACACCTGAAAGGGTTGTGCCTGCCCTCACACCATGCAGTCCCTGGTGTTTGTCTGGGACCAGGCCTGGGCAAAGCAGGTTCTTGTGAACAACAGAGACTTTCCTTTGAAATTTGTCTACTTAAAAGCCAGAAATGGGTATAAGTAGTGGACCTAACACCCCAGATTTCAGATTACTTCTGGAACCAAGGGGAACCTCTGCCAAGGAGAAGAATTGGAGGAAGAGGACTGCCCCTTTGCCTATAACTGTGCTGTGCTGGATTAGCCTGCAGTTGCTGCTTCTGCCTGAAAGAGGACGAAGACTGGACTTTGTGGTATATTCCTGCTTGTGAAGTGCCTCCAGGGACTAGGACTGAGCTTGCCTCCTGTTTTCAAGTCTCAGGGTGATTAAAGACATCCATGCCAGTATTTGGACTCTCTGCTGAGACTCCTGCCTGCTAAGTGGTGCCCTATCCAGTCGCTGGGCCCTTGAAATGTGAAGATGAACAGGGACTGAAGCCCACTCACAGGAAGCCGTGCAGTGAAAATTTTGACGCACCACCTGAAACGTAGCTGCAAAATTGACCTGCTTCACGGCTGAGATATCAACGCATCACCTGCATCCCTGCTGGAGAAATGACACAAAACCCATTTGTGGCTGCTAAAAGCGATGCAAACCCCACACATTATGGTTTTCCATCAACGTTCAGATTTCGCACACATCATCAAAATCAATGTGATCCTTCGTGGATCCAAGTTACCCCGTCTGGAAATTGACACATCATTCTCTTCCGTGAGAGAAAACTGGCGCATCACCTACCCAACTGGAGAAGAAACGATGTGCCACCTCACTTCCGAATAAGGAATCAACGCATCGCTGACTTTTCTGACGCATGCTCACCTGTGCAGCTTTAGTTTTGACACAAACCAGGTACTTTGTGTAACAGCAATGTTTCCATTATTTTATACGGAGTAAGATTCTTTTTACTTTAAAAATTCATAACTTGACTTGTGTATGTTGCATTTTTCTCATTTTGGTCTTGCTTGATTTACATAAATATTTGCTATATTTTCAACTAGTGTGGTTTCCATTTTGTAGTGTTTTCACTGTGTTAGTGTGTGTTTTGGTACAAATAATTTACACATTGCCTTTGAGATAAACCTGACTGCTTGTGCCAAGCTATCAAAGAGGTGAGCAGGGGTTATCTTCAGTGAGTATCTCCTCTGACCTGACTAGAGTGAGGGTTGGACAGAGTGCAAACTGACTGCCAACCAGAGACTCCATTTCTAACACTCCTCACTGAAGCCACCTCCAGGCCACTACCTCATCTCTTACCCCCCAACCAATCCCTAAACCCACTGGCTGGGTACCCCTCCTATATAATTCTTGGCGCCACTTGCCCTACTTTTCTCAAGAGACAGCTCCCATGGTGTCAGTGATAGCCCTCTAGGATCCAACCCTGCATGGAACGGCTTCCCTACTTCACTACTCCACCCAAGGGACTGGACCTGAACTTCTGAACTTGATATTTGAGCTGCTCTGTATAGTTTCTGATACCGAAGGTTTACTGTATATCCTGGGGAGGACAGAGCACAACCTATAAACTGACTACTCAGCACCCCTGCAGGCCCTTATTGCATGCTAAAATGTAACACAAAATGACAGATTTGAATTTTGAGTAATTGTGTGTAATTTCATATAATATCTTACTAATTTTGCCTAATCATGTGAAAGGTAATTATATGAATTTCACACAGCCCCACATGTTTATAATCAAGATTTCCATTTCTAGAAATGCAGATGGAATTTCTTTTATGCAAACATATATGAAATAACGTGAAAAGTCTTCTTGCATTAACTTCCTTTCAGGTAAATTGCATCTTTGTAAAATTATTGTTATTCTTTGGTTTGCACAGAGGAAGTGATGCAAAGAGTGAGGCTATTGTACTTATAATATTAACATCCTCTTCCTGTCCTGAAGAATCCTCTGTCTGCATTGTTCAGCCCTTGATTATTTTGGATTTGGATTTTGGAGAGAAGGCATCACTCATCTTATGTGTGCAATCCCTGATACATTATCTACACTTGGAAATTGGGATATGTTTTTTTTGGAAAAGCAAGTAAGTAGAGTGCAGGTGTTTACAACATCTTTTTGTTGGCAAGAATCATACATTTTGTTCCTTGATTTCATTTTGTTTGCTTATTGCCAATGGCCTAGAGTCTAACTTTTTGGGGCTCAGTCTGCTGTATGCCTTGAAAGTACTTTTTATATGCAGATATTTTCCTTAATTCTTCTACATATGCTCAAAATTCTGTTTGTGTGAGATGATTGAATAATTGCTTTGCTTCAACTTCCAAAATGTTTTTGCGGGGGTATTTTTTGCCTTGCTCTGTTTGTATTTGGAGATTTTTTAAATTTAAATCTTTTCTCACTGCTTCCAGTTTGCTGTGCTATTGTTGCAGCTATGGGCTTGGGCATAGAAATGTGCTCCACCAACAGAGTTTGAGGGATTTGGGCACTTTGCGCTATGCGGAGTACCACAGATTTCCAGAATTCCACGCTCCGGCTTGTAGAGGAGTTGGTTCACGCTTGAGAGATTTGATTTTGGTGCTCTCACGGGAGTGGGATGATGCTCCTGGGCTGCTAGCCAGCATGAGTAAGACTTCAATTTCTCTTGCATTACTTCCAGTAATGTCGGTGGCCAAAACTAGCCACTCGCGAGTGCAAACTCACTTTTGAAGTAGATTTTCTACTCCAGAGCCACTAAATCTAGACAAAAAGAGATTATTTACTAGATTTTCTTCTCCAAAGGACCCTGCAATTTTGTTTTACAGATTGAGGAGTCTTTTGTTTTTTGAACAGGAAGGAAGTGTGCCAGAGACTCCAACTTCCTGTTCCTGTCCAGTAGGCTCCTTCCAGTGCTTTGTTCATGCCCTGGTTACTTTTCACTCGGATTTCCAGGTGGAAATATCACTCTCTTTGTCTCCTGGATATATCTTTGGATTTCAGGACTTGTTTTGTGAAATCACACAAGTAAGTTCTAAAACTATTGAATAAGGGTGTTGTTTGTTTGTTTGTTTGGCCATGCAGCAGTATTTCTTTGTACTTTAATTTGATTTACAAAAGTTATAGTGGTGGGTGGCATGGAGTTTAAGTATGACCCAATTATTATTATTTTTTTCATTTAATTGATTTTTCACTTTTTTAAATGGAAAATTGTTGCACAACTCAGTACCCTTTTCCTACATGTTTGTAACACCTGCAATATTATTTTAATATGTGGCACAAACTTCAGAAGGGCAATTTAGCCAGTCTCCGTAGGCCAGTGCTAGTACTCATAAGTGCATGAAATAAATGCTTCAGTGGTATATGTTTTTAAAACTTCATTTAGGGCTGGGATGGCATTGTATTAAATTTAAAATGCTGGCTATTATTTGCATTTCAATTTTGTTTGCAATGGCATACGAGGATATTGTTTGACCATGTGGCTGGCAGCCATTTTGTTCATGCAGTTAGTGTCCCTTAGCCATAGGCTTGCATGTGTTCTATTTTATTCTCCTTGCTGTTATTGTTTGACCATGTGGCTGGCAGCCATTTTGTCCATCCAACCAGTGTCTGTAGGAAAGTACCATCTTGCCTGGCATGTTACCCCAATTTTCACTGTATGTATGTTTGTTTTTGCCCCTGTGTAACTGGGATCCTGCTGCACAGCACAGAACCCGGGTACTGCCAAACTGCCTTTCCGGGGTTTCCACTGCAGCTGTTGCTGCTGCCAACCCCTCAGACAGGATTCTGCCCTCCTGGGGTCTGGGCAGCCCAGTCCCAGGAAGGCAGAACAAAGGATTTCCTCTGAGAGAGGGTGTTACGCCTTCTCCCTTTGGAAATAGGTGTGAAGGGCTGAGGATGAGTAGCCTTCCCCAGCCTCTGGAAATGCTTTGATGGGCACAAATGGTGCCCATCTCTGCATAAGCCAGTCATACGCCGGTTCAGGGATCCCCCAGCCCTGCTCTGGCGCAAAACTGGACAAAGGAAAGGGGAGTGACCACTCCCCTGACCTGCACCTCCCAGGGGAGGTGCCCAGAGCTCCTCCAGTGTGTCCCAGACCTCTGCCATCTTGGATTCCGAGGTGTTGGGGCACAATGGACTGCTCTGAGTGGCCAGTGCCAGCATGTGACGTCAGAGACCCCTCCTGATAGGTGCTTACCTCTCTTGGTAGCCAAACCTCCTTTCTTGGTAGCCAAACCTCATTTTCTGGCTATTTAGGGTCTCTCCTCTGGGCTATTTCTCTGATAACAAATGCAAGAGCTCACCAGATTTCCTCTGCACTTCCCTATTCAACTTCTGCCAAGGATCGACCGCTGACTGCTCCAGGACGCCTGCAAAACCGCAACAAAGTAGCAAGACAACTACCAGCAACATTGTAGCGCCTCATCCTGACGGCTTTCTCGACTGTTTCCTGGTGGTGCATGCTCTGAGGGCTGTCTGCCTTCACCCTGCACTGGAAGCCAAGAAAAAATCTCCTGTGGGTCGACGGAATCTTCCCCTTGCTAACACAGGCACCAAACGACTGCATCACCAGTCCTCTGGGTCCCCTCTCATCCTGACGAGCATGGTCCCTGGAACACAGGAGCTGTGTCCAAGTGTCTCCCACATTCCAGTGGCCCTTCTGTCCAAATTTGGTGGTGGTAAGTCCTTGCCTCCCCACGCCAGACAGCAAACCTGTGTGCTGCATGATTTGCAGCTGCTCCGGCTTCTGTGCACTTCTCCAAGGATTCCTTTGTGCACAGCCTAGCCTGGGTCCCCAGCACTCCGTCCTACAGTGCTCAACCCGCTGAGTTGGACGCCGACATTGTGGGATCCTCCTTTTGTGACTCTGAGTTCACAGATCTTCTAAGTGCCTGCTCCGGTACTTCTGCGTGTGCTGCCTGCTTCTGCAGGGGCTCTTTGAGTTGCTGAGTGCCATCCCAATCTCCTTCTCCAAGGGGTGACATCCTGGTCCTTCCTAGTCCCCAGCAGCACCCAAAAACCTCTACCTCAACCCTTGCAGCTAGCAAGGCTTGTTTGCAGTATTTCTGTGTGGAAAGACTTCTGCAACATCCAGCACGCCGTGTGACATCTTCCATCCAAAGGAAAAGTTCCTAGCCCTTTTCGTTGTTGCAAATCTTCAGCTTCTTTCGCCCAGAGGCAGCCCTTTTGCACCTTGATCTTGGTTTTCCTGGGCTCCTGCCCCCCTCGACACTATCGTGACTCTTGGACTTGGTCCCTTTCTTTTACAGGTCCTCAGGTCCAGGAATCCATCTTCAGTGTTTTGCTGGTGCTTGTCGTTCTTGCAGAATCCCCTATCACGACTATTGTGTCTTTCTGGGGAAGTAGGGTAACTTTACTCCTACGTTTCAGGGTCTTGGGGTGGGGTATTTCGGACACCCTTACTGTTTTCTTACAGTCCCAGCGACCCTCTACAATCTCCCATATGTCTGGGATCCATTTGTGAATCGCATTCCACTTTTGGAGTATATGGTTTGTGTTGCCCCTAGACCTATGTTTACCTATTGCATTCTAATGTGATTCTACAGTTTGCACTACTTTTCTTACTGTTACTTACCTGTTTTGGGTTGTGTACAATTGTGTATATTACTTACCTCCTAAGTGAGGGTATTCTCTGAGACACTTTTGGCATATTGTCACTAAAATAAAGTAACTCTGAGTATTGTGTTTTTTTATGATATTGTGCTATATGATATAAGTGGTATAGTAGTAGCTTTGCATGTCTCCTAGTTCAGCCTAAGCTGCTTTTCAATAGCTACCTTCTATCAGCCTAAGCTGCTAGAAACACCTCTATTCTACTAATAAGGGATAGCTGGACCTGGCACAGGGTGTAAGTACCACAAGGTACCCACTATAAGCAAGGCCAGCCTCCTACAGTGTCCCTCCCTTTGAATAGACATGCACTTGTTCTTTGTTTGCCATGCCTCCTTGCTCCTTCTTGTTGTTTGGCCATGTGGGTGGCTGGCAGCCATATGTCCATCCAGCCAGTGTCCCCTGCCATAGGTTTGCATGTTTTCTTTGGTCTCCATCCTTCCTCCTTGCTCCTTGCTGTTGTTGTTTGACCATGTGGATGGCTGACATCCATTTTGTATGTAGACTGTGCAACCAATGTGTCTTTGACATAGGCTTACGTGCAAGAACTGTCAATCATTGATCTTTTTTTTTGTTTCTATTTTTATTATTTTTTCTATTTAAATGTTTACGTTTTTAGTTTTCTCATCTCTTTTTCCAATTTGGCAACCTCAACATGAAGTGAGTGCCTAACCCCCCAGCTGGCAGATAAACAGTGCCCCCGGACAATTACTTTGTGTGCGTCCCTCTCCATCGCTCTGGTACCTGCGGAGCCCTTGTTTATTTCCCAATAGTGTCTTATCGTTATGTTTAATTCCTCCCTGAAAGCCTGATCTAGAAGAGCCTCCCCCTGCAGTCGCCAAGTGGTGATCTTGGAGCGTCTCCTTCCCCATCGCAGCGTTAGCCTAAGTGGAGAATGATTAGATAGAGTTTTGGCCAGGTATTCAGCGTCCTTGACTAGGGAACATATCATGGGTTCCCCACATAATGTCTATCCTGGTGTGTACCTTGTGGGGTACTGAATAGAAAGAGTATTCTTGTTGCATTGGGTGACTTACACGCCAGAGACTGTGTAGTCTCATGTCTCCCGCCCATGTTAACAGTGGACCAGTAGCACTCACGTGTGGTAGCCCTCTCGGGGTTGGGATTGATCGATCAAGTATCATATCCCCACATGGCTGGTGCTTCGGGATTGACAAGCAAGGCTGGTGTCAGTGTACGCAAAAATTCAGGCAGTGCACTATTAGGGGCGTAAATCCCTGTTATCATGAGTTGTCTACCATCTAACTGCTCCTCCATTACCACATACCTGCCCCCTTGGTCTCTTCGTTGTGTGTGTTGGGCATACGGTACCCCCTGTGCTATCCACACCAATACCCCCCTGGCATAGGCCGAGTATGATGTTCCTATGATCTGTCCTCCCCAGCGCCCCCTTAATACTTTCGGCCTCCAGTAAGTGTGTCTCTTGCGGGATGGCAATATGTATCCCCTGGTGCTTAGGGCGGGCATGCATACAGTGTCTTTTACCCTGCGACGCCATTCCCCGCACGTTCCACGTAATTATATTGTATTCATACATAACGTGGTTTGAGATCTGCACCATATGTTGTTGTAAAGTGTTTGTGTATGTGCCCTGAACTGGTTTGCCACCCCGGCCAAAGCTATTTCTTTCCGTTTCTTGCTTGTGATATAAACTAACAGCGTTGCCAAAATATCTTGTTGTTTGAAAAGACCTAATAAACATAAGTAAATACATTCCCACCCGCCACCCACCCCAACTAATCCCCAACAACCATGCTGAACTTGCCTAATTCTAGCCGCCATCTGTATAGGCAAAATACACAACACACTTCTAATAAAGAAAAGCTTTATCCATGCGGATACCTTCTGGGGAGGCATATTAACATTAGGAGGTGACCCTTATAAGGGGCACCCATCTTTGAACAAAAAAGATTTCCGTATGTCGGCACCCCTGGAGTGCGCTGGCCTCACCAACTCCAGGAGTACAATATTATAACTTACTGATATATAAAGTGAGTGAGCTATCCAGCTAATACTTATTTTCAAAGGCCGTGTCCTACTTGATCACTCTAGTCCCTCTGTGCCAGCGTTCCATAGTTGTACCACAGAGTCCATTGAGGAATAATACAGTACCACCCCTCCTTCCTCTTATCATCACAATGCATCCACTGATCTGGGTGTTAACTTCGGACCTCTTAGTATTGTCGAATCGGAACTAGCTGAATCCGAGTCTGTATGGTCTTTTACATTGGTGTGCAGCGTGCCGAAGGGGTTTTGTGTGTGCAAAGTCGTCTCCTTCAAAACCATTGCTGTCTCAGCCGCTGCTTGTTTTTCGGAGGGTTGTGACTTAGAACGTTTCCTGGGTATCCTCCATGCTGGTGAAGTGATCCATTCGCCACTATCTCCCATGCCTTCCTGGGGTTGTGCCAGCCCTTTGGCATGCAACCATGTCCACGCATCTTCAGGGGTGGGGAAGATGTGTGTTCTATCATCTGAGATCACTCGCAATTTAGCAGGGAACAACAGGGCATACTTAATGCTATGCTCCCGAAGTCGTTGTTTGATTTTCATAAAGGAATTGCGTTGTCTCTGTACTTCTTGGGTGAAGTCCGGGTAGGCAGTAACAGATGAGCCCTCATATTGAATAGGGCTTTTGTTGCAAAAGTGTTGCAGTATTGCGTCTCTATCCCTATAATTTAGAAATCTTGCTATCAACGGTCTAGGCTGCATCCCTGGAGCTGGTTGTCTCCCCGGGACTCTGTGTGCTCTTTCCACAGAAAAAAACTTTCATGGGGCACCAAGCATTACTTCTTTGATCAGCCATTGTTCCAAAAATAATTCTGAGTTTTGTCCTTCTGATCTTTCGGGAAACCCCAAAAAGCGGACATTATCAAGCCGGGACCTGCCCTCTGCCTCCTCAGTCCGTCGCCATAGGACCTTCACCTCGGATTCCAAGCGTCAGATTTGTTTCTGATTTTCTAATACTAATGGGTTGAGCCCGCTCAGCGTGTCCTCCACTGTTCCTACTCCTTCCGTCAAATTACGATGATCCATCCTTAGCAGATTGAGCTCCTGGGACACAGTATGAATTCTATTTTCTAGTGAGGATTTGGTGTCCATTATCACCTACAGGATTTTCTCAAATTGAGTCGAATGGGCTTGCAACGTGTTCTCCACGGATAATAGACTAGGCGTTGTTTGCTGTTCATCTGATGTTATCCCATGCATTGACTTCTCCTGGGCTTTGGCTGCCTTGGATTTCCCTGCCATGTCCGCCGTTTAGTGTCACTCCGCCGTGATTTGTTTTAATGTTTCAATATGAGTAGTGTACATTAATCTCCATAGGAGACCTGTTCCTTCAGGCCAACGTAGAGACACTCCCTGTGCAGGCCCTCCTGCTGCGCGTTAAGAAAAGTCTCTGCAATTTATGGGGGTTCCTGTCACGACAGTTCCCCAGTTGAACTTTGCAGGCCCCTCCCTGTTCTCACCAGGTAGCAGCAGCTGCCAGTTCGGAAGCCAACATTACCATCGGGCTGTTCGCTTGTGTGTTTAGTTTGTGGCGTTGAGGGGGGCAGTGTCCCAGTTCAAAAACCAAATCCCGCTTTTCTGTACCTATAAAGGCCCAACCGTTTATCTCCTGCAGCCCGTTGCTTCAACTCTGGGCTCCTGGTTCGGTACTTATGTCTCCGGCAATCTCCCCTCTTCAAACGACGAGTGTGGGGTGTGGGAGATGAAGGTCCTCCATTCTGCAGACTCTTTCTTAGTTTTTTCCCTCCTTGATGGAGCCACTGTAGGATTACATCTGGCGTAGCTTTGCCCCTTCAGAAAAAGCGAGGGGAAGCAGATGGGGGGGTATAGGAGGAGGCCCACTCTATTTAATCGGTCTCTCCACCAGTAGACCTCCCCTCACCACACCTCGCCCCCAAACGAGGTCCTCGTGTGCCTGTTCTAGGCACTAGGAGCCGCCAAATTCAACTACCTCGACGTCTTCGGTGGGGGCTGCTTCCTGACTCCAGCAGGTGAAAGGCTTTCCCCCGTACAGGGAGCCAGCTCAGAACATGCCGTCCGCCCCCCAGCTGTTCTCTTTTTCACTGGTAATTTCGCGCGGGCCTCCGAAGGTCCGCTGCGACGGGGCCGGCTCCTTCAGGAGCGCCGTGCGGCGTTTGCCGAAGAGGGAGGGGGGACGAGGAGGGAGGGAAAAAGCAGGGGAGCACTCGACCCCCCCCCAACCCTCACTGTCCACTCACTGCGCCCCGCTGTATTCCGCCGGGCCCGCTCGGCCCTCCTCGCGACGCAAGGTCTGGGATCCCACTTCTGGCGAGGCCGCACACGTCCCACGAGCCGCCGGGAGTTGCTCGTATCTCCACAAGTCCTCTCCATCACGCCGTCAGCACTCCTGGGACTAAGGAAGTCCGCCCCTGCCCCTAAGAAGCGCCTCCAGGGGCGCCAACCAGGATTTTTTGGTGGGCCCGGGACGGACCCTACGTTTCAGGCATCCGTCGCAGCCGCCATCTTGGCCACTCCCTCACAAGCGAAGAGATCCCACTTCACCTGCAGTACTGCCAAAGAGAAGACTTCACAGTTACATCAGTCCACAGGCAACAAACTCTTTAACTTGTGCATCTTAGTGCCACTGCCAACCTAGAGCTTAAGATGACCCCAAAGAAAGTTGCTCTCAAGAAAGTGGCCAGTGAGAAGAAGCAGCTTTCCGCCAGTAGCGTGCCAATGGTAACCTTTTTCATGAGACGTGTGCCTGCCACATCAGCCTCTGGGGAGAAACCTGGGAGAACTCCTGAATCCACAGCACCACCCCAACCCAAGCCCAAGACCATGTCTGTCAGTGAAGCAGCCACTGCAGTCATGGCAACACTGACGAGTAGTGATGTTAAATTGGAATTTTCCCTTTCGCAAAGTATGGCACAATCATTTAAGGAAAGAAAGCAAAGTGGACAGCAGCCCCAGCCAGATCTTCCCGAAGTTGGAGCAGAACAGGAGGTCAAGCTTTCTGTCAAGCAAGAACCTCTGCTTTTAGAATCAAGGGCTCTCAGATATTCAGAGAAAAAAAGTAATGGTACTACTCCACCATCTTCTCCAAGCACACCTTCTGATGATGATGATAGGGACATGGAGTCAACCCTAGAAGAGTCCAGAAGACATCAAAAGAGGCAAGAGAAAACTAAAGTTCCAGAAAGCCTTAGAATCATGAAAGGGGATAATGAGGATGACAGCAGCAAGACAGTCATTGTGGAAGCTGGCACAGAGGAGTCTGACATTACTATCCAACCTGCTCCAAGAGATGTGGTACAGGCAGCACAATAGCTCCCATATTCGTAGGGCCCCACCAGAGACCTGCACCAACCCATACCTCAGTAGAAGTATGCACTGCAGAGAGGCAATCAACACACCCATGACCACCTACATCCAGTTCTTCTTCAGGCATAAGCAGTGGCCCAATAAGAAAGCACTCCTTCCCAGTTTGGGACTTTTATATGATTAGCAACAGGAGAACATTGCCATTTGCTCTATTTGCCACATGAGTGTTTGTTGAGGAAAGCATGGCATATTATATTACTGGAGGCCAGATGACCCGTATGAAAAAACATCACGCAATCAGTTGGTAGCAGCACCTTAAACAAATGACTCAACATGGTTGCAGTGGTGAAGGTGAGGAGAGCCAGGAAACATCAGCTACAACTGGTCATTGGAAGGTGAGGAAGAAGAGGGTGACATCCTCACATATAGCAGCCCTGTCCCCAGCAGTGTGCCAGAATCACCCACCTCAGCGACCTCACAATGGCACAGGAAGACTCAGAGTCAGATGGAAACACCACTGTAAACAGTGACTGCACCACAACCCACATTGAGTCTACCACTGTGTCAGTGGCCCCACAAAGGAAGAAAATTCAGGTTACAATTATGGGCATGGTTAAGCAGGAGATGCCCTATGACTGCAACCACCCACACATTTGTACAATGGGAAGCTGGCATAAATGTTAGCACTGGACTTCCTCCCTTTTTCTTTTGTGGAAGGAGAGGGATTTTTGGAGTTTGTGGCGGTCCTCTTCCTGAAATTAGAGGTTCTGAGCAGGAACTATTTTGCCAGAGTTGCTGTCCCAGCACTTCAACTCGCTATGCTGCAATTGGTTGGACAAGCCTTGCAGCAAAGTTTTGTCCACACTATTCACCTGACAATAGATATGTGGACCAGTTGTCAGGCATCTGATTAGATGTGCATCACTGCACACTTGATCTCTTTTCTAGGGGTGAAGCAAAACCTATTTACATGTCTTGGCCCAGAAGACATTTTTAAGAGTGTTTGTCGACATACAAAAGTAGCCATGTTAGCCATGGAGAAGTCACACACAGCTGCAAACATCTTGCAGGAATTCAAAAGCAATGGCTGCGACCCAATGGTCTTTGAGTTGGATTTGTTGCCACGGACAATGGCAGTAACATAGTCAAGGCCATGGCAGACTGTGGCTGTTTCAGGGTCCTGTGTTTTGCGCACTTCATCAACCTGGTTGTGCAAGACTTTCCTAAAAAAGGAGACGTAGGAGGTCATTATGACATTGGCGGTGACTGTTAAAGTGGCAGTAATACCGCCAACAGCCTGGTGGTAATTACTGCCAAATTATGCCCATGGCGGTGATACCTCACATAGACAGCCAATGTACCACACCAACCGCCAGGGCGTTAACACCACTGACCATGACGGTAGCCACCTACAGCCAGGCAGAAGTCAAGGTACCGTCCACCATATAATGACATAGCAAACCGCCAGGATTTCCGGGGCGGTACAAACACCATCAAAAGACTGGCTGAAACACAGTACAGTAAACAAAAGACTCACCATCAGGGACACTGCGGCCGCCATAGAACCGGAACTCCAAGTCTTCCTGATGCTCTACCACGCCATGGCCATCCTGGAGCACTAACGGCGCCGAAGATGACGACAGTGAGTACAGCCGCCTAGCACACAGGGGAGGGAGGGATGAAAAGGAGAGTGACATACACATGCACAACACACACCATTCACACAAACACCATACACAGAACCAGCTGTAGAGTAAAACAGTTGTCACATGACCCACTACCAAATAATGCAAGGACAATAATTCAGAAGTACGAATACTGAAATTTGCTGCCAACAGCCACCATGATGAATCATGCCATGAAAATGCAGGCATCAATGTCCAGATTGGGCCAATGGCCAGTTCAAAGTACCAAAGGGTCACATGGCCACAGGGCACAGTCCAAGGCCCAACTTAACACCTGACAAATTCCGGACTCTTCTGTTCAGGGCCATCATGTTGGAAATGGGCAGACACCTCAGTGGGGAAGGGTGGGTGAGGCACATCAGCTTCAGTAGGTAACTAAGGTTCTGTAGGGAGCTCATTGCCCAACGGTCTCTGGAGGGGAGTGAAAGGCCACAGTCTCTGGAGTGGGTAACATGCCAACTGGTTCTGGAGGGGCTCCTTACCCAACAATCTCTGGATGGGAGTGAAAGGTCACAGTCTCTGGAGTGGGTATCATGCCCACTGGTTCTGGAGGGGGCTCCTTGCCCAACAGTCTCAGGATGGGAGTCAAAGGCCACAGTCTCTGGAGTGGGTATCATGCCTACTGGTTCTGGAGGGGGTTCCTTGCCAAACAGTCTCTAGAGGATGAACTACATGCACTCAGCTGGTGGAGGGGACTCCTTGCCCTCTGCTGGTGGAGGGGGCTCTTTGGGTTCCACTGCTGGTTGTGGGGGCTCCTTGGGTTCCTCTGCTAGTTGTGGGGGCTCCTTACTCTCTGCTAGTCAAGGGGTGGTCATTGGGTTCCACTGCTGGTTTGGGGGGCTCCTTGGGTTCCTCTGCTGGTTGTGGGGGCTCCATGCATTCCTCTGCTGGTTGTGTGGGCTCTGTGCCGTCTGCTGGCAGAGAGGGCTCCTTGCCCTCTGCTGGTGGAGGGGGCTCTTTGGATTCAACTGCTGGTTTTGGGGGCTCCTTGGGTTCCTCTGCTGGTTGTGGGGGCATCTTGCCTTCTGCTGGTGGTGGGGGCTCTTTGGGTTCCACTGCTGGTTGTAGGGGCTCCTTGGGTTCCTCTGCTGGTTGTGGCGGCTCCCTTGCTCTCTGCTGGTGGAGGGTGCTCCTTGGATTTCTTTGGTGGTGGAGGGGGATCCTTGTGTTCCCTCTTGTGATGGGCCCCCTTGGCCTTTGTCATGTGAATTGGGTCCCTGCCTCCATGTCTAGGAGGTGCCTCCACTGACCCTATCCTCTGTCATTTAGGTTTTACCACCCTTGTACCCCCTTTCTGGTGTGGAGGTGTGGACTTAGTAGGAGTGGCTGCCATCACACTCAGGGGCCCCTTTGTTCCAGCAGCTGACTTTTTGGTAAGAGCTGTGGCAGACTGTTTTGCTGAGGTGCTGGGCTTGTTTGTTTGGACCCTGCACTTATGGGCAGGACGGAGGGAAGAGGTCAAGATGGGCAAGGAAAAGCTTCTTAGGGACGTTGGGGTGGGATGTGGGAGGAGGGATGGGAGTGGAGGTAGAGGAAGTGGTTGTAGGAGGTGTACGTCTGCTGGACTTGGGTGCAGGTGCATGGACAGTGTGCGTGTGTGAGGTGCATAGCTGTTGGGTGTCTGAGCGTGAGCGTTTGTGTCTCTTAGGAGGGGGGCAGAGAAGGTGGGAGAGGACAAATAGGACATGTGGATGTATGTTGTGGAGGTGTCTGCAAGTGAGGTGGGTGTGCTGCATGATGTGGTGATGGTGGTGGTGCCTGTTGATGCTGTACATGCAGGTGTGAGTGTGGATGTGACTGTGAGGAAGAAGGAGGAGGGGGGTACAGTGGAGGCAGTGGATGTTGTTGTGTGTGCAACTGTCTGTTGTTTGTGTGAGGGCTTGTGGCTTGAAGTTTGGTGCCTGTGTTTGTCTGTGCCACTCTTGTGTGATGTTTTGTGTGCATGCTTGTCTGTATGTGTGCATGTTATGGGTTGGGTAGAGTGGGACTTAGAAGTGGTAGTTGGAGGGGGGAGGTAGGACCAGGGACACTGGCTGCCATCAGAGAGGAGGCCAGAGCCTGAAACGACCTCTGTAGCACCGCCAACCCTCCGTGGATGCCCTCCATGTAGGCATTTCATTACTGAGATGCCTGGGGCGAAAGAGATGCCCACCCTCCTGGGTGAGCGGGCATGGCCAACTCGGTGGGGGGCTACTGGGAGGATGGTGCTGGTACGGGGGTGGCAGCTGTACCTGTTGCGGGGTGGTTCTAGAGGTGTCTGCCACTACCAGGTAGCTCCCATCAGAGGAGGAATGAAAGTCAGTGTTATCACCTCCTGTCCCAGGAGTGGTGCTTCCCTCACCCTCCATTCTACTGGTTCCCTCGGCGTTGGTGGACTCTGCCTCCTGGGTTCAGGGTGCTGCAGCTCCCTCCCTCACTAGTGCCCCTGCTCCTCCGCCAGATGTTGCTAATGTACACATGAACAAGATGACAGAAGAAAATAGGGGGGAGGGAAAGGGAGCACTGGTTCAATTACAGCACCAACACCACAGATGGCATGCACATTTCCATCACACACAAGGATCAAGATTGAGCACCATGCATCGCACTGACATTGCATTGACTAGGTACCACAGCAAGATGAGAGCCAACCACTGCTATCTGCACCCCTCCTAGGACCTACTATGCCCAGTCTGACATGAAATGCCACCTAGCTAGCTAACAAGATTTTGTCATTCACCCATTTACCCTGAGCTGGACGACACAGTAATGTATGAGCTGGCATGAAAGGGCACCCATTTACCGAAACCCACCACCAGCATCCTATGCCAGGCAACAAAGATGGGTGTTCCACACACTGTACTCACCCCCTTGAGGCAGCTGTGCTGCTCTCAAGCGCCCGTCCAGCTCTGGGTAGGCCATCACCAGTATACAGGCCATCAGGTGGGTCAGGTTCCAACAGGTACCCCTCCCTCATTGGGAGGGCATCCCCAGCTGGGCCTCTGTGGTCTTCTAAGCACAGCGTCTCAGGTCCTCCCACTGTTTCCTGCAGTGGTTGGTCCTCCTGCTATAGAGGGTCTGCATGTCCTTGGCGATGGCACACCACAATCCCTTCTTCTGATGGGCGCTGACCTGCAGAGGAAACACAGACAGGAGGACACCATTAACCATACAATCCAGCCTGTCACACATATGACCCATAAATACCATTTGCCCTCAAATGGTACACACATCACCCAGAGCCCTGCATGTACACTACCACCAGCCATACACCGCATCCAAATGACACACTGCTAGCACACACACACTTCTCCATGAAACCTTGATTCATGCATCGTCCCCATGGTGTACTCACCTGCTGGTCTGGAGGCCCATACAGCTGTCCATACAGGGATAGGACTCCATCCACCAGGCACTCCAACTCATCTGAAGTGAAGGCAGGGGCCCTTTTCCCTGTTACACGGGCCATGGCAGGTTCCAGAATCAGATCACAGCAGCACACGCATTGGATGAGTTGTCCTTTGGAAAGTCAGGAATCAAGCGAGGTTATAGTCAGAAAATGGTGGTCACATCCACAGAGGTGTACAACGTCATCCTCATTGGGCACTGTACTCCATAGAGCCCCATGTAAGCCAATGAGGAACAGCATGGCAGTGCAAAATCACCTTCTGCCATGACGCCCAACGCCGGTGGAGTTAAATCACTTCCACTTGTCCCTACATACAGGACAAGCGGTCGCCATTTTATGGTGCAGGTCAACATTCTGAAATAGAAAACTGCGTCATTGCTGTCAATTGTACATACATTGCCATTTACATAGTTCAGCTAAATACAAGCTCAATGTAGACTGAAGTGGTGATTCCATTGTTCAGTTTGTCTCTTGGACGTGGACTTGGCTACACTGGAGGACAGGCACATTTTACTCACCTATAGACTGGACTGGGCCACAGTCACAGAGCTGTGTGCACAATTGGAGCCAGATCTGATATCTGCTATCCGTCAACCCACTGGGATTCCCCCTCTTGTGCAGGTCCTATCAGAGCACCATTTCCTGGCAACTGGCTCTTTTCAAGTGACAGTGGGATTGGCTGCAGGAATGTCACAGCCAATGTTATCAATTGTGCTATCAAGGATTTTGGCTGCCCTGCTCAAACACAAGTGCAGCTACATGCCATGCCCCCAAGTGGATGTTTTGGCCAATGTGAAGGGTTGTTTCAATGCAATGGGACATATTCCAAATGTTATTGGGGCTATTGGTGGAACAAATATATCATTTTCCCCCGACACAATGAACAGGTGTTCAGAAATCTGAAGAATTTCCACTCACCCAGTGTGCAAATGGTGCGCTTGGCTGACCAGTACATCCCCCTCATCACTGCCAAGTATCCTGGCTCGGTGCATAATGCCTTCGTCTTGAGGAATAGTAGCAACCCACATGTGATGGCACAACTACAGAAGCACAGGGTGTGGCTAATAGGTGAGCCTGAGTCCCCACCCAATGCATCTCAGTGTATGGCTTCAGGAGTCATCCCCATACCATTGTGCAAGTCAACTGTTTGTCCCTCACTTCTTCCAGGTGACTCTGGCTACCCAAACCTGTTGTGGCTCTTGACCACTGTGAGGAATGCCAGGACAGGGGCTGAAAATAGGTATAATGATGCTCATGGGCAAACCAGGAGAACAATTGAGAAGATCTTCGGCCTCCTGAAGGCCAGGTTCTGATGTCTCCATATGACAGGTGGATCCCTCTGCTACTCCCTTGAGAAGGTCTGCCATATAGTTGTGCACTGCATGTTGCACAACCTAGCCATCAGACGACATGTGCCGTATCTCCTCTAGGATGAGGATGGAAATGATCTAGTGGCAGCAGTGGACCCTGAGGACAGTGAGGATGAGGAAGCAGAGGATGATGATGCAGACAACAGGACATCATTCATACAACAGTACTTCAAATCACTCACAGGTAAGACAGTGGAACTGACCATTTTTATGATTACTAATCATTTCTGTGTGGCTGTAGCATCATGGCAGTCACTTCCTTAGCATCCCAACTGACTGTCACCTATGCCTCCCCATTTTGCAGATGTTAGTGTGGTTACACTGTATACTTATCTGATGGCTACAAACTGCTACAGGCCATTTTTTGTATGGCATCACAAAGTTTCTAGATATTTGCACAAGATGAAACAGTTAAATTATTGCACAATTTTGTCACATAAAGCACTGTCACTAAAGTTGTATTCAAGGGTGTTTATTGAAGAGAAAAATATCGGAGGAATAGCGCAATGGAATAGGGTGATGGTAGAGGAACCTCCAGGGTATTGGTCCAGGCTGTTTGTAGCACAGGTCCAGTGTCCAAGGGGCCATAGGAAGGGAGAAATGGCAGTTCAAAGTGGACAAGGTGAGATAGTGGGACACAAGGGGGACATTCAGGAGGGGCTCATTTCCGGGTGGTGGTCCTGGTCTTGGCAAGTGCCTCAGGCATCTTTCTGGGTTGCAGGGAATGTGGTACATTAGTGACAGGTGGCTCCCTGGGCCTGTCCTCCCCCTGTTGCACAGCTGTCCTCTGAGTGTCTCTGGCCCCCTGTGCCTGTGTCACCTGAACAGTGTGCCCACTGCCACAGACCCCAGGACCCTGATTGTCTTGGCTGTGAGGTGGACTGGGGTCCCTGTACAGGTGGACACGCTACTGATTGACGTGTCCTGGGGACAGATGTGTGGGGATGTTGGGTGGCTGTTGTGGTGTTGGATACTGAGAGGGGAGGCTCTGTGGTAGACTGGGTGTGGGCTGGGGTATCCGACTGACCAGTGGTCTCTGATGGGCTAGGGAACTCATCCAGATCCAAAAGTCCTGAGTAATTGTCATCACTGGGGGGCATCTTTTGGTGGGGGACTGGGTACCTGTGGCACCTCCTCACCCCTGGAATTGGCTGGGGCACCTGTAGGGATGTAAGTGGTGTACTATGCTACTTGTCTGTGGCATTTTCTACATCCCTAGCTTCCTCCATATCGTTGCTGTTGCCCTGCTTCCTTTGTTTGTGTACGCTGATGTCTTGTGGGATTGTTACTTCTCCATGCTGTGCATGCATTGGTAGGGGGTGTACATGCAGGGCTGGGAGGGATGTTTATGCAGTGGGTATGGCATGCAGGGCTTCTCATTCAGGTTAGTATATTGTGGTGGTGCACTGTGAGGGGAATGGAGTAGAGTGATGGGTGGTTCTGTGTATGGTGTTTGTGTGGTGGTGGGATGCAAGTGGGTGGGGGAATAGGTAGTAAATATTGACTCACCAGTGTCCAGTACTCCGGCAACTCCAGTGAGTCCCTCAAGATGCAGTATTGCCAAGACTTGCTCCTCCCTTCCTGTCAGCTGTGAGGGAGATGGTGGGTGTCCACTGCCAGTCCTCTAGATGGTCAGCTGGTGCCTTGCTGCTATGGGAAGTACCTTCCCCTGTAGGTCGTTCCACCTCTTCCTGATGTCGTCCCTTGTTCTTGGATGCTGTCCCACAGCATTCAACCGGTCCACGATTCTCTGCCATAGCTGCATCTACCTTGCAATGGAGATTTGCTGTACCTGTGCTCCAAACAGCTGCAACTCTACCCGAACTATTTCCTCCACCATGACCCACAACTCCTCATCTGTGAAACGGGGTGCCTTTGTGAGGACATGGGTGTTGTGTGGTGTGTGTTGTGCAGTGGGTGTTGAGTAATGTGGTGGGGTGTGAGGTGCATGATGGATGAATGGGTGTTTGTGGTGTGTGTGTAGTTGTGACTATGATTTGCGTGGCTACCTCTTGACTATGTTTCGTGCTCGTGAAGGGTTGTGTTTAATGTGGGTGTGTGTTTTATAGTGCTGTGGGTGTGTGTGGTGTGTGTATCAGTGTCAGGTGTGCATTTTTAGTTTTGGCCAATTGTAGGAGGCTGGCCTGGCTTATGACCAACCTACAAGAGGGTATGAAGGACGTCGCAGATTGGATGAGGCTCAGCCGCCTAAAGCTGAACTCTGAAAAAACGGAAGTCCTCATCCTCGGCAACACCCCGTCCGCCTGGGACGACTCCTGGTGGCCCACGGCCCTCGGCACCGCACCGACCCCCGCAGACCACGCCCGCAACCTCGGCTTCATCTTGGACCCTCTTCTCACCATGACCAAGCAAGTCAACGCCGTGTCCTCCGCCTGCTTCCTCACTCTCCGCATGCTCCGTAAGATCTTCCGCTGGATCCCCGCCGACACCAGAAAAACCGTGACCCACGCCCTCGTCACGAGCCGCCTGGACTACGGCAACACCCTCTACGCCGGGACCACAGCCAAACTCCAAAACCGCCTGCAACGCATCCAAAACGCCTCGGCCCGCCTCATCCTCGACGTACCCCGCAACAGCCACATCTCCGCACACCTGAGACACCTGCATTGGCTCCCAGTCAGCAAAAGGATCACCTTCCGTCTTCTCACCCACGCACACAAAGCCCTCCACAACAAGGGACCGGAATACCTCAACAGACGCCTCAGCTTCTACGTCCCCACCCGCCCCCTCCGCTCCGCTGGCCTCGCACTTGCTGCCGTCCCTCGCACCTGCCGCTCCACGGCGGGTGGGAGATCTTTCTCCTTCCTGGCGGCCAAGACCTGGAACTCCCTCCCCACCAGCCTCAGGACCACCCAGGACCACTCCGCTTTCCGGAGACTCCTAAAGACTTGGCTGTTCGAGCAGCGATAACCCCCCCTCTCCCCCCTAGCGCCTTGAGACCCGCACGGGTGAGTAGCGCGCTTTATAAATGTTAATGATTTGATTTGATTTGATTTGATTTGATTTGATTTGATTTGATTTGATTTGATAGTGGGTGCCTTGTGGTACTTACACCTTACACCTTGAGCCAGGTCCAGTTATCCCTTATTAGTAGATTAGAAGTGTTCTAGCAGCCTGGGCTGATAGAGGTAGCGTAGGCTACACTAGAAGACATGCAAAGCTCCTACTATACCACTTATATCACTTAGCACTGTATCATAAGAAAACACAATACTCAGAGTTACTAAAAATAAAGGTACTTTGTTTTAGTGACAATATGCCAAACGTATCTCAGAGGATATACTCCCTTAGGAGGTAAGTAATATACACAAAATATACACACCCACATCAAATCAGGTAAGTAAACAGTTAGAAAAGTAGTGCAAACACTGTAGAACACAATAGAATGCAATAGGGAAGAATACGCCTAGGGGCAACTCAAACCATATACTCCAGAAGTGAAATGCGAACCACAAAAGGACCCTAGGCCTAGTGTAGTGTGTAGAGGGTCACTGGGAGTGTAAGAAAACACTAAGGGTGTCCAAGATACCCCACCCCAAGACCCTGAAAAGTAGGAGTAAAGTTACCCTACTACCCCAGAAAGACAGTAAAGTCGAGATAGGGGATTCTGCAAGGACAACAACTGACTGCAAAGCACTGAAGATGGATTCCTGGACCTGAGGACCTGCAAAGGAAGGGGACCAAGTCCAAGAGTCACGCAAGTGTCCGGGGGGGCAGGAGCCCACTAAACCCCGTATGAAGGTGCAAAAGGCTGCCTCCGGGTGGAAGAAGCCAAAGATTCTGCAACAACAGAAGGTGCCAGAAATTTCTCCTTTGGTCAGAAGATGTCCACGGAGTGCTGGAGGATGCAGAGTTGTTTCCACGCAGAAAGACCACAAGCAAGCCTTGCTAGTTGCAAGAATTGCAGTTGAGGATTTTGGGTGCTGCCAGGGCCCCGGAAGGACCAGGAGGTTGCCCCTTGGAGGAGGAGACAGAGGGGCTGCTCAGTAACACAGAGAGCAGAAGCAGGTAGCACCCGCAGAAGCACCTGAAGAGGTGTTCAGAAGATCTGAGCACGACGGTCGACTCAGCACAACAAAAGGGGGTCCCACAAAGTCGGAGTCCAACTCAGTGAGTTGGGCACTACAGGATGGAGTGCTGGGGACCTGGGCTAGGCTGTGCTCAAAGAAAGTCTTGCAAAGGTGCACAGAAGCCATAGCAGCTGCAGTTCACGCAGTACACAGAATTACTGTCTGGCGTGGGGAGGCAAGGACTTACCTCCACCAAATTTGGACAGAAGAGCCACTGGACTGTCGGGACACTTGGACCCAGCTCCTGTGTTCCAGGGACCAGGCTCGTCAGGATGAGAGGGGAACCAGAGGACCGTTGATGCAGAAGTTTGGTGCCTGCATTGGCAGTGGGAAGATTCCGTTGACCCACAGGAGATTTCTTCTTGGCTTCCAGTGCAGGGTGAAGGCAGACAGCCCTCAGAGCATGAACCACCAGGAAACAGTTGAGAAAGCCGGCAGGATGATGCACTATAATGTTGCTGGTAGTCTTCTAGCTACTTTGTTGCAGTTTTGCAGGTGTCCTGGAGCAGTCAGCGGTCGATCCTTGGCAGAAGTCGAAGAGGGAAGTGCAGAGGAACTCTGGTGAGCTCTTGCATTCGTTATCTGGTGAGATACCCACAGGAGAGATCCTAAATAGCCCTCATCAGGATTGGCTACAGAGAAAGGTAAGCACCTATCAGGAGGGGTCTCTGATGTCACCTGCTGGCACTGGCCACTCAGAGCTGTCCATTGTGCCCTCAAACCTCTGCATCCAAGATGGCAGAGGTCTGGGACACACTGGAGGAGCTCTGGGCACCTCCCATGGGAGGTGCTGGTCAGGGGAGTCGTCACTCCCCTTTCCTTTGTCCAGTTTCACGCCAGAGCAGGGCTGGGGGGATCCCTGAACCGGTGTAGACTGGCTTATGCAAGGAGGGCACCATTGGTGCCCTTCAAAGCATTTCCAGAGGCCAGGAGAGGCTACCCCTCCCAGGCCCTTCACACCTATTTCCAAAGGGAGAGGGTGTACCACCCTCTCTCTGAGGAAATCCTTTGTTCTGCCTTCCTGGGACTGGGCTGCCCAGGCAGAAACCTGTCTGAGGGTTGGCAGCAGCGGTAGCTGCAGAGAAAACCCCGGAAAGTTAGTTTGGCAGTACCCGGCTCTATGCTGGAGACCCGGGGATGCATGGAATTGGAATTGGATCTTAGACATGTTACATGGCCATGTTCGGAGTTACCATGGTGATGCTACATATAGGTATTGACCTATATGTAGTGACATATAGGTATTGACCTATATGTAGTGCACGCGTGTAATGGTGTCCCCGCACTCACAAAGTCTGGGGAAATTGCGCTGAACAATGTGGGGGCACCTTGGCTAGTGGCAGGGTGCCCTCACACTAAGTAACTTTGCACCTAACCTTCACTAAGTGTGGGTTAGACATATAGGTGACATATAAGTTACTTAAGAGCAGTGTAAAATGGTTGTAAAATGACGTGGACGTTATTTCACTCAGGCTGCAGTGGCAGTCCTGTGTAAGAATTGTCTGAGCTCCCTATAGGTGGCAAAAAAAATGCTGCAGCCCAAAGGGATCTCCTGGAACTCCAATAACCTGGGTACCTAGGTACCATATAGTAGGGAATGATAAGGGTGTTCCAGTGTGCTAATCAGAATTGGTAAAATTAGTCACTAGCCTGCAGTGTCAATTTTAAAAGCAGAAACAGCATAAACACTGAGGTTCTGGTTATTAGAGCCTCAGTGATACAGTTAGACACCACTCAGGGAACACATACAGGGCATACTTTATGAGCACTGGGGTCCTGGCTAGCAGGAACCCAGTTACACATAGGCAAAAACAAACATACATACAGTAAAAAATGGGGGTAACATGCCAGGCAGGATGGTACTTTCCTACACCAATGTTGTGTTGTCTTATATTTGTGTGGCCATTCTGACCGCACTGGTGTGTACCGCCAATGTTTTTCTGCCATTGAATGTCTGCTATGGTGTAACGGTATGGGTGATCGTACCAACATTTTAACACTGTCCTTTGGTCAGCAGGCTGTGTGTTTGTGGTAGTAATCTGTGTGTGTGTGTGTCATAATATGGCGAACTGATGTTCGCCTCCACAACAATATGTTTGCGGCCATCACCCCGGTGGTAAGCAGGATTTATTGCCAATGTCATAATGAGGGCCATAGTCAGTAACATACTGATCACCTGCAGATTAATCTGCACTAATTTCAACCATGCTTTTAAAGCCTGGAAACAGTTGCAGATTATTCAGCGTGATAACAGAGTACCAGTTAAAGCCCTGACACAGGAGGTGCCAACATGTTGGAACTCAACCTATTATATGTTGCAGCGTCTGTTTGAGCAGCATAAATAAATCAATGACTATTCATTCAAAAAGGAGCTGATGCAGACAAATGGAGCCTAGTCAAATGCCCCACATAGATGCTGCTCCCTTTTGAGGTTTTCACACAGGATGTTCGCAAGGAGGACAGTACAATGGGCCCAGCTATCTCGTTAATGCATCTGCTACATTAGCAGCTAAAGAAGGTGTCTGAAAGCTTTGTATTTGGGGATGCGAACAAAAACCCAGAAGCAGATGCCTTGGTTAATAGCCTAAGCTATCGCTTGACTTATAATGCAAGGCAGCAAAATGACATCATCTCATCCAAAGAGTACATCTGTGCCAGCCTACATGATCCATGATACAAAATTAATTATTTCTGCTATCATTCTTTTTTCTGAAGTGGATATTTCATAGTACAAGAGGTGGATTGTTGAGCAAGCAGGATAACTGGAAAAAGAAGGGATGGAATTTAGAGTCCCATTTCGCAGTTCTGGGGGGTAACCATCAACTTACAGCGAGGGTGGTCTTTTCTCACATCCACCAACCCCACCAACAAGAAAACAAGCACCAATAGTAACAGAAGAATCGGACGCAACCTCTGCATTGGCTTTGTTTCAAGGGACACATCTTCAGTCCAGTGCAGAGGCAAAGGGAAAAGTGGATGAGCAGGTGGCAGCACCAATGACCATTCAGAGGATGTTCCAGGAGTATCTGGATGACCCAAAAGAGGCATGTGGCCCAAAACTCATTGGTGTATTGGCATGGGAAGATGTGCCAATAGCCAGAGCTCAGCAGGCTGACAATAAAGCTTCTGACTTGTTCTGTAGCCAGTGTGTCTGCTGAACGTGTGTTCAATGCAGCTAGTGAAGTTGTTACAGTGAGAAGGACCAGTCTCTCACCTCAGAGCACGGTGAGGTTGGCCATGATCAAATTTAACCAGCATTTTATAGCACCTGATTACACTGTTCCTGAACTACCACATGAGGATGAAGAGGATGATTGGTCAGAATCAAGCATGTTAGCTGACTAACTTCTGGGAGGACCATCAGAGTTTGAGGACAAACTCTACTTCCCAGATTGAGTATGTCAGTGCCAGCATACCATTTTTTTCTATTATTTCTTGTTCAGCTTCTTTTTCTCTTTCTTTGTTTGCAAAAAAAATAAAAAATGCTAGTGCAATGTTATGTTTGTGTTGGATTTATGCTGCCCCACCATTGATTTTATAGTCACATACAAGCCCAAACTGGAGTTGGACCTCTGTGCAGTGAAGAAGCCACCCCATTCCCTGTAGAACTTTGGAGATGATGCCTGCCTCCCTCACATGCCATCGCCTATTTTTACATCACCTAGCAAGGCTGCCCTAGAAGATCATTGATTAAAAGACTGCCAGTGACAATGCTTAATTCCAACATGTAGACATCATCAAAGAGGAGGTATTTTGTTCAACCACCATGATTGTATTGGAAGAGGTTGCTAAATAACTATTGCACCAATGAGTGGTGATATACTGATTGATTGTGATTGGGAATTTGTGAGTGATGACTGATGTAGTAGATGGCTGACAGTGGGGGAGGGAGTTCAACAAATTTGCAAACTTGTTTCTGATGATCTGCAATGTTTGGGGGCTGATGGGGGATCATTTTTTCCTGGAAGTAAATGGCCCTTCAAAATAAGTGAAATCTACCTATAGGGTATAATTCTTTGCTCTGGTTCCTCAAAACAAACCAGCCACTTTATTTATAAACACAAATCTAAGCAACAAAAATACTCCAGTTCGGTTCTTCAACAGCAGTGCACTTCACAGGTTTACCTTGCTTGCTTTGGGACTGGGACGGCGTTACTCTGAATCTGTAGGAGGAAGATAGAAGGCCTACCTCAACAGCTATAAAGGAGAACATTTTCAACTTCAAAGGGACCCCATGATAATGGCGAAGAGTCTGAGGCCTAGTACTCACTCAGCTCTGTGAATTGGAGAGAGATGCATTGATTTGGAAATGCTGCTGAGTATGTGTTGCTAGCTCAAACATGAAACTCCTCTTATGTACTTCATCTGACTCTGAGTCTTCTTGGTACACTTCTGACTCCTCCTGAAGCTTTCCTTGCTTTCTTTTGTCCTTTGCCTTTACTCTATAATACAGCTCCTATTTTATTTAATATACAAACCTTCTCCTAATCCTTTCCTACCTGAACAGAAGTTGGAAAGCTCAAAATTCCAGCTTGCCTACTGTGCAGGTTCAAAGTCATACAGGCAACAGAGTGAAGGACATTCCAAGAAAAATGAGGATGCATCACCAATTTGGCAATACATTATTATTTTCCTTTTATGTTTGCAATGCATTTAACTGAATTGTGTCATACTTATCCATTTGTTTCCTTCCACAACAGATTGATGATGGTGTGCTGCTCAGTGCCCCAATCAATACTGAAGTGGCAAACGTTTCCCCAAATCCCCTTTCCTACCTAACCTTCTTCCTCCGGATTGTGTGATTTATTGAGGTGTGACTTAATTTTACACTATAAATAAATATCACACTTGCTGGGGCAGATGCGGTGAAAATGATACCAACTCACTGCATCACTTTCTAACCTTCTACTACTTGAGCAATATTCTACAACGGCCCAATCTAATAATCATTTATGCCTTGTGTGTGTGTTCCATAAATGCTTTACCTGGTCGAACCACTCAAGTCTGAGCCCACTTCTCCGACTCAATGACTTAATTTCCTAAGTTTAGTTTTATAGCTCCGCACCATTGCACAGAAAAAGTTGATATTGCTAGATTTTAGTATTATCATATCAGATGTTCTTTGCTGTGTTTAAAATACTGTAATTTTGGTAGTCTGGTTTCAGTCTTCCTAAAGTTATGATAATATGATGACCCACTAACTTTCAGTTTTACTTTTCTTTCAATCAAGTTGACAGTGATAGATAACCCCTTGATTAATCCTGTTGTTGGAGTTTTCATAGGTGGGAATGGTACCTTCTCTTCAGTTCTGTCTTCCCTATTAACACGCTATTCTGCTAGTATTCCTACTACCACTCCCTTAAGATGCCACTTTGGGAAAAACCCTGCAGGAAGAAGACAATAACTCTCTGGCTTCATCTAGTCAGGTAAGAGAAGAATTATGGACTTAAGTTAACTTGTTTAGTTGGTAAAATTACCTCCTACTAAAGAAGATATTGTGCATCTAGGTTTTTGTAGGCAAAATAGGCAAAGACAATGGCAATCATCCACTAGTGGTCAATATAGTTCAGTTGCAGAGGGCACTAAAGCAAGGGTAACCATAAAAGTAAATGACATCCACTTTTTTTTTAGTAGATTTAAAAAAAAGCTACACTAAAAGACATCAGTGAAACTAAAGCACTGAAATAAACATTTGAGGCATAAATCAAGTAAAATTAATGACCTCCTTTTATTTTTATAAATAGAACACCCACCCTTTCCACCCACATCGGCCCACCCTTCTCCCCAAACAAATATCCCCATCCCCAAAATGTCCAATAAAAAGTCCAAGCAATGTTCCAACCCTGCCACAACTCCCCCACCCTCTCCACCCACCATAAGTGTCCCTCCCACCAAATTAAAAAAAGAGTCTGAAGAGGATGCATTGTTCACAGTCAGCTCCGGATATCATTGAGGGCCATCTCAATACGTGCCACCCAGCGGTTCAGTAGTGCAAGGTTTACAGAATGTAACATTAAAATATGTGGTCCCAGTGTGAGGAGGGGGACAGTAGTGATGAAACTCGGATGGGGTGATGCCATCTGCTGGCTGCGATGGTGGTGCAGCTGGTAGGCTCTGGAGGCTGGCTGGAGGATCTAGGGCCCAGGGCTATGAGTGTTGCCTTGGTCTCCTCCTCCTGAAGGGCTAACAGCCATATTCATTTTGGAAGGCCTCTATCCTCTGCTGCTGGAGCCAGGCTGCTGTCTTCTGGTAATTTGGATGATGACCATCAGGAGTAGCTATAGCAGAAAAAAAAGGAAAATGACAATTATAAACTATCTGTTCAAATATTTGTTTTAAAAGTGCAGTGGCACAGCAGCAGTAAATTACTGGCCCCTTAGGGCCATTGAAATTTGATGTGGCTAATGATGACCAGTCACAGGGCCATTTTTTACCCAAACATGACTCATTGTAGTTGAGGAATGTCAAAAGGGTAAGATTTGAACTGGCATGAATCCAATAATGAAGTCATGAAATATTAAATTATCCATAAATGTAGCACATGCCAAAAGATTTTTTACATTTTGTTTGGTGGCTGGGACAGAAAGAATAAAGGTCTGAAGTACTAGGAGGTGACAGATTGGGCACTGGGATGGAAGGGAAACACCTTTCTAAGTTTAAAAAGCATTGACAATGTTGTAAAAGCTGCATTAACTGAAGCAGATGCACACATTGCACTGAAAACACTATTGTACACTGTCACGCTGCAGTTAGGTCATAGTAGCATTGATGACTAATGGAGCGGAAGGTATGGTGATGGGTGGGAGGATACAAATCTGCCTTGCTTTAACTACAGGGAGTTAAGGGAGAAGATAGAAAATAAAAATACTCCCACTTTGAACCAAAACTTTGATAACCATGCAAACCAAGCAAATTAGGTGAACAGCAGACACATCCCTCTCCATAACAGCTCCCTTATTTCTTCTTGATCTAAGCATTTAATTTACAGTTGCACTCTGTCATCCAGTCCCTGACTATTCCAAACCAGCCATCCATATTTATCCACACGTCCATCCAGACCCACCTATCCAGTATCCACCCTTTCAAATAGACTGCTTTCACCTATCTATTCATATACCCATGTTTCGTTCGTTAACATCCATCCATTCCTCACCCGAGCATCAGCTTTTCCTCATGCACCCTTCACATATTGAGGCATTCGTTCACCCCTTTCATTTTTCTTTTCACCCACCTATGCATCTCCTATCACTCATCTATGCATTGTGTCCTTTCACCCACACATCCTTTCACTCATATACCATTTCACCTATTCCTTCTTTAAGCTTCCAATCCTTTGTATGCACTTCTATCAAACTATCATTTGTAGCATTCATTCAATCATTATGAGCTTTTGTCTGCTGATTTACAGAGATAGGAGGCTATTAAGACTAAGAACTCAATCCCCACTGCAGCTGCTAAACCAGATGCTTCACAAGCAACACCCTTGCAGTGAGTACATTAGATAGTAATTGTCAATGAGCAAGAGCAATATGACTAACCAGCACCCATCCCTGCTGTCGCTGGTTCTATCCCTGCCACTGCTGCCACATGCGGTACACTAGTTCTGCCACTAGCCCCGGCACTGGTGGTCAGTGCGACTCGAAAAGCAGTTCCAGCAAACTTTATATAACCACAAGAGATCATAACAGTTCAGTCTTCTATCATTCACTTGAAGAATGTTGTCAGTTAATAGAACAGCAAGGTTGACAAATCGACCTCAAATGTTTCGCAATGGAGGGGCATGGCTGGGCGTGGCCAAGATGGCGGCGAGTGCGGTCGCTTGAATTAGAGCTCCGCACGCGGCCTACAATTATCCTGTAATCCCTCTGTCCCCAGGAGTTAAAAACCCCCGGACCCGCATGCTTTATGTTTAATAATATCCTGAGACCCCGGAAACCTGACCCGACCAACGCAGCGGCTCGCCGGTGTCCCGGAAGGAGACGAGATGCGGACCCAGCGCAGAGCCGAGCGGTCCGGCGGTCGCAGCAGCTGCGCCCTGTGCGCAGGCACGGAGGGATGCCAATGCGGCGAGCGGGGACGGCGAAGAGCTGCGGATGCACCCTCGCAGGAGTCGACCATTGTGGGGGCGCATGCTACAGGCGCCCAATCTGACGGGCATCTTAAGACTCCGGACGGACAACTGGGCCTGATCGCTGAGCACGCACATGGCGGCACGGCCCGATTGCAATCCAGTTACGGTCGAGGAAGGGGCCGCGGCGCGGAACAGATGAAGACCGAACTTTTTGGGAACTGCTGCTCAATTACACCGAACGCCTGCGTGCTGAAGAGAGACCCAGCCGATGGGGAGGTACGGAGCCCGGCAAAAAACGAGGAGCGCTAGCCATTTCTTACACGAAACATACATCGGAGGGGAACTCAAACTACACTGTGCCCTTTTGAAGGAGTGACTTGGGGGGGCCCAGAAGTCAAGCACTATGTGAGTTAACCACCACACCCACCAACGAAATTGGATTCAGTGACATTTCCTAGCTTTGTGTACAGCCCGGGAGCAATGCCGTTTTTTCTTTTTCTCTTTTCCTAACATAAAACGCACAGATACGTGCGATGCAGCGCGCAATCGCCAACTGCAAATATCCGGCACATCTCTCTTGCAGGGAGCAAAGCCCATTTTCTCCTAACATAAAACACACAGACACGGGCGCTGCAGCGCACAATCATCAACTGCACATATCCGGCGCATACCTCTTGCAGAACGCATCAAGCTCCCACCGATGGGCACACAACAAATCTCGCCTAATCGTATATAAAGAACCTCGTAATCAAGGCATAACAAATGTCGTAACCGCATGGCCACCTCAATCACAACGCAATACGAAGTGAGTCCAGAACAGGCGCCACTATGGTGAAACCGAAGCCGCCGAGGGGCCAATTAGAGACCAGACTTGGGGACACGTCAACGATGGAGAGCTCAGATCCCCTGCACAAAGTGACTGAAACACTAGCTGCTCACTTGTTACAAATCGACAAGGTACTGCAGGCAATATTAGAAACTAAAACATCCCTGGAAGGAAAGATAGATGCAATGGCAGTGGATGTCACTATACTACGCACTGAACACCGGAAGCTAGCGGATAGAGTAACCACAGTCGAATCAACTCTAGAAACATCTCAACCAAATATAGAGGACATGAAAAACCAAATACAACAGCAGGAATCTGAGATAATACAGCTCCAAAGACATGCGGAGGAAGCGGAAGGCCGCTCACGCCGAAATAACATTAGATTCAAGGGATTCCCGGAGCGAATCGAGCTCCCTAACGCAGAGTTATTTCTAGAGTGCTGGCTAAAAGATCACATACTGAAACAGGAGGCCTCCCCTTTCCTGACGGTGGAGCGGGCACACCGGATCCCGGGCGGTCCTGCACGCCCAGGGGCCCCCCTCGCCCATTAATAGCCAGGCTGTTGAATTACCGTGACAGAGATCAAATCCTAAAGGGCTTTCGTGCACTGGGACCCGTAGAAACTGAAAACGCAAAAATCACGGCATACCTGGACTACACAGCGGAGGTCCAGCGCAGATGCGCCACTTTTACTAAAGCAAAACAGGTACTATGCGACAAGAACTTTTCATACTCCCTCATGTACCCTGCTAGACTACACGTAGTGGATGGCGACAAAACTCACGTCTTCCCATCCCCAGAGGATGTTTGGACTTGGATCCACGCCAAGGGCTTAGCAGACCCCACAGATGAACACACAGAGCAAAAGGAATGGCTAACACAAAAAAAGCGTAAGAAAAGGAAATTGAAACCCAGAACCGGATCACGTCCTACTGAAAAACAAGCAGCGGACTGGCAAGCTCAAGCACTAAAGGACGTCAATAGGTTCTCGAACATTCGAATACAGCACAACCGCGAATATTGCACCACGGACTCGGACTCGATGGGGACCCCGCAAAGCCTACCCACATCCCCACTATTCTTGGGACCAGTGGTCACGCCACGCACCGCAGACGACCTCTAAAAGGTAACACATAGATGCAGCGATCAACCTACTCCGGAAGTCATAAACACTATGGGGGTCATTCCGACCCTGGCGGTAAATACCGCCAGGGCCGGGGACCGCGGGAGCACCGCCAACAGGCTGGCGGTGCTCCCTAGGGCATTCTGACCGCGGCGGTTCGGCCGCGGTCAGAAGAGGAAAACCGGCGGTCTCCTGCCAGTTTTCCGCTGCCCTGGGAATCCCCCATGGTGGCGCAGCTTGCTGCGCCGCCATGGGGGATTCCGACCCCCTCACTGCCATCCTGTTCCTGGCGGTTCTGCCCGCCAGGAACAGGATGGTGGTGAGGGGTGTTGTGGGGCCCCTGGGTGCCCCTGCAGTGCCCATGCCAATGGCATGGGCACTGCAGGGGCCCCCGTAAGAGGGCCCCACTTTGTATTTCAGTGTCTGCATTGCAGACACTGAAATACGCGACGGGTGCCACTGCACCCGTCGCACACCCTCCACTCAGCCGGCTCCATTTGGAGCCGGCCTCCTCATGGAGGGCTGTTTCCCACTGGGCTGGCTGGCGGCCTTTTGGCGGTCGCCCGCCAGCCCAGTGGGAAACCCAGAATGACCGCTGCGGTCTTTTGACCGCGGTACGGTCTTCTGGCGGTTCCCTCCAGGCGGGCGGCTCCCGCCACCCGCCGGGGTCAGAATGACCCCCTATGTGCCCGCGGCCTGCGTGCTCTCCGGCCTATGCGTGCCTGAATGGGAGAAGACAACATCCGAATGGGCCGGTTTTCGCGGCCACCTTGGACCATATACTACAGCAGCCCCCTAACCCAGATGGGTTCCCGTATGGACACGAATCGGTTCGAAGCCACTCTTGCACCTGTTGTGCCTGGTTATCCACACTTTTCCCCTTTTCCCCCTTTCTTCTATACTCTTCTCACTCCTAACTCCTCAAGGTATGTACTAGTCACGCCACACTCAAGGGTTGGTCCGATTCAGGGGGGTGGGTGGGTGATGGGTGAGGGGACGCAGCGAATCCTACTTAAAAATGCGCACCGCTGCGATACGTACACAAAATGCTTCAATGACACACAACATTATAACCTGGAACATAAGGGGCCTGGCTAATCGTACTAAAAGACGCAGAGTACATACATATCTCAGACGTCACAAGGTGCATATAGCTATAGTACAGGAGACCCATGCCACCACACAAGAATTAAAGGAAATTAATAAGAGCTGGTCGGGCACTGTCTATGGAACTAAAATATCCAAATATGCCAAGGGAGTACTGATCTGGATCGCTCCAGGGGTCCCATACGTGGTCCAAGACACATATATAGACACAGATGGCAGATATGTCTGCCTCACTGGAGAGTTGGATGGTAGACAGCTAACCATAGCTGGTATATATGCCCCAAATTCCGGACAAGGGGAATTCCTGAGGGCCACGTCCGCACAGATCACACAAGACCTGTCCATACCAATTATCTGGGGAGGAAACTTTAACAGCGTACTAGACATCTCTATGGACAGATCGCACCCGCCAATGATAAGCGCCCCTAGTAGGCGGGTATCTGAGATGCTAAGGTCCTGGATAATAGAACGGAGGCTACATGATGCATGGAGAAGTCTTCATCCCATTGATAGAGAGTACTCCTTTTATTCACCGGTACACAACCTCCACACACGGATTGATTTACTATTATGCTTGGCCACGTTAACACACTCAATACATAGCGCCAACTATCTGGCCAAAACCCTATCAGATCACTGCCCCCTAATCGTTACACTGAGATCGGGCACTCAGCGATCACGAATACCTACTTGGCGCTTACAACCCACCTTGTTGTGCGACCTGCCATTCCGGGAAGAAATAGCTGATACCATAAAGTCATATTTCACAATTAATAGTCGAACAGCCACAACATGTGCCATCGAGTGGGACGGACGCAAGGTGGTAGTTAGGGGCATGTGCATCGGGGCTGCAGGAGGTATTCGACGCACTCTACTCTTATGACACCGAGGAGAAATTACGTAAGGTAGAATGTGATGCAGCCTTAAATAGTACTGCTAACAATAACACGATCAAACTGAAAAAGTAATGGGGTGACATTGAAACCCGTCCGTGGAAAATTCGACTATCGACACCACACGGTGCGACTACACGCCGAGGGCGATAGATCAAGCCGCATGCTGGCCTGGTTAGCGAAAGCGACTCAGCGGCATACTCCTATAAACACCATCCGCCTAGATACTGGTGTGATAGTGAATACACAATCAGAAATAAACGACACATTTAAGCAATATTATGCAAGGTTATATCAGGCAGAACCTCCTCCACTCGCACCACAATTAGAAGACTTTTTCAGGACCTACCACGTAAATCATCTAACGACTGCACAAGCACTAGAGCTAGACAAACCCATTGAAAGTGACAAAATAAAGCAAGCACTGCAACAGCTAGCCCACAATAAAGCCCCAGAGGGACACGGACTACCGATCGAGTACTACCAGACTTTCTCATCACAAACGCTCACTCCATATCTGACTATGTTACAGGAGGCATATGAAACAGGTCGTCTCTCAGATTCACAACGTGAAGCAACGATTGTAGTCCTTCATAAAAAGGGCCGCGACCCACTAGACGTACGGAGCAATGCCGTTTTTTCTTTTTCTCTTTTCCTAACATAAAACGCACAGATACGTGCGCTGCAGCGCGCAATCGCCAACTGCAAATATCCGGCACATCTCTCTTGCAGGGAGCAAAGCCGATTTTCTCCTAACATAAAACACACAGACACGGGCGCTGCAGCGCACAATCGTCAACTGCACATATCCGGCGCATACCTCTTGCAGAACGCATCAAGCTCCCACCGATGGGCACACAACAAATCTCGCCTAATCGTATATAAAGAACCTCGTAATCAAGGCATAACAAATGTCGTAACCGCATGGCCACCTCAATCACAACGCAATACGAAGTGAGTCCAGAACAGGCGCCACTATGGTGAAACCGAAGCCGCCGAGGGGCCAATTAGAGACCAGACTTGGGGACACGTCAACGATGGAGAGCTCAGATCCCCTGCACAAAGTGACTGAAACACTAGCTGCTCACTTGTTACAAATCGACAAGGTACTGCAGGCAATATTAGAAACTAAAACATCCCTGGAAGGAAAGATAGATGCAATGGCAGTGGATGTGACTATACTACGCACTGAACACCGGAAGCTAGCGGATAGAGTAACCACAGTCGAATCAACTCTAGAAACATCTCAACCAAATATAGAGGACATGAAAAACCGAATACAACAGCAGGAATCTGAGATAATACAGCTCCAAAGACATGCGGAGGAAGCGGAAGGCCGCTCACGCCGAAATAACATTAGATTCAAGGGATTCCCGGAGCGAATCGAGCTCCCTAACGCAGAGTTATTTCTAGAGTGCTGGCTAAAAGATCACATTCTGAAACAGGAGGCCTCCCCTTTCCTGACGGTGGAGCGGGCACACCGGATCCCGGGCGGTCCCACACGCCCAGGGGCCCCCCTCGCCCATTAATAGCCAGGCTGTTGAATTACCGTGACAGAGATCAAATCCTAAAGGGCTTTCGTGCACTGGGACCCGTAGAAACTGAAAACGCAAAAGTCACGGCATACCTGGACTATACAGCGGAGGTCCAGCGCAGACGCGCCACTTTTACTAAAGCAAAACAGGTACTATGCGACAAGAACTTTCCATACTCCCTCATGTACCCTGCTAGACTACACGTAGTAAATGGCGACAAAACTCACGTCTTCCCATCCCCAGAGGATGTTTGGACTTGGATCCACGCCAAGGGCTTAGCAGACCCCACAGATGAACACACAGAGCAAAAGGAATGGCTAACACAAAAAAAGCGTAAGAAAAGGAAATTGAAACCCAGAACCGGATCACGTCCTACTGAAAAACAAGCAGCGGACTGGCAAGCTCAAGCACTAAAGGACGTCAATAGGTTCTCGAACATTCGAATACAGCACAACCGCGAATATTGCACCACGGACTCGGACTCGATGGGGACCCCGCAAAGCCTACCCACATCCCCACTAATCTTGGGACCAGTGGTCACGCCGCGCACCGCAGACGACCTCTAAAAGGTAACACATAGATGCAGCGATCAACCTACTCCGGAAGTCATAAACACTATGGGGGTCATTCCGACCCTGGCGGTAAATACCGCCAGGGCCAGGGACCGCGGGAGCACCGCCAACAGGCTGGCGGTGCTCCCTAGGGCATTCTGACCGCGGCGGTTCGGCCGCGGTCAGAAGAGGAAAACCGGCGGTCTCCTGCCGGTTTTCCGCTGCCCTGGGAATCCCCCATGGCGGCGCAGCTTGCTTCGCCGCCATGGGGGATTCCGACCCCCTCACAGGATGGCGGTGAGGGGTGTCGTGGGGCCCCCGTAAGAGGGCCCCACTTTGTATTTCAGTGTCTGCATTGCAGACACTGAAATACGCGACGGGTGCCACTGTACCCGTCGCACACCCTCCACTCAGCCGGCTCCATTCGGAGCCGGCCTCCTCATGGAGGGCTGTTTCCCACTGGGCTGGCGGGCGGCCTTTTGGCGGTCGCCCGCCAGCCCAGTGGGAAACCCAGAATGACCGCTGCGGTCTTTTGACCGCGGTACGGTCTTCTGGCGGTTCCCTCCAGGCGGGCGGCTCCCGCCGCCCGCCGGGGTCAGAATGACCCCCTATGTGCCCGCGGCCTGCGTGCTCTCCGGCCTATGCGTGCCTGAATGGGAGAAGACAACATCCGAATGGGCCGGTTTTCGCGGCCACCTTGGACCATATACTAAAGCAGCCCCCTAACCCAGATGGGTTCCCGTATGGACACGAATCATTCAAAGCCACTCTTGCACCTGTTGTGCCTGGTTATCCACACTTTTCCCCTTTTCCCCCTTTCTTCTATACTCTTCTCACTCCTAACTCCTCAAGGTATGTACTAGTCACGCCACACTCGAGGGTTGGTCCGATTCAGGGGGGTGGGTGGGTGATGGGTGAGGGGACGCAGCAAATCCTACTTAAAAATGCGCACCGCTTGCGCTACGTACACAAAATGCTTCAATGACACACAACATTATAACCTGGAACATAAGGGGCCTGGCTAATCGTACTAAAAGACGCAGAGTACATACATATCTCAGACGCCACAAGGTGCATATAGCTATACTACAGGAGACCCATGCCACCACACAAGAATTAAAGGAAATTAATAAGAGCTGGTCGGGCACTGTCTATGGAACTAAAATATCCAAATATGCCAAGGGAGTACTGATCTGGATCGCTCCAGGGGTCCCATACGCGGTCCAAGACACATATATAGACACAGATGGCAGATATGTCTGCCTCACTGGAGAGTTGGATGGTAGACAGCTAACCATAGCTGGTATATATGCCCCAAATTCCGGACAAGGGGAATTCCTGAGGGCCACGTCCGCACAGATCACACAAGACCTGTCCATACCAATTATCTGGGGAGGAAACTTTAACAGCGTACAAGACATCTCTATGGACAGATCGCACCCGCCAATGATAAGCACCCCTAGTAGGCGGGTATCTGAGATGCTAAGGTCCTGGATAATAGAACGGAGGCTACATGATGCATGGAGAAGTCTTCATCCCATTGATAGAGAGTACTCCTTTTATTCACCGGTACACAACCTCCACACACGGATTGATTTACTATTATGCTTGGCCACGTTAACACACTCAATACATAGCGCCAACTATCTGGCCAAAACCCTATCAGATCACTGCCCCCTAATTGTTACACTGAGATCGGGCACTCAGCCATCACGAATACCTACTTGGCGCTTACAACCCACCTTGTTGTGCGACCTGCCATTCCGGGAAGAAATAGCTGATACCATAAAGTCATATTTCACAATTAATAGTCGAACAGCCACAACATGTGCCATCGAGTGGGACGGACGCAAGGTGGTAGTTAGGGGCATGTGCATCGGGGCTGCAGGAGGTATTCGACGCACTCTACTCTCATGACACCGAGGAGAAATTACGTAAGGCAGAATGTGATGCAGCCTTAAATAGTACTGCTAACAATAACACGATCAAACTGAAAAAGTAATGGGGTGACATTGAAACCCGTCCGTGGAAAATTCGACTATCGACACCACACGGTGCGACTACACGCCGAGGGCGATAGATCAAGCCGCATGCTGGCCTGGTTAGCGAAAGCGACTCAGCGGCATACTCCTATAAACATCATCCGCCTAGATACTGGTGTGATAGTGAATACACAATCAGAAATAAACGACACATTTAAGCAATATTATGCAAGGTTATATCAGGCAGAACCTCCTCCACTCGCACCACAATTAGAAGACTTTTTCAGGACCTCCCACGTAAATCATCTAACGACTGCACAAGCACTAGAGCTAGACAAACCCATCGAAAGTGACAAAATAAAGCAAGCACTGCAACAGCTAGCCCACAATAAAGCCCCAGGGGGACACGGACTACCGATCGAGTACTACCAGACTTTCTCATCACAAACGCTCACTCCATATCTGACTATGTTACAGGAGGCATATGAAACAGGTCGTCTCTCAGATTCACAACGTGAAGCAACGATTGTAGTCCTTCATAAAAAGGGCCGCGACCCACTAGACGAACGCTCTTACCGACCCCTATCACTTTTAAACACGGACTGTAAAATATTAGGTAAGGTACTGTCAAACCGACTTCTCCCAATAATCTCCTCCTTGGTACACCCAGATCAATCCGGATTCATACCGGGACGCAGCACCTCTATCAACATCAGGAACCTATTGCGCTTGATAGCTGAAACTCCTGATACAGACTACTCCAGAGTGGCGGGCTAACTAGATGTCGAAAAAGCTTTCGACACACTGGGATGGCCATAATTGATGGCAACTCTGCAGTTAATGGGATTTGGTAAAGCGTTCACACGCTGGATATCTATCCTATATTCAGACCCCATAGCAAGAGTAAAAACGGGCACCATCACTTCGGAAAAATTCAAGATCGGTAGAGGCACATGCCAAGGATGCCCCCAATCACCACTTTTGTTCGCACTAGCCATAGAACCCCTCGCGGCTAAATTGCGTAATGAAGCCACAAGATGGGGCATACCGGATGGCATGGAACACCGCATAGTCTCCTTATACGCAGACGATGCATTAATATACTTACGTAACCACTCCGAATCCCTACCAAACCTGCTGCAATTATTGAACTCATTTGGAGACATATCCGGCCTATGCGTTAACTGGGCTAAATCATGTCTATTCCCCATGCGCCGATTACCCGACACACAGACCCACATACTCACCGAGCATAACTTACAATGGACTTATAGCACTTTCAAATATCTAGGAGTGCACATATATCATGACGAATCTGACCTTAAGGAGGGCAACTTAGACCGGACGATTAGATCAATAAAAGGACTGTTGCCCTTTTGGTGTGCACTACCACTATCAACTATGGGTAGAGGGGCATTAATCAAAATGATTATACTCCCTCGACTACTATATTTTTTCGCTGCCCTACCATAATGGCTCCCTAGCACTTTTGTCGCACAGCTTAACAAGCTGTTGATAGATTTTATTTGGAGCACCGGACATAAACGTGTGGCCTTGGCTAAGATCTGTCTACCACTGGACAGAGGCGGGATGGGTGTACCACAATTTGAACTTTACTATGCAGCTGCTCAGCTGCACTGGATCATAATTTGGCTGCAAGACCCTACTCATTCTGAAAGCCACACTGTGAGCACACAACTGGGTGGTTTAAACACACTGGAATGGCTCATAGGGCGTGTGGCCCTCCCGCGGCACAGTAATATCCTGTTAAAAGTGGCTGAAAGGGTGTGGCGGTGCTATGTGAATAGGGGACCTGGAAAACCACCATACTCGCCTAAGACCCCATTACTCGCCATCCCAGGTGTGCATAGACTAAATGGCAGTATGTGTCTCACCGACTGGGCCACCAAAGGCCTCCGGTTAGTGGGAGAATTATTCGCAGAGGGCCAATTTATCCCCTATGAGGTACTTGCGACGACGTACACTCTGGGACAGGGAGGTTTTATTATGTATGGCGCACTACAATCTTTAATACGTAACGCATGGGGACACGGTAGCAGGGAACCACAATCATCACCTATTCTGCATGAATTGCTCTTAGACACCGGTACACCAACACGAATCTCATGGATCCACAACGCGCTGCGAGCTAACCCAGAAGAAGTACAATCACAAGCCAAGAACAAATGGGAAAAAGCACTACACACACAATTCACAGCACCAACATGGTCCATGGCCCTCACATCCACACGCGAGGTATCGCGCAACGCACGTTTCAGATATACCCAGCTCAACTACCTACACCAGACATACCTGACTCCAGACCGAATCCACCGTATGTACCTCCAAGCTAGTCCTGATTGTCCAAGATGTGGTAATACGGAAGCTGATTTCTTACACATGACCTGGAACTGCCCACCACTACTCCGCGTATAGCAAGACATCACACAACAAACTGCGACATGGCTGGGAATACCCCTAGCACCTACCCCTGAGTCCTCCCTATTGGGTATGTGACACAGACATAGCAAACATAAACAAAAACACAGATGCGCAGATCTAGCATTTGTCATCCTCAAATGCCTCATCGCCACACAGTGGAAGTCACCTAGCGCCCCAGACTCCCGCCACTGGATAACTGACGTACAGCGTTGGGTCAATGCAGAAATACAGATATTGCATACATTACGCGACATAGGAGTGGTAGTCAAGTGTGCCGATATATGGGATTCCTTTGCGGATCAACTACAGGAAAAAGATGATACATGACCTCCCTAGCCTACTGGAACAACAATGATCCGAGACATCACAACTGACATATTTTTCATGTGCAACTACTTAGATCTGAAACTTAATTTGAACACAGTTGATAAGTATATAAACACACACCCTAGATATACAGCTGCGAAGCTATATCCACAATGGCACATTCCTCCTATGACAAACATACCCTGCTCGAAATTAATACCTTACACCCTGTTCGCCTCTTATGCGCCGCCCCCACGGTAGCCTTACCCCCCTACATCGGATCACCAAACATCAGACCCGCGGCCATTTATCAAGCAAATTTTAATCTTCATACCCCTCTATTACCTATTCTCTTTTCCCACTCTGCTCCTATCTCTAATAAGTATCTCAGTTGTATGTGTTTTTGTTTTTGTCATAAATGCAATAAAAAGATTCAACAAACAAAATGGAGGGGCATGGCTCAGCTAAGTCACGGAAGCACAATAAAGGGGTGGAATACTTTGGCCAATCAAGGAGAACCTATGGTGAGGTCTTGGGTATAGGCAAGACAAAGAAAACCTACACAAACATGTGAAGAAACGCTGACTTCGTCATGCAATCTTGTCGGTAGAGTACCTGTCCTAAAAACCTGTCATCTTAGTATTAAGTACCAGTCCACAAGATATATAAGGGGAGAAGGGCAAGCTATGCTTGGTAACAAAGCAGAAGAAAGCTAGTACAGACAGAAGGAAGTCAGGTACAGAAGAAACATGTAAAATAGGTAAATGCAGGGTTAGCAAGAATATAACAAAGCTTAGATAGAATGGAAATAAGTACAAAAAAGGTAGACAGGCACAATAAAACTGAAAGAAAAATGAGTTGAAATGAGGAGAGGTTTTAACGCTGTTGCTCTCTTGTTCCCCTTCGGTGCTGATGTAAGAAATAAAGAAGAAGATTAAAAAAAAAGATTAGTGGTAGAGTTAATCTCCCAAATAATATTTTTTAACAAGCAGAGGCAAGCATAGTAACACTGTACTGTTCTAAATCAGATTACCTAGTATGATGGACTCAACTCGAGTTGATCTATTACATTGACTTTTCTAATTCCTACACCTTAGTCCTACTCAAAATTTCCTAAGTACTGGCCATATTTACAAACTTTTGTTCAATACAGGGTAACGCTGCAAGCTTTCTTGCAATGCTGCCCTCTGTCAAAAGGAAGGGAGGAATGTGCTGTATCTAAAACAGATATGGCACATTCATGTCTTTTCCCCTGAGCTGGTGCACAATGGACTGCCATGAGCCAATGCAGGCACCATGCTGCAAGGGTGTCTGCATTGAGGGGATGATTATTCTGTGCAGGAAGGGACAAAAAACAATCACAAGAGGAGTTTTTCTGTTTCTATGTGTGAATCAGATTGCAGCACACATAGAAAAAGGAAATAATGAGGAGAAATACAGATATTTCTCCTCGTTGCATCTCCCTTACACCTCCCCTGGGGAGGCAAAGGCAATACATTCCCAGGTTTACAAAACATTGTAAATTTGGGACTGTGTCAAATGCCATGAGTGTTAAGTGGGAACACCCACCTTAACAGCCATGACACACCTCCCTGTCTCAGGGTGAATCAACACAGCAACTTGCACTGTAGAAAGACAACACATGCAACAATGCATAAATAACTATTACTCACCAAGCCCTGACCCCTCACAGCCCAGCAGGTCGAGCATGTACTTTTCCCAGTTGATGTCCACCCAATGGTGGATTAACTGCTATTGGGTGTGCTTAAAGAGGGCCTTATGTCTGTGGGTTGTAATGGAAAGGGGAGATTTATTTATAATAATGCAGACTAGTGGTTTGTGTGGCAAATCCTAAGCCGTTTTCAACTTAGGGTGGAAAAAATAGGTACAGCAAAACTTTTGTATTCTTTGGGGTTTACAATTATTCAATCATTTATTTTTGTGTGGGTTTCAATCATTCAGGGCCATCCTAGCTAGTTGTCAGGGATCAGAGGTACTATATTGGCCTTTTGTTAATTGTCTGATGGCTAATTTTCTGGACTCTGACTCCTTGGGCACCATGTTTACCTTGACTCTCAAATATTGTAATTTTTTTTTCTCTTTCTAACAACTCTGTATTTTGCAAAGATATGGAAATTCCAAGGCACTCCTGCTCTGCCGTTGACACTTGCTACCAAGACAGTCAACGGCAGAAGCATTTGCATCATTTCTATCCAGTATTATTTTTCTTAAATTGCTGATAAAGACTGACAGGCATATTTAAGGAAGGTGTGGCTGCACGCAGTGCAGTGGCACTTTACTTGCACCCCTTAGTGACCCCCTTCCTCCATCATGTGTGCCCCATATTTAAAATTCAGCACACCATGGGGCAGACAATAGCCTCTATTTTGTTATTGATGTCCTCTGAGTAGTAGCAACAACATTTTGGCGCTACTCCTGCAGAGCACATATGGACCAATTATAAACAATAGTATGCCACCTTTCAATGCCTGCTCTAAGCAGGTGTTACAAGTGCGTTACAAGTGCATTACAAGTGCTGAAAAAAATGGAGCAAGGAAATGTTTGAGATTTTCTTGTGCCAATTTTCTAGCACCCTAGAGGCGCAACGCCACCTTTGCATACATTATGCTTTATGCAGACATAATGTGGTGCAAGGGTTTACAAAGTGGCACTAATACGTTTTTGAAAAATAATTGAAGAAACATTTGAATGCACAGTTTGATAACCGGTATAGTTAAGTTTATTGAATAACTCTGCTATGATAGTTATCATTAGTCCCCTTAAATCTGCTAAATTCAGTTCTCCAGAATCAACATTGATATTCTGACCGCGTAAACAAACTATGACACGTTAAGATTTTGAAATTGTTTGTACCTCAGTGCTTAAGTTCTCTAACAGCTTAAGATGGCGACTAGCAGTTTCTGTAATTTTTCCAATAGTTAAGATGGCCGCCGTGACTATGTCTGCCACTACGGGCACCATTTCCTTTTGGACCCCAAAGAATATTCCGATCTTTTCATAAAAGGAGAGGCAGAAAGTGAGAAGAGTAGACAGCCTGGTCATCTAATATGGTTATCCGTTGTTGTTTTTTTAAATAGGATGCGATCTATAAATTTGCCACCAGTTAAGATGGCCACCACATTGACTGTTGTCGAAGCCAAGTTGTTGAAGCCAAGTCAGAGTATTTCAGATCCAGACAATTCAGGAAACAAACCGAGACCAGCCGCTCTTCTTTAGATTACTTTTAATAAGAACTAATAAGACACAATAAGAAATACGTGTACACGGAGACTGAGCGGGCCAAAATCCAGCTCGAACAGTCTCCCCAAGGAAGTAATGCATGATCTTGTATAGCATTAAACCACAGATACATTAATACAATTCATTGGTTCTTGATAATGTCGTATGATTAAACTTTTTCTATATAGCACACGTGATGCTCCATATAAGGGTTAGAATCATGGACAGGAAGCTTGCACAATGTCCTCTGAATCAAATGTCTTGTGATACATCTATATGTGGAGAAAGAGGAACCATAAGTGCATACGTTAGTACTTTTAGCAGTGAGGATTTTGCAAGCTAGCATGCGGTGGTGTCTTGTGATGGCCGTCAGTTTAGCAAGCCTTGCAACATAATGCGTTTCAATCACAATAGACATTTCTTCAAGGCCTAGTTAATTCAACATTGTAATGTGTTCAACAGAAACAGGCCTGTATTTTCATTGTGTATCACAGTGTCTACTAGGTCGAAATGGATCCAGGAGAACGTGATTCCACATTCCGCCCTCTGATACCCAATGAAAACACTCATTGACAGTTTAATCATCCTGATGGACAGGTGTCATTTCAATAGCATCATCTTCCCTGGCCTCATCTTCATGCCTTCTCTTATGATGGTGCTCAGTGTCCTTATGACACATTTTCTTCATTAACATGTTCAAACAGGAAGGACACACCCTTATCAACACACATAATGTTATAAATCCTACTATTCCCACCACCAGTACTTCTATCAGCCAGGATCCCCAACCACGGAACCATGCTGCAATGTCCTTTAGTATTCCTCCTATTTCCGTCACACCCGTCACATCCGCCACTTTCCTTCCTCCTTCTTCTACCACCTCTATTTTCCCTATTGCCATCCTCACATTCCCACTGTTGTCCGGTATAAAAACACAGCATTTCTGATGGATCACGTTACATACACCACCGGCTCTTGCTAAAATGATGTCTAATGCAAGTCTGTTCTGTATTACAACAGCTCTTAAGTCTGTAAGTTCTTCAGTAATGTTACCTAAGGCTGCTGCAGTAGAACTTGCTAATGTTTCTACCAATACTGCCAATCTGTGTATTTGATATTCTGAATGCACTATTCCTAATGGCATCACAAATATTCCTTCCACTGCTATGAACCTATCCAACCAAGTAGGTGCCCTTCTTCTTCGTACCCTACTGGGTGCCTTTTGTGTTGCATTGGTCAAATTTGTTATATGCAACATTCGGGGTAGTACGAACGCCAGGTAGCAGGAGCCCTGCCACCCTGCAGGCAGTCTAAAATATGCAGATGTCCCGCATACTCTGTATATTCCCCTTGAAACTGAGAGACCTATAGACAAACCTTCTGGGCCCTTCCGTATGTTATCCAAATCGGAGTATTGGGAGCAGGTGCTTTCTCCTACCTTTATGCTGCTATTATTATGGTTGGGGAGGAATATGTTAGGGCATTTCATTACTGGTGTAACCATTCGACACACCTTATCATAAAATGTATTTGGCCTTGGGATGCTGCCTTTGAGGTATCGAAAACACCATGACCCCTTTTTCTCCTTATGTATAGAAAGGGATATTTGTGATATATCTATGTTCTTCTCCCCCTGTACATAACCCTCATCTCTTCCTATGTTGAATGCTTCCAGCAGCTCTATTTCACCTTTTTCCGGTACAAGTTGTCCACACACACCCATCCTACCTCCTCCTTTACTTTCTCTTCCCGCCCCACTGTTTCCCTCCTTTAATCTCCCTTTTCCAACCTTCCTCTTCCTTTTAGGTGGCATTATCTTTATAGTCCCATTTACTTCCTTTGAAAACATGCTGTTTAGTATAGCATACGTTTAGCAGTGAGGATTTCGCAAGCTAGCATGCGGTGGTGTCTTGTGATGGCCGTCAGTTTAGCAAGCCTTGCAACATAATGTGTTTCAAGCACAATAGACATTTATTCAAGGCCTAGTTAATTCAACATTGTAATGTGTTCAACAGAAACAGGACTGTATTTTCATTGTGTATCACAGGGTCTACTAGGTCCAAATGGATCCAGGAGAACGTGATTCCACACTGTCACAGGGTTACTTTTTTCCCTGCTCTAAGATGGCTGCCACCACAGCCTTATTCTACCTTTAGAAGCACGCATGTAACACGTATAAGTAGGGATTTGTCAATGACAGGCATACTAGCAGAAGACGAGACAGCTGGGCGGTTCATCATTTAAAACCTCCTGAGCTTTAGTAAATAGGGTGCAATCATACAACCGGCCAGCAGTTAAGATGGCCACCGTAGATACTTCCCGTTTTCAAGATGGCCGCTGCCACAGTTTGTTCCAACAGTGACAGGAACGCATGCAGGAGGGCCAATTTGCCAGACAATTTTATTACAAGACCGGAGGCTCATATTATGCAGTCTTTTCTTGCTTTAATTTTCAAAAGCAGCCAAGTAAAAAACTACAGTACCCAGTGAAGACAAACTAAACAATGACATCATAGATGAACAGCCAATAGGATATCAAACACCAGTATTAATATCTTAACTGCGAGCAACAAGCCCTCTTTTCTCGCTGCTCGCAGTCAAGATAAGTACAACATATTTTCTCCGTTTTATTACCTTGTTAAAATGCATTATTATATTCTTGTTTAGACTTTAAAGCATGTATGCCCTTGTATGCGCGTTTTGTTTCCACAAGCAGCGCGTCTTTTGAGCAACACAGCTCTCAGGCAGCGTGTCTTTCAGCGGTCTTTTCAGCCGTTGAAGACACGCACGTGCACGCGCGCGCATTCTCTGCATTCCTGTCATTCTGACAGACCTGGTATCGCATCGCCTGGAACAGTTCAACGAGGATATTTTTGAGCGTATTTTCGCTCGTTTCTTTCCCTCAGCTGGCCTCCGCATTTTGAGCTCTGCAGCACCCGGTTTCCACACGTTTCCCTTCAGAGACTGTCCTTTCAGGAACCGCCCCTAATCTTTGCTCCTGCCCCCCTTAGCCACTCCCTCTCTCTTTTCCTCACAAATTAACCCCTGTTTAACCAGTTTACCCCAAATCCCATGATAATTTGTTAACCAAACCTTTAATACATTTATTTTTTAGTCAGAAATATATTTATTTTTGCCTGTTGTCAGCAATATGGCTGAGGAAGAAGATTCCCAAGTTTTTCAAGAAAATTTAAAATCTTTTATCAAAGATTCAGTTCAGCAAGCAGTTGCTGTCTCCATGTCTGACATAACCAAAAATGTTGAAGCCTCCTTTTCCAAAATAATGTCCACTTCTAAAGTGCCTTCTAGCAAAGGCAAGAAACGTGCGGCTACCCTCCCAGTGCCTTCAAAAGGGGTTTCTTCTGGTCCTTCCACCTGAGAGGTGTTTGAATCGGGTCCCTCTCTTTCTCCAATTCATATTACGCAGTTGAGAGACACGGATGATGACGATGATGACTCTCCTAGTCATACTGATGATATGGACAGGTCTTCAGATCCATTTTCGTGTGGGCCTTTGGAGAAAAGGCGTAAAAGTTCTCCTGGTGACGGTGGTGACGTTCACCCTGTGTCTCATATTTTGGTGGACCATGCTGGCGAACCCTTATTTGACCCTTCCCTCATGGTTCATCCAAATTCAAAGGAATGGTACCCGTCTGATAATGTGGCTGACTATGTCTCATTCTTTTTACGCCATCCCCTCGACAAAGTTACCCGCAATAAGCTTAAGTCTGAATGTCCTCGTCCCTCATTACCAGATAACATTACTTCTACCCCGGTTATTGATCCCAATATGCTTATGTTTTTTACCAAATTTGGCAAGGATCCCAAGAAGGGTGTCGATAGAGCTTGGTCAGGTTGTCAGGTTGTCAGGACAAGCTCCTGGATTTGGTGGGCCCTCTCAATAGAATTTTTGATTTGGCAGAGGAAGCCAAAATGGATAACAGTCCTATAGACCCTGAAGTTCTCTCGAACTGGGCGCAACGCGCTATTTGCATGTTGGGCAATGCCAATACTCGGCTATCTATTGAAAGGAGGAAAAGTCTCCTGTTGAAAATTTATCCTAAGCTGGCTTCTTTAGCCTCCAAGGATGATGGCCCGTCGGCTAAGGGCCAACTATTTGGAGATTCTTTTATCAAAGAACTTGGGAAATATGTGTCCACCTTTGCCTCCCTGGACAAGGCCCAACTTTCTATGAAAAAGATCTTTTCATCTCGGGTTTTTGCCAAGAGTCGCTTTGCCAGCCGCTCCATCAGAGGCCAATATGCCAACAGAGACTCCTACAGTCAGCAATCCCAGCTTGAGACCTACACGGGATACAAGCCAAGATTCTATCCCCGTCGATCAAGAGGCTACCGTCACAGGGGATACGCCAACAGGGGAGACCAAACCTCTGGTAAGTGTTTCCAGTTCTGGCCTTCCTCCAGTAGGAGGCAGATTGGCTCTGTTTCTAAATTGATGGCTTTCTCTCACTTCAGATCCCTGGATAATTCAATCCATTCAAGGGTACCTGTTAGAGTTTTACCAAACCCCAATTCAATCCTGTGTTCCTCTTCCCCTAGTTTTTTCCCAAGATCAAACCGAGCTTCTGCGCGTCGAAATCCAGTCTCTCCTTTCCAAGCATGCAATAGAACCCGTCCTGTTCGACCCTTCGGTTTTCCTCAGCACCATCTTACTCGTCCAGAAGAAAAATCTGAAATTTTGTTTAGTGTTGAACCTAAAGGCTTTCAACAATTTTATCATTTACCGACACTTCAAGATGGAAACTATTCTTCATCTCAGGGACATTCTGCTTCAACACGATTGGCTGGTCAGATTAGACCTTCAGGATGCTTACCTCATGGTGCCAATTCATCACTCACACAGGAGATTCCTTCAATTCCAGTGGCTAGACTCCTTTTATCAATTCAGAGTTCTTCCTTTCGGGCTTTCTTCCGCTCCTTTGTGTTTCACCAAAATTCTCAAACCCGTTGCGGCCTTTCTCCGCTCTCACGGGGTTCGTCTAATCCTGTATTTAGACGACTTTCTTTTGATGGCACAAGACAAACGTCTTCTTCTAGACCATCTTCAGCTTTGTCAGAACCTTCTTCTCCGCTTAGGTTTCCTTATCAACTTTCAGAAGTCGGTCCTAATTCCGACTCAGAAGTTGGAATTTCTCAGATTTCTAATAGACACTACGCAGTCGGTGCTTCAGCTTCCTCAACACAAGGTATCCTTAATCAAAAAAGAGATTTGTCAATCCCTATCCCTTCCTCACATCTCCCTCAGGACTCTGGCACGTCTAGTAGGACTTCTGGCTTCCTCTATCCAAGCCATCTTCCCGGGTCCTTTACATTATCGCGCCCTTCAGCGACTCAAGATCTGCCATCTGCACGAGGGCCTCGCTTATTCGGATCCCTTGGTCCTAGACGCCGAATCCAAGGAAGAACTTCTATGGTGGTTGACACATCTAGAGGCCTGGAATTGCAGAACTATCTTCTCTGCCGCCCCAGATCTTGTATTAGAATCCGATGCAAGTCGGACCGGTTGGGGCGCAAGATGTGGTCAGTTCTCGACTGGAGGCGCATGGTCTCTGAAGGAGTCCTTCTTGCACATAAACAGTTTAGAGATGCTTGCAGGTTCCTTTGCCATCCACACTTTTGCAAAAAACAGAGTAAGTTGCACCATTCTTCTATGGATGGACAATTTGTCTGCTGTCAGGTATATCAACCATCTAGGCGGTACCAAGTCCAAGATTCTCTCCACTCTGGCGAAACATCTTTGGGAGTATTGTCTTCCTCGTCGGATCTCGGTCAAGGCAGTGTTTCTGCCAGGCAGGCTGAATATGGTAGCAGACTGGTATTCCAGACATCTTCATGATTCCAGCGATTGACAATTGCACCCTTCTATATTCAAGCATCTTACTTCCATCTTTGGCGAAATGTCCATAGATCTTTTCGCTTCTCGCCTCAACTCCCACCTTCCTTCCTATTTCAGTTGGAGGCCAGATCCGCAGGCTCTGGCCACAGATGCTTTCCTACAGACTTGGCCGTCATCTCTTCTTTACGCCTTTCCTCCCTTCCTGTTCATTCCTCGAGTCCTGGCTCAAGCACACAGACAACTATCCACTCTGGTACTTGTAACTCCTTTCTGGCAGGCTCAACCTTGGTATCCAACTCTATTGGAGTTGGCAATCGATCGACCCGTCTGGCTTCCTCACTTTCCCAACCTCCTCTTAGATCCCCAGGGCCAACAACATCATTTGATTCTCAGCGGTTCCTTGTTCCTCATAGCCTGGAGGATTTCGGGTCATCCCGGAGAACCCCAGGAATTTCGGAGGATGCTGCTAAACTCATCCAGCAGGCCAGGGCCCCTGGTACCTCCAGAGCCTACAAGTCCGCATCGGCCATTTGGAGCAGCTGGTGTTTGGACAGGAATTCAGATCCCTTTTCAGCTAAGGTAGTATTAGTGGTAAATTTTATTAAAAAAAGAGAATGGAGCTCACAAATAATGATTTCATTCTATGAATAGTGTTCAGGTAGTTATGACTCATTGAGTGTATGAGAGAAACATGGTGTAAATCCCCATGAAAGTGGTATCAATATAATAAGTATTCATTAAGAAGTTACAGAAGAAGATCATAGTTTGGTGATTAGATAAATCATAAACATTGAGTTTAATGTGTACATAGAAAGTTATTATACAATGATTTCCAAAAAAGTAATAAACAATATAACTATAGTTCCATAACACAAAGCCTATTCATAAATGAAATGGATGCACTAACATATATATGTGTTGCATCAACCAACGGGTGGTTCATCCTCTGAAAGAGAACATATATAGTCCCATAGATTGATGAAAGGGATGGAATTATCCACTCGGAAGATTGAGAAGCTGAAGGATATTATCTTCATCCAATTGGCAGAAGGATAGTTCAGTTCATCCAAGTTCAGCCGACACGTGTTTCGTCCTCTAAGGGACTTTATCAAGGCTGACAAAAACAAAATTCCAAATAGTTTGTTTTTACCCCTAGTATCATTGATGTCCAAGATGATACAAACATAAACATTGGAGGTGTCCCACAATAAGTCGGCATAGTAGTGACAATGTGTATGTCATAAGAGTGTGAAAACCAGCATAATACCACCAATAGATATTTCCGATTCCTAAGTATGGAACACAAACAGAAACCATGCTTCCAGAAAGTATTGCTTAGTATCAGAAAATTTGTTAAAGTCAAAAGAAGTGATGAGAGGAAATGAAGAGGGTGAAAAACCCAAATTTAAAACTAGGAAAACACCGATAGGCAGAAAGAGCCTAGTGCATATTTGTTTCAGTCTATTTTAAAGATCCAGAAATTTGTGATGATTGCCCCAACAAATTAGTGGTTGTACATGATTATTCATTGGGTTCAAGACTGTGTACCCAAACATATGTGTTGACGACTGAAAAGATACATTAGATTTTATACCTTATGGTTTCTATTAATTTCTCAATGTCTTTATAGCCTTCATAGTTTGAGGTAGATAATGTGGGTCCAAAATGTTTCAAAGGTCACGGAAAGTCTGTAAGAGAGGCAATCATAACTGTCCCTTAATTAAAAAAATAAAAAGTCCTATGGGAGTAAATTTATAAAAAGTGGTGGGTCCGATCGTTGCACTGACCTGTGATAGGAATCTCCTACATTAGAAGTCAATTGATATGAGTTCAATATGGTCCTGGCATCCAAAAATAATGTGCCTAAAGCAAACAGAAACAAAAAAAGATTCAATATATTGTTCCTAAAAGGAGAGATGAAGAGGACCCCCCAAATTTGTCTATGGAGTCCCACGGTTGAGACGACGGATATTAATCGTAGGTATCATTTAAACTAAGAGTTTGCAGTCTGCAAAAACTGGGGCATCTTACACACTGACAATACTCTCAAACATCTATTGCTGACCAAACCCACAATGACTCACAAAAGGGGGACTACAATTCGAGACCTTGTATGTAAAAGTTAGCTACCACTGTCCAAGGACAAATCAATTACCTGGTTACCCAACAAACCCAAGGGTTTTTTCAACTGTAGTAGATGCAATGTATGTAATCTTGCGCTGCACAAGACTTTCAGCTTTAACTTTAATGGAAGCAAAACATACAAAATACAAGAGTTTATCAATTGTAATTCCAAGTATGTAGTCTACATACTTATATGCGATTGTGGAAAAGTCTATGTCGGGAGTACGATTAGACTCCTAAAGGAAAGGATTCAAGAACATGTACGTGCCCTAAGAAACAACGACCCTCTGTCACCCATAGTACGCCATGTCAATAGGGAACACTCTGGAACAGAGGTCCCGATGCTAAAATATATGGGTATCAGTCAAACACAGGCACATCCTAGGGGAGGAAACCGTGAGTTGGAACTTAGAAGAAACAATCTGAAATGGATACTTAGGCTTAAGAGTATAAGAATGGGAATGAATATTGATCATGAACTGCACTATTTTCTATGATTGTATATGTTGTCAAAATATTCTGTCAGAACTGTGTTGCTAAGTGTTCTAGGAATAATGGATATACTTGTCAATAATCGATTGATCGGTTTTTCTTACGTACGCACAGATGTTACTTCACCTGTACAATGCATCACCTCTTGGGTCTCATGATTTCTCCACATATGACAATCTTCTTACCACACAGGGAATTAATATTTGCCCCTTAGTCCATCAAGGGATAGCAATATACTGCACAAATTTCTGAGTCCTCTACATATACACTACATCATCCTTTCTTATTGACGACTAGGAACAGATATTTTGGATATGTTCTTTAGCATTGACTAGTAATTCACGTCACGGTATCATATGACACAATCATCTCCGCCTGTAGATAATATGACAGTTATAGTCACTTATGTCTTATCACTACCGTGATAATTTCATCACCTTTTCATTATGACCTGAGGGGTACCTATAAGACAAGCATCTAAAATTTATTTCGTTTTTGGTCATACCCATAAAGAACTTCAGGTTTATATTTGCTCTGACCGTTTTTGGCCGACGTGTTACCAAAAAGAACACAGTCACCCACACGCCAGTTTGGCGATTGTGTCATTTATATATTTGTATACACGCTTTCTAGCCACAGCATCTTTGACGATCACTACGGTGATAGTTTTTTCCTTAGACTATTCAAGATGGCGTCCACTAATTCCATGATTTCTTGACTGCGGTTTAGTTTCTTTTCTATACTCTCTCAGTTAAACTGATCGTAGATATACATCGCCCCCTTATAGGAGCACTGGTTTTATATTTACCAATAATTATAACACTCAATAGGGAGGTCCGTTTTGAGTAAACGCCTGTTCTTATTATTTGCTCCTAGCTACAAAAACCAGGTAGCGCACAAGCCTTTGTGTCGCGCCTATCATTGACTGTTGTTGTTTTTGGAGATTAGCTGGGAACAACTGCCCCCCTCTTTACAACTCTGTTTTCTAGAAGGACTGCTACATTTATTTTGATAACCTACCAACCTGGGATTATACTCAATTGCCGGTTGGTGATTCCAAGATTGCGGTCACTTTACAATGGCTATCTTTACATGGAGACGCTGATTAAAAGGAAGAGTCCTTTTTTTACTGTTTTCTCTCACGCTTAAAACGAGTCTCACGGGCAGCCGATCTTTGAAAACTGCCACCGAAGGACTGACATAGGACAGCGCACCATTCTCAAAGGTAACGAGGGGTGATAGGCAATATACGGGCACTCCCTGGTAGTTACTCTTAGTTCAGATGATACTTACGATTAATATCCGTCGTCTCAACCGTGGGACTCCATAGATAAATTTGGGGAGTTCTCACTTTACGATGGCTATCTTCACATGGAGACGCCGGTTAAAAGGCAAGAGTCCTTTTTGTTACTGTTTTCTCTCACGCTCAAAACGAGTCTCACGGGCAGCCGATTTTTGAAAATTGCCACCGAAGGACTGACATAGGACAGCGCACCATTCTTAAAGGCAACGAGGGGTGATAGGCAATACACGGGCACTCCCCGATAGTTACTCTTAGTTTAAATGATACCTACGATTAATATCCGTCGTCTCAACCGTGGGACTCCATAGACAAATTTGGGGAGTCCTCTTCATCTCTCCTTTTAGGAACACTATATTGAACCTTTTTTCATTTCTGTTCACTTTAGGCACATTATTTTTGGATGCCAGGACCATATTGAACTCATATCAATTGACTTCTAATGTAGGAGATTCCTATCACAGGTCAGTGCAACGATCGGACCCACCACTTTTTATAAATTTACTCCCATAGGACTTTTTATTTTTTTAATTAAGGGACAGTTATGATTGCCTCTCTTACAGACTTTCCGTGACCTTTGAAACATTTTGGACCCACATTATCTACCTCAAACTATGAAGGCTATAAAGACATTGAGAAATTAATAGAAACCGTAAGGTATAAAATCTAATGTATCTTTTCAGTCGTCAACACATATGTTTGGGTACACAGTCTTGAACCTAATGAATAATCATGTACAACCACTAATCTGCTGGGGCAATCATCACAAATTTCTGGATCTTTAAAAGAGACTGAAACAAATATGCACTAGGCTCTTTCTGCCTATCGGTGTTTTCCTCGTTTTAAATTTGGGTTTTTCACCCTCTTCATTTCCTCTCATCACTTCTTTTGACTTTAACACATTTTCTGATACTAAGCAATACTTTCTGGAAGCATGGTTTCTGTTTGTGTTCCATACTTAGGAATCGGATATATCTATCGGTGGTATTATGGTGGTTTTCACACTCTTATGACATACACATTGTCACTACTATGCCGACTTATTGCGGGACACCTCCAATGTTTATGTTTGTATCATCTTGGACATCAATGATACTAGGGGTAAAAACAAACTATTTGGAATTTTGTTTTTGTCAGCCTTGATAAAGTCCCTTAGAGGACGAAACACGTGTCGGCTGAACTTGGATGAACTGAACTATCCTTCTGCCAATTGGATGAAGATAATATCCTTCAGCTTCTCAATCTTCCGAGTGGATAATTCCATCCCTTTCATCAATCTATGGGACTATATATGTTCTCTTTCAGGGGATGAACCACCCGTTGGTTGATGCAACACATATATTTGTTAGTGCATCCATTTCATTTATGAATAGGCTTTGTGTTATGGAACTATAGTTATATTGTTTATTACTTTTTTGGAAATCATTGTATAATAACTTTCTATGTACACATTAAACTCAATGTTTATGATTTATCTAATCACCAAACTATGATCTTCTTCTGTAACTTCTTAATGAATACTTATTATATTGATACCACTTTCATGGGGATTTACACCATGTTTCTCTCATACACTCAATGAGTCATAACTACCTGAACACTATTCATAGAATAACATCATTATTTGTGTGCTCCATTCTCTTTTTTTAATAGAACTAACTTGCTGGTTCAAGGTTTCTTGTTCCGATACACATGCTTGACAACGGGCATGTTTTGAATGTTTGAGCACCTTAACAACACTCTGTACTATAGGAATGTGTGGTAGTCTTTTGGTTTTTCTGTTGTCAACTTCCCTTAAAAAGATTGGTGGTAAATTTCCGGGCTTCCTTAGCCTCCCAAGGTAAGGCCTATCGCACTATTAATATTTACAGATCTGCCATCTCTGCTGAACATCAGAGAGTCGATGGCAGGCCAATTGGTGAACATCCTCCCATCTGCCAATTATTAAAGGGAGTAAGATACATTTTTCCACCATCTCCTAAATATAATGTCAAGTGGGAAGTTAATCTGGTATTACGATTTCTCACCACTTGGCCAGATAATGATTTGCTCTCTCTCAAACAGCTTTCGGCCAAGTTGACCATGATTTTGTGTCTAGTCTCTATCAAACGTGTCTCAGATGTTAAGGCATTGGATGTTACTTCCTTTTTCTTCTCCCCCCTTGGTGTTTCTTTTCAGATCAAGAGACGTACTAAAACTAATTTAGCTTGTGTTAATTATCCATTTTTTCCCTCTCAACCCAAACTATGTGTTGGAAATTGTTTGAAAAATTATGTGACTCGTACTGCAGATTTGAGATCATCCTCTGCCACCCAACTACTTATTTCCTTTCAGAAGCCCCATAACCCTGTTTCTTCCCCTACTCTGGCTCGTTGGGTTAAATGGATCATGTCCCTAGCTGGCATTGATATAGGATCTTTCGGTGCCCATTCGGCTAGAGGGGCTATGGCCCCTCGCGCTTTTTGGGCATAATCCTCTTTACAGGATATTCTCAAGTCTGCAGATTGGTCTAATGAAAGTACGTTTAGAACTTTTTATTGTAAGCCGATTTCTCATGTTTCAGATTCAGTCATTGCTATGCTTTGAACATGCATAATATGAGCCTCTGGTCTTGTAATAAAATTGAGATTTTCCTAGCCTTGATGTCTGAAAGGCTAGATTTTATTAAAGACACGGAGGCGAGTATTATCCCACCACTGTTTTAACCCTCCCTGTATCTTTGTTTCAGTGCCAACTCCTTCTTCCAGCGTTGGCTCGTCATGATTCACACGGACAACTTCTACCGACTTTGGACTCAGCCTTCAGCATCCACTCTTTCCAGACTGCACTCCGCTTTCGCCATTTTCGAGATTGTTGCATGGACATTGTGACATTGGTTTCTATTTTTTATGCTGTTTTGTTTGTTACTTCTCCTCTTTAGTTTCGCATCAAGAAAAGAGGGCTTGTTGCTCGCAGTTAAGATATTAATACTGGTGTTTGATATCCTATTGGCTGTTCATCTATGATGTCATTGTTGTAGTTTGTTTTCACTGGGTACTGTGGTTTTTTACTTGGCTGCTATTGAAAATTAAAGCAAGAAAAGACTGCATAATACTCGCCTCCGTGTCTTTAATAAAATCTAGCCTTTCAGACACCAAGGCTAGGAAAATCTCAATTTGCAGACCTCTAATAAAGATAGCAGTAAGTTTACATAAACATTTGACCTGTTTTCCTATTGTTTGAATACGTTAACGTAGTGATTTTGAATACGATTCCCATACATCTTTAAATTTCGTTTCCTTGACTTGTAAATATTTGAAATATACAGAAGCTGTGAGTTTGGAAAGTTTCGGACTCACAATGTAAGATAGTCAATATTTCGAACTTAGCATGATGGTTAGCTGGGTATCTATATTTTTGCTTTTCTGCTCCTCAGTAATTATCATTTTTAGCAGTGAAATGTCAACTGCACAAATGGTTATAGAACACTTTATTTATTTATTTTTCTGTCTTTCTAAGTATACTAAACCACATTAGTTATGGTGATTCCAGATTGCACAACGAGAGCGAGAGTGCGTTGATGAAAAAGAACTGATAACATCACATATTGGTGTGATACATTATGGATAATTCGTCACGGTGAAGGAATTATCTGGAACAATTTTTAAATAATTTCTAAGAAAGTTTAATCTAATTTTGTATATTATTTATAGGTCTTTATCTCTCCATGAGTCCTGAAGAGGCCCATAGGTGAAAGAACAGAAACGTGTCGACCTTTTGACAGGGAGGTTGCAAAAAATATTTAGTGCATGAACTATGATTAGAGCACACATCTCTCCCTTAATAAATATTTAGGGAAAGTAGAAATTCATGATGTGATAGATGTCGCAACCATCTCTTCTATGTGGATTCAAGCTTTAATACATTTTGACAACCACATTCTCTAAACAATTTTGGAGACTGATGAAGACAGTGTTTGTATACGTTTGTGTTTATGTTCTTGTAAATAACTGTGATGCATGTCTATTGTGTATTATACATATGATGTATATCTGTCATTTTGGTTTTTATGTCCAAAAAATGAAGAGGATAACTTTGGTGTAATTAAAGTACACTGTCAATGACCAATTTAGAAGATCATTGTGAGTAATTCAATATTCTGATTTGTCCCTACTATTGTACCAATTGTGTTTATGGAACACATCGCACTGGAACCTGTACTTGCCATAATGTGCATTGAGTTGTGTGTGTGAGCCATCATCATCATCTTATAAATCTTTCTTCAGTCATAAAAATAACCATAAAAGAACATAGAAAAAAGATACAGTACATACACATCATAAAACTATAAAAGCAGATAAGACAAAATCAAAAAATCATGCAGAATGTTAAAAGAAGATCCCAGAAAACTACAGAGTTAGGCGGGTCTAGATTGCCTTGATTTCAAAGCTGCATGTAGGAAACATGAGACAGCAAATAAAACGTTAATTTGAGAGAAGCTGCAAATATGTAAGGACAGGTCTAACTTGCATAAAATTCAGTGCTTTCAATAATGGGAGAATAAACTTCTTCCAAGGCATGCTTCAATATTTACAAAAGAACACAAAATGTAGAGTGTCCTGTGGAGAAACATAGTCACAGGGCCCCAAGGTTCCAGAGTGGCTTCAACTGCTCGGGGAAGCTAAATGATGATGGAGCAGATTCAACCTAAATCTTACCACTACAAATCTATCCCTCAGATTTGTTAAAAGAGACACATAAGGCTCCATGCTTTGATCAGTTTTTAACAGCATATCACCCGATACCATGGGTTTCATCAGCTCTGTGTTCATGTATTGATGCTGCACGATCAAAAAACAAGACCCTCACATTTCTAAGCTCCTGAGGGTTTAGGGAATGGCAGTTATAAAATAGGTCTGACTGCCTATGCTGGTAAAAGCTGCCTTTACAGAAGCATACCACTGGATTTCATGCACATGGTCAAGGGACAGTAGTCGGCCAAATCTGTCTGTTCAGCTGGTCATCAGACCATATCCTAATCCATCAGAGCACTGGCCTGAGGGCAACAATGTCTTCAATGTATCATACCCGAAGCTCCTCAGGAACAGAAAAGGCCGGGGTGCTGTGCGGAACGTCTAAAAGCATCTTAAGCAATTATTTTTGGCAAGCTGGATCTTGTCAAAAATTGTATATCCCATGACCTCAGGGCCATGTAGGGCCTAGGAAACACATTTGGCCTGGTACAGATTCACTAAAGTGCCTGTTGCCCAGGAGCCCAACCTATGGGCAAAACTAGAGACTGCCCCTGTGGCCTTCACAAGATCATCCCTCCTTCCCTCTATCAGGGGTTTCCAATTCATATGCACATTAAACAACACCATAAGGTAAGAGAAAGCTGGGACTTTTGCTAGAGTGATTCCCTTCCTTAAAGGTTTAAGAGCTAGTGGACTGGGGACAGAACCATAACGTAGGATTTTGTTAAGTTAACAGAAAGATCTAAGCTTTCCATGAAACAAAAACATGTTCAATAATAACTGCAGACCCACTGCCTTGTGTGCCATAAGGACCATGTCTTTGGTATACAACAGCACAGGTAGTGATCTCATTCCTACCCTAGAGCAATCAGTCTGCGCTGAAAGAAGGTCTTGCTCTTACCCAGTGATAGGAGGAGTGAACAGGAAAGGGGCAAGCATGTATCCCTGACCTACACCCCTAGTGGTGATGCAGTGCTCAGTAAGAATCACCCTGTGAGTACCTCACTGCTGCCTTAGTGTTGGCATGCAAGTTTGATTAAAGGAGCACTATGCCTGGATCCACGCCAATCGCAAGAAGCAGAGACCACAGATCCCTGCAGTTGACCCTATCAGATGCTGACATAAAGTCCATAAATGCCAGATGAAGTGATCCTGGCGGGACAACAGTGTACTTGTTAATAATTAGGTAGATGTTTAGGCATTGATCAGTTGTAGACTTGCCCGGGCTGAAATCATATTGAACCTTTGAAAATATACTGTTTGTATCTGCCCACAGCATCAACCTGTTTAAAGTACCCTCCCAAGGACTTTCACCGCTGCATCAATAAGTGAGATCGGAAAACAACAAAGAGGATTGTCCTTATCTCCGTTCCTAAACATTGGAACTATTACAGCAGTGGACCATGAGATTGCTCTCCCTCTCTTACTGCTGCATTTAAGACCATGGTCAAAGCTGGGCTCCAGACTTCGATGTTATCCTGAAACAGGTCGGGGATGCCATCAGGGACTGGGGCCTTGTTACATGAAAGCGCCTGGTGCCTTGTGTACCTTCCTCTAAAGTGAAAACAACATCAGCACTATCCAACATTAACACACCCTGTTCCTAATCAACCAAACCAAACTTGTATATCCCTTTGAAATGATCCACACATTGCTGCTCTGAAATATGATGACATAGGGCCGGACCTGATGGTTCAGCAAAACAAGATCAGTTTATTACCTTCCAAAAAAGGGAACTATCTCTACTTTCACTGGCTTGCACTAGGTCCTGCAATGCCCTCTTGCATAAAGTAAGTTTACAATTAGCTGGGGCCTGATTGTATTCTTTCTGAAAGTGGGCCACTTGCTTCCCATCTCCGGGGTCCTGTTTTAAGGCGACCTTCAGAATACGGAGGGACTTGGAGCATTCTGGATCAAAACATTTTGGGCCAGATGTGTTAAAGCATTTTGCATTCGCAAACAGTGCGAATGCCCGTTTGCGAATGCAAAATGCCAGTTCAGAATGTATGAAATACATTCTGAACGCAATTTTAAGGAATCGCTAAAATAGCAATTCCTTAAAATTGCGACCCTGTTTAGAGAGTCGCAAATTGCGACTCTCTAAATTAGAAATCGCAAATGAGGATTCCTTATTTGCGATTTCTTAGCACATGTATGAAGCAATTCCTAAATGCGATTTTGACATTTAGGAATCGCTAATTACCACCAAGTTGAACTTGGTGGTAACCATGTGCAAAATTTAAAAATGCATTTAAAATGCATTTTTAAATTGTACATGTAAAGCACACATGCCCTTTTGGCATGTGTGCACCTTGCAAGTCCCCAAAATAATTGTTGGGGTGCAGCAGAGGAGGCCTTAGCCCCCCAGCACCCTGGGGTTTTGCATTTCCAAAATTGCGATTTCTGGTTCAGAAATCGCAATTTTGGAAATGCAAAAAATTTGCAGATATGGGCCAACAGGTCCATAGCTGCAAATGGGGCCGGTATCGCAATTTGCGATTCAGTAATAGCATTTGCGATTTTTAAGAAATCGTTATTACTGAATAGCAAATGTGATACATAGCACTTTGCGAGTCGGAAATAGCGATTTCTTAAAAATCGCTATTTCCGAATCGCAAAGGGCCGTGATGATACATCTGGCCCTTTGTAT